>NC_091844.1:5400000-6000000 GCF_037783145.1 Equus przewalskii | reverse complement strand
ATTTTCTACTTGATTATATCATAGTTCTTTATTTTGAGTAAAGCTTTTTGAAGTCATAATTATCAATATAAGAATAGATTTTGTGTCAAAGCACAAGATTTTATTAAGAATGAACGAGGAAATGAGGAAAGGGAGCTTGCATTTGTTGAGCACAAGATATATGTTATTTGTTCCCAAATGCATTATTTCATGAACTTTCTGCACAAATCTCTATAGAATGTATTATCCTTAAATCACCAACCTGAGATTCAAAAAAGCTAAACAACTTGCCCACGACCACACAGTCAGTCACTGATGGAACCAAGAGTCAAAGGTTCATATTCCGGTGCAGACCCTCATGCTTTGCTTTGTGACAAATGTCCGACCTCTGTAACTTAAGTGCTAAAGGAAAACAATATGTTAACATCCTTTCTATCTAAAGAGACATTCATGTGACTCTTTTTCTTATCAATTTTGCTCACTACGGGGAAGAGAGAGCGAAAAAGAGAGAAATTTAAATACTTAAACAACGGCACCATAGGCAACTGAGAAGATAGATATATTCCTGATCTTCATGCAATATTAATATAAAGCCATAATTGGTATAGTTTATAGTTAATTGCAAAATAAACATGTAAATACTCTCCAATTATGATTCTGTCATGTTACTGAGCGTCCCATGTTCTTCCAAGACAGAAATCCAAGACTTCATCTGAGAAGAGGAGAGACCAAGTAAAAATGATAAGTAAAATTCAGGGTTAGAAAAATAGCACAGTAGACAACCTCAGCTATGTCTAATTAAGAAGTTGTTCAGAAAAGTGAAACGAGCAAAGATACGAAGGTGGAAAAACACACTCATATATCAAAACCAGTGTTTGTTTCATTTTGCCTGGAACATTAAGATAGAGGTGAGAGCTTGACCAAGAGGCTTGACTAGAGTGAGAAAGACTTAGAAGAGCCGCTGGCAGACAGGAGCTCAGTGGAGCCAAGAGAAGGAACACTGGTTTAGGCACCTGGGTTGAAGATCTTAAAAATATGGTGACGATTATGGGGTTTACTCCAACAGCCCTCAGTGCTGTGAGTCAAGGAGTAAAACAGTGTCAAGGAGTAGAACATTATGTGTTGATCCAGGATCAGGCATTTGGAGGACAAGGGAGTAAAATAGTAGAGAGTTCTGGAAGGGTGGTTACACCGGCAAAGCATAGTATGCAGACTGATTGGAGAAGGGACAGAAGGCAGCCAGCAGTGTGCTGGTTTGACTTGGTCAGTAGCCTGCCTAAGTTTACGTGCCATGCTAGCTGTGGACTTAACACAGTGTTTAACACACAGATACCTCAGAAATATTGTGAGTTTGATTCCAGATCATCAACAAATAAAATGATTATTGCAATAAAGTGAATACCACAAATTCTTTGGTTTCCCAGTGCGTATACAAGTTATGTTGACACTGTGCTGTAGTCTATTGAGTGCAATTAAGTCTGTTACACGCAATAGCACTATGTCTAAAAAACACCAATGGACGTGCCTTAATTAAAAAATATTTTGTTGCTAAAAAGTGCTGTCTATCATCTGAGCCTTAACGGAGTAGTAATCTTTTTGCTGGTGGAGGGTCTTGTAAAAAATACATTAACCACGAAGCCCAATAAAGTGAAGTGCAATGAAACAAGGTATGCCTGAATTTGATACATAGTAAACATGTGTCAAATAAAAAGAAAAATTGAATCAGAAAATGAAGGGAATATAGGACTGTGTACAATTCTGGATGGCAAGTTGCCAGTATATGATTCATATTAAAATCCTAAACTGTAAAAACATTTTTATGGCAAAATTACCATCATGGACCAAATAACTAGGTTCATATCTGCTCTTTAAGTTTTACATTTGTGCCTTTCAGTGTTCTGTGTGATTGGCTAGAAATACCCAGCAGGACTGTGGCTGCAATAACACTATAGTTATAAAATATATTGGATTAATATTTTTGAATTATGAACTTCCATTGCATATTTTATCTTCAAATAACAAGTTATCTAGTCTTTTGCTCTGTATTTGGTTGATTCTTTTCCCAAAATATTTTATGACTGACTATTCAAATATTTGTGACGTTAAATTATTTCATTATTTTATGTTTGAGCCTAGTGTGTTTTCTTAGCAATATTAAGATGGTTAATAATTTTACTAAATCCTATGCATCATTTATGCCTCTGAAAAATAGTTATACTTATCATTGAATCATTTTCTACTAAATCCCCGGTACTCTGCTGAGTCCTTCAGTTAAGTGAGGTCTAGTGCTCACAACAGCTCTACCGTGTGAGATTATCTCCAGTTTACTGAGGTGGAAACTGAGGGTCACTCAAGCCTAAAGTCTCAGGGCAAATGATGCATAAAATATGTCAAATCCCATCCAGGTCTTTGCTCCTTGTAGAGTTTATTTTTCTTATTCTAAAATATTTTGAGGCAATGTGCAATTGTTTAAAAAATGTATTACTATTTTGCTCTTATGCACATTAATATCTTTGAATCGATATATATTTTTAAAGGTATGCCTTTTTTTTTTTTTTTTTGGTGAGGAAGATTGGCCCTGAGCGAACATCTGTTGTCAATATTCCTCTGGTTTTTTTTTCTCCCCAAAGCCCCAGTACATAGTTTATATCCTAGTTGTAGGTCCTTCTAGTTCTATGTGGGACGCTGTCTCAGAATGGCTTGATGAGTTGTGTGTGGGTCCACACCCAGGATCCAAACCAAGGAACCCCAGGCCACTGAAGCGGAGCACGCAAACTTAACCACTATGCCACTGGGCCTGTCCCGAATCAATCAATTTTAAATAACATTAAATTTGACTTCAGAATTTGTTGATTGTGAATAAAGATTTTATAACCCCTTGTTGTGCACTGAAATATAGGACTTGAATCCTTTCAGCTTTTAATGTGAGACAAAACTGGTGACTACTCTTTTAAAAGGCTAGAACCTCAGGAAAATTTCTTGACAAACAGCTATCATTATATTTGTCTCCTTCATAGCTTTCTGAAACGATGAGTAGTGAATGCTGGCCTCTTGATCATTTTGGCAATGCACTAAAAGCAGGTCTATCTACAAGGTCAATAACCTAATAGTCCCTGGAATAGGATTCTCAGATTTAGCAAATGAATACAGAACATTCATTGAAACTTGAATTTCAGACAATGAATGGACATATTTTCTGGCATAAGCATCCTATTCAATATTTGGGACACACTTACACTGAAAGAATATTCACTGTTGATCTGAAATTCTGACTTAACTGAGCGGCCTGTATTTTATCTCACTGCTGTCTCCTAGAAGCACTGTTCACCAGGGCGAGGTAGAGCAGGGCACATAAATACAGATAAGCAAACGTCCCCTGAAAACTCCCCTGGGAAAGCATAGTTTTGAACGGACATGAAATTCTTCCAAATTCTTGGATGAAATGCTTCTAATTCCACTTGGGCAGGGGGCAGGGGCAAGAATCTCTTTCACAGGCTCATAGCAACTAATTCTTGATGAGTGGTTATTGGCCAAAGGCAGTACAAGAGAGGCTGGGAGAAGGCCAAATGGAAACTTAATGAGTCCTTAAATGAAGACGGGGTTAGGGAAAAGCAGTTGGCAAGGTGTTCTCCTGATCCACGAAGAAACTGTGCAGCATGAGACTGAAACATCTTTTCTTGAAGCCTCTTGTCTTTGAGTTTACTACAGTGCAATCTTACTGTTTTTAAAAAGTGCTATCTTGGTTAACATCTTTTTGTTTGGATTCTCTGCAGTCTTCCACTCTTAAGTGGTTCCCAGGGACCTTGTAAATTAATACTTTAAAAGTAAACATAGGGCTTTCTCAATAGACTGATAATATTAATAATAGGAATAAAGTTGAGGGCCAGTCCTGGCAGCCTAGTGGGTAAGTTCAGTGCACTCTGCTTCAACGGCCCAGGTTCAGTTCCTGGGCACGGACCTACACCACTCTGCTAGCGGCCATGCTGTGCTGGCAGCCCATATACTGAAAATAGAGGAAGATTGGCATGGATGTTAGCTCAGGGCAAATCTTCCTTAGCAAAAAAAAAAAAAATTGAATTGGCCTGTAATAATGATTTAGACTTACATTGCATACATGGCAGTAGGCTTATTCACCTGGGCTCAAAATGGATTGTTTTCTTTTCAATACCCCTATCCAAGCTGCAGAATGTAAATATAATATACCCTGCAAAGATTCACATGAGGGCAGGGAATATTACATAGTGCTTCTGTCTTTATGAAAAATAGGTCTAACTTTAGCTATACCAAAAAATGCCACTGAAAGTTTAGAATTAGGGGGAATAAAGGAGTGTTTATAGCCATTAGTAAAAATCTGCTCCCTAAAACATAAGAGAATTAAAATAATAGCAAATGCAACAAATATCAGTTTAAAAAAATGAGCTTCATTTGGATTTTACCTGGCCATTGCTCATAATGCACACATTCTGATTGTTCAATCTAGGCATTGAAATAAACATTTTATTGGGGGCAGTGGAGGCAGTGAGAAGTAAGAGATATTCTACTCTGCTCATTTTATATTCTGCTGGAAACTGGTAGAGTTAATTAAGGGGAAAGCCACTCCAAATCTTTTTGATGAAGCTCCTGATAGAATAATGTGGGTGTATATTTTTATAAGTAAATATAATTCAACTGGAAAAAATTCTATTTAAAAAATAGGGTTTGAAAATGCGTAAATGAGACTGCCTCATTTTACTGCTGCACACATGCTCTGCTCTGTGATCAACTCTTTCTGTGTCTTGCTCTGCTCCTAACAAACCCATCAGACAGAATGTGGCCCATCTTGGGCAATCTTGCCTGGCATTTATCAAGTCGCCAGCATGTTGTCTGAGATGGTCAGAGATCTGTGTTTGTTGACTGAATGAATATATGAATTATTAACTAAATCCATTATATGCTTACTGTGCTCCTTTGCCAATGCTGACAGTGTTTTCCAGACTAACTCAGGGCCAGTTAAAAAGCAACTAGGTACGCAACAAGTGCTCCTGCACAGGTAATCCAGATTGCTAGCGAAATATCATTCTGTAATGTCCAGACTTGAACTACAAGTATTTCCAGAGCGATTTATTAATAGTTAGCAGCTTATCTCTGATTCTGCAATGTTGGTACAGGCTGGAACATCAGGAAACCTTCTTGATGAACAGACGTCATTACATCTGGCCCCCTTCCTGGCTTTCTAAAAAGATAAGTAGTGAATTCTGGCCTCTTGACAATTTTGACAATGTACTAAAAACAGATCTATCTAGGGGGTCAACAATCTAATACTTCCTAGAATATAATTGTAGGATCTAGCAAATAAATACAGAACACTCACTCAAATTTGAATTTTAGATGAATAGTAGAAATATAAAACAGATACATAAAACTTTTGCTGCAAATACTCTATTTGAGTTCACAATTATTTTCCTGAAGGTTAGTTTAGATGATTGTTTGCTATAGTATAAAAGGACACAATTCCTAAAATGTGTTTCTATATAATACCAGTTGCGTCCAAATACACAGATCAGATTGCACCCTTCCTCTTACACTATCACTGGTGTTAAATTCATTAGGTTGTTCCCTCTTTCTTGAGTCATTTTTTCACATACGTTCGGAGATCCCGTACTTTCTTAATTTCTCTCCTACGTTATTAGCTATTCTTCCTTGGTCTCCTGTGCTGAATCCTCCCTACCTTCCCAAAGTCTAAATGTTGGAATTCTCTGTGACTCAGTATTTGGAAGTCTTTGAGTCTCTAACTATACTACTTCCTAGTTCAAAGTTTCTGAAACTTTTGTGGTTTTCGTTACCTTTAGCAGTCCATCTCTTATCTACCTAAGTATATAGCAGTCAATCCACACTGTCTAAGAAGTATTTTGCAGAACACTCCTGGGCTAAAATAAGTAGCTAACAGTTTCATTTTTTAACTAGTTAGTTCCAAACAACTTTATATGTATTTATGTCCTGGGATAGGCTGAATAATGGTCTCCAAAGATATCTAGATCCAAATCCGCAGAATCTGTGAATGTGTTCCTTATATGGCAAAAGAGACTTTGCATATAAAATTAATTTAAGGACCTTGAGACAGGGAGATTATACTAGATTACCTAGGTGGGCTGCTGTAATCAGAAGGATCCTTACAAGAAAGAAGAAAGTAGGTCGAAGGAGACAGAAGGTAACGTGATGATAGAAACACGGAGATCTGAAGATACTACACTGCTGGTTTGGAAAGTGGAAAAAGGGGCCATGAGCCAAATACTACAAGAGATGAAGCTACAGAAGCTGGAAAAGGCAAGGGCATGGATCCTTGCCAGAGCCTCCAGAGGGAGCGTGGGCCTGCTGACTTCTTAGTTTCAGCTCAGTGAAACAATTTAAGACTTCTGACCTCCAGAACTGCAAGATAATAATTTTATGTTGTTTTAAGTAACAAAATTTGCAGTAATTTATTACAGCAGCCGTAGGAAACTGATACATGTTCTAACAACTTCACAGTCATATTAAAAAAATACGCCCAATTTGAAAGAAAAATAAGATGCTTATTTTCTTACTACTGTAATGTGTGCACCTGTTGAGCACTGCACAACTTCTCACATCTTAAAATCTAAGTGGACAATGCTATCCTCATTTCCTATTCTGCACTGGTTTTCATGCAGTACTTACGATTTTATCATAGTTCACAAAAATATAATGACATTAAAAGGAACGTTGTTTGATCTAGTGTTGAGACTGAAAACTACCTAGTGTTTGTAGTCCAAGAATAGGAGGCGTTTGGAAGACTGTGCCTGGGAAGAGCCTGAACCTGCCTCCTCCCACCACACAGCAAACCCACAACAACGTACAACTGCTTCTGAACAATTTCATCTGGGAGAGATCTGGAAACCAGATAAAAAGAACCTCCACAACAAGGGACAACACGGAGAGGAGTGAAAGAGGCAGAAGTAAAGCCCCACTGAGGAAAAAAGCCACACCCTAGCTGCCACACTTCACAGTCAGGAACAATCACAAAGGTACAGGGCTTTTCCAGGAGGAGCAGGGGAGTCAAGCTCCACTAGGGACCCCAGTCCTTAGATCCAGCACAAGAGAGACAAAATCCCAAAATACCTGGCTTTGAGGACCAACAGGGAATATGCCCAGGAAAACTACAGAACTTCAGAGAAAGGAAAACTGGCTCTTAAATGCCCCATGCACAGACTCACTCAACCCGGAAACCAGCACAAAAACACCAGACAGAAAAGTACATAGTCCAGTGGTCAAAGAGACTCACGTATAAGCTCAGCGTGCACCCATCCCCCGAGAGGCTGAAACGCTGGCAGCAGCCATTATTATGACCTACTTCAGTTGTGCTGACACAGATGCTGGCAGGTGCCATTGGAATCCTTCCTCTAGCTTATTAGTGCAGAGGCCTGCCCCACCTCTAGCACCTGGATGGCAATCCAGTGCAGCCAGGCACTGCAGGCAGCTGCCCCAGGGACCAGCACTGCCCACCAGGAAGTCTGCAGTGGACTTGCACCACTGGGCCTCACAAATAACCACAAAGCGGATCTGTCTTACTTACTAATACCTGAAATGGTTGCATGCTGCTGCGGCAGGGCCTGTTCCACCCATCAGCGCACCTGAGGCAGCTGTGCCCTGCAAGGCCACACACTCAGTTTTGGCCAGAGGCCTGCCTCATCCGAGAGTGAGCTGGCAAGAGCCATGCACTGCACAGCCATCCTCATCGAAAGCCTGCCCCACCCACCAGCGCATCCCAGGCAGCCAAGCACTGCTAGGCTGTGTAGCCAGCCACACCAGGGACCTGCAGCAGTTGGTCACCCCTGAGCTAAGCAATCAGCCACAGTAGAGGTCTCACTCACCCAGCAGTAAACCCACAGTCATTGTGTGCTACAAGACCTTGCAACCAGCTGTGCTGGGGATATGATTCACCCAATAACATGCCCATAGTAGCTGCATGTGGCCAGTCCTTGCAACCAGCTAGCCTGACACCAGGCCAGTCTACCCACACACCCACAATAATAGCAGCCCCACCACAAGAGAAGGGCACACACAGCCCTCACAGGGGTCACCCTGCAGAACTTGACATGGGTGATGAGAGTGGAGCATGTTGCTGAGCCCTATAAGACATCTCCTACATAAGACCACATTTCTAAGATTGGGAGATGCAGCTGATTTACCTAAAATACAGAAGTAATCACAGAGAAGTAGGTGAAATGAGAAGACAAAGGAATATGTTCCAAGTAAAAGAACAAGACAAATCCTCTGAAAAAGAACTAAACAAAACAGAGATAAACAACGTACCTGAAAGAGAGTACAAACTGATGGTCATAAGGAGGTGCACCGAACTGGGGAGAAGAATGGATGAACACAGTGAGAACTTCAACAAAGAATTAGAAAGTATTAAAAAAAAATTCAGCACTGAGAAATAAAATAACGCAAATGAAAAATTCACTGGAGGGAATCAACAGCAGAGAAGATGACACAGAAGAATGGATAAGGGATCTGGATGAAAGAGTAGAGGAAATCACCCAAGCTGAACAGGAAAAAGAAAAATAATTTAAAAAAATGAGAACAGTCTAAGGGACCTCTGGGGCAACATCAAGCACACTGACAGTTGCATCACAGGTGTCCCAGAAGGAGAAGAAAGAGACAAAGGTGCAGAGAACCTATCTGAAGAAATGATAGCTGAAAATTTCCTTAACCTGAGGAAAGAAACAGACATTCAGGTACAGGAAGCACAGAGAGCACCAAACAAGATAAACCCAAAGAGGCCACAACAAGACACATTTTAACTAAAATGTCAAGTATTACAGACAAAGAAGGAAACCTAAAAGCTGTTAGAGAAAGGCAGCAAATTACATACAAAAGAAACTTCATAAGGCTATCAGCTCACTTCTCAGCAGAAACTTTACAGGCTAGAAGGAAGTGGCATAATATATTCAAAGTACTGAAAGGAAAAAACCTAGAGTCAAGAATACCGTACCTGGCAATGTTATCATTCAGAAAGGAAGGAAAGCTAAAGAGTTTTCCAGACAAGCAAAATCTAAAGGACTTCATCACCACTAAACCAGCCTTATAATAAATGTTAAAGGGACTTCTTTGAGTGGGAAAGACCCCAGATAGGAATAAGAAAATTATCAAAGAAAAGAATTCACTAGTAAAGGCAAATATACAGTAAAGGTAGTGGGTCAACCACCTATAAAGCTTGTATGAAGGTCAAAAGACAAAAGCATAAAAATAGCTATCTCCATTATAAGAGGTTAAGGAATACAAACACACAAAAATATGATATCAGAAACATAAAATGTGTATGAGGGGAGTAAAAGTGCAGGGTTTTTAGTAAGAGATCAAACTTAATGAACTTAATATAGTTGCTATTTACATAAATTAATATATATGAACCTCATGGTAATCACAAATCAGAAACCTACAATAAATATACAAAAAAGACAGACAAATGAACCCAAACATAATACTAAAGAAAGCCATCAAATCACAAGGGATGTGTGCAAGAGAACAACTGCTAAAACACCCAGACTAAAAGTAACAAAGTGGAAATAATTATGTAATTATCAATAACCATTTTATATGTAAATGGACTAAATGCTCCAATCAAAAGACATAGGGTGGCTGAACATATTTAGAAAATAAGACCCACATACACACTCCATGCAAGAAACACATTTCAGACTTAAAGACACTCACAAACTGAAAGTAAGGGAATGGAAAAAGATACTCCATGCAAATGTCAATGAAAAGAAAGCTGAGGTAGCAATACTTATATCAGACAAAATAGACTTTAAAACAAAAGCTGTTAACAAGAGACAAAGAAGGGCATTGCATAATGATAAAGGGAAAACTCGTAACACTCGGAAATGTCTATGCACCCAACATAGGAGCGCCTAAATACATAAAGCAGTTATTAACAGACATAAAAGAAGAAATTGACAGTAATACTATAATAGTAGGGGACTTTGACACTCCATGTACATCAATGGATAGATTATCCAAACAGAAGATCGATAAGGAAACATTGGCCTTAAATGACACTTTAAACCAGATGGACATAGTAGACATATATAGAACATTCCATCCAAAAACTGCAGAATACACATTCTTTTCTAATGCACATGGAACATTCCCCAGGATATATCACATACTAGGCCACAAAACAAGTCTCGATAAATTTAAGAAGATTATCAAGCATCTTTTCTGACCATAAGATTATGAAACTAGAAATAAACTATAAGAAGAAAACTGGAAAAGCCACAAAAATGTGGAAATTAAACAACTATTGGGTCAATGAAGAAAACAAAGGAGAAATAAAAAAATACATGAAGACAAATGAAAATGAAAATACAACATACCGAAATTTATGGTGTACAACAAAAGTGGTACTAAGAGGGATGTTTATAGCAATGTGGGCCTACTTCAACAAACAAGAAAAATCTCAAATAAACCGTCTAACAATGCACCTAAAGGAACTAGAAAAAGAGCAAACAAAGCCCAAAATCAGTATAAAGAAGGAAATAAAAAATATCAGAGGAGAAATAAATGAAATAGAGACTAAAAAACTAAAATAGAAAAAAATCAGGGAAACGAAGAGCTTGTTTTTTGAAAAGATAAACAAAATTGATAAAGCTTTAGCTAGACTCACCAAGCAAAAAGAAAAGTTTCTAATAAATAACATCATAATTGAAACAGGAGAAATTAAAATGGACACCACAGAAATATAAGGGATTACAGGAGAATACTACAAAAAAGTATATGCCGACAAATTGGATAATCTAGAAGAAATGGATAAATTCTCAGAATCATACAATCTTCCAAAACTGAATGAAGAAGAAATAGAGAATCTAATTACACCAATCAATAGTAAGGAGATTGAAACTGTAATCAAGAACTTCCCAAAAAACAAAAGTTCAGGACCAGATGGCTTCCCTGGTGAATTCTACCAAACATTCAAAGAAAACTTATTACTTATCCTTCTTAAACTCTTCCAAAAAATTAAAGAGGAAGGGATACTTCCTAACTCATTCTACAAAGCCAACATTATCCTGATATCAAAACCAGGCAAGGACAACACAAAAAAAGAAAATTACAGGCCAATGTTGCTGATGTACATAAATGCAAAAATCATCAACACAATATTAGGAAAATTGAATACAGCATAGATGTTAAAGGATTATACACTGTGATCAAGTTGGGATTTATTCCAGGGACACAAGGATGGTTCAGCATTAGCAAATCAGGCAACATGATACACAACATTAACAAAATGAAGAATGAAAATCACATGATCATCTCAATACAGCAGAGAAAGCATTTGGCAAGATGCAGCATTCCATTTATGATAAAAACTCTGAACAAAATGGGCATAGAAGGAAAGTACCACAACATAATAAAGGCCATATATGACAAACCCACAGCTAGCATCATACTCAATGATGAAAAACTGACAGCTTTCCATCTAAGAACAGGAACAAGACAAGGGTGCCACTTTCACTATTCTTATTCAATATAATATTGGAAGTCTTAGCCAGAACAATTAGGCAAGAAAAAGAAATAAAAGAGATCCAAATTGGAAAGGAAGAAGTAAAACTGTCACTATTTGCAGATGGCATGAGAGGTCAATATTTTTTAAAGCAATCTACACACTCAGTGCAATCCCTATCAAAGTCCCAATGACACTTCTCACAGAAATAAAACAAAGAATCCTAAAATTTATGTGGAACAACAAAAGACCCTGAATAGCCAAAGCAATCCTGAGAAAAAAGAAGAAAGTTGGAAGTATCACACTGCATGAAGTCAAAATATACTACGAAGTTATAGAAATCCAAACAGCATGGTACTGGCAGAAAAAGAGATGCACAGATCAGAGGAACAGAATTGAGAGCCCAGAAATAAACCCACACATCTATGGACAGCTAATTTTCAACAAAGGAGCCAAGAACACACAGTGGAGACAGGTAAGTCTCTCCAATAAATGATGTTGGGAAAACTGGACAGCCATATGCAAAAGAATGAAAGTAGACCATTATCTTACAACATACACAAAAATTAACTCAAAATGGTTTAAGGACTTCAAGTTAAGACCTGAAACCATAAAACTCCTAGAAGGATACAAGAGCAGTATGCTCTTTGACATCCGTCTTAGCTGCATCTTCTTGAATATCATTTTTCCCCAGGCAAGGGAAGCAAAAGAAAAAATAAATGAATGGAACTATATCAAATTAAAAAGCTTCCGCATGGCAAAGGAAACCATCAACAAAACCTACCAATTGGTAGAAGATATTTGCAAGTCATATATTCAATAATGGGTTATTATCCAAAATATATAAAGAACTCATACAAATCAGGAACAAAAGTACAAACAACCCAATTAAAAAATGAGCAGAGGAAGTGAACCGACATTTTTTCGAAGAATCTAAAGAGATGGCCAATAGGCACATGAAAAGTTCAACATCACTAATTATAAATGACGTGAAAACCAATACAACAATGACATATCACTTCATACACTCAGAATGGCTATTATTAAAATGACAAGAAACAACAAGTGTCAGAGAAGATGTGGAGAAAAGGGAACCCTCATACACTGCTGATGGGAATGTAAACTGGTGTAGACACTGTGGAAAACAGTATGGAGATTCCTCAAAAAATTAAACATAGAGCAACCACCTGATTCAGCCATTCTACTTCTGGTATTCATCCAAAGAACACACACAAAAATAATTCAAAAAGATACATGCCACCTCTATGTTCATTGCAGCATTATTCACGAGAGCCAAGTCTTGGAAACAACTTAAGTGGCCATCAATGGATGAACGGATAAAGAAGATGACACATTTGATACTACTCAGCCATATAAAGATGAAATCTTGCCATTTGCAACAATATGGATGGACCTTAAGCATATTATGTTAAGTGAAATAAGTGAAACAAAACCAAATATTGTATGATTTCACTCATATGTGGAAGACAAAAAGAAAACAACAAACACATAGATACAGAGAATAGATTGGTGGTTACCAGGGAGGAAGTGGGGAGGGAGGAGGAAGAAAGGGGTAAAGACCACATTTGTATGGTGGTGTACGGCAACTAGACTTTTTGTGGTGAATACAATGTAGTCTACACAGAAGGAAAAATGCAATGATGTACACCTGAAATTCATATAATGTTATCAACCAATATTACCTCAATGAAAAATAAATTCAAAATAAATAAATAAAATATGTAGTGAAGGTTCTATCCAATAAATATCAAGAATCAGTGTTTTTCCCTCAAAAATTTAAATGTCCTTTGGAGCTTCTAGAACACATTTTTGGCATACATTTTTGTACCAGGATCCTAGGTGGTTAAATCTGGCACCAGGATTTTAAATGCATCTATGTGCTAACACCAATTTTTTGTTTCCACCTCAAATTACTCTCCTGATCACAAACTTGTATATCCAACAGCCTATCCATTGTCTCAATGTGGATATGTAAAGAGCATCTCAAAGTAAATATGTCCATGATACAACTGCTATTACCTTCAAGCTACTTCTCTCTTTTCCCTCATACCCACATCCCAAGCTTTCACCCCTCAAGCCAGTTGAACATTTCTCACCTAAATCAATGGCTGTACTAGAGATCTCCAGAAAACAATAGGATTGATGATTGATAGATAGATAGACAGACAGACAGACAGACTCAAGAGGGTATTTATTATAGGTATGGTCTCACGTGATTTTGGAAGTTGAAAAGTCACACAATCTGTCATTTACAAACTAGAGAACCAGGAGAGCCAGTGGTATATAATTCAATCTGAATTCAAAGGCATGAGAATTGGGGGGCTGATACAGTTAGTTCTGGTCTGAGTCTGAAGTCCAGAGAAACAGAAGGCCCAAGAATCAGGAGTGCTAATGTCCAAGGTCAGGAGAAGATGAATGCCCCAGCTCACATAAAGAGAGAAAATTCACCCTTCCTCAGCCTTTTAGTTCTATTCAGGTCTGCAGTGGGTTGGATAGTACCCAATCACATTGGTAAGGGTTATTTTCTTTACTCAGTCGACTGATTCAAATGTTAATCTCTTCTGGAAACACCATCACAGACATACTCAGAAATAATATTTTACTAGCTATCTGGGCCTCTCTTAGCCCAGTCAAGTTGACACATAAAATTAACCATCAAAACGACATTATCATTTTCCAGTTACTCTGGCCAAGAAGTGAAGTCTTTTTCATTGTCTCTCTTTCTCTCACTTCCTTCATCCCGCGCATCAGTAAATCCTGTCAATAATGGCTTCAGCATACCAAGGCCAGTTATAGCTTGCAGGATCTCTACCATTGTGTCCTCACCAGCCCACTGACCTACCTGCTTCCCCTCATTTCCAGTGTGGTCCTTTACATAATGTTCATCAGATCCTGCAATTTTCCTGCTCAAAAGTCAATGATTTTGGATAACACAGAGAATAAATACAAAGCACTTTGTTTGGTCTACAATAGTGGTTCTCAACCAGGGGCCATTGTACATACTAGGGGACACTTGCCAAAGTTTGGAGACATTGTTGGTCATCACAGTGGGGAGGGGATGCTTTGCCAGTGGGCAGAGCCAAGAAATGTTGCTAAATAACCCACAATGTATGGGACAGTCCCCTTAACAAAAATTATCTGGCTCAAATTACAATAGTGCTAAGGTTGAGAAACCCTGGTTTACATGAACCAATGTGCTCTGGCCCATGCCTAGAACTCTTACCTGACTTTGTACCACTGCCTCCCTTTGGCCAAATTGACTTTTCTACTCCTCCAACATATCAAGCACCTTGCACCTCAAGGAATTCCCTTTGTTGTTTTCCTTGCTTAGAATATTCTAACCCAAAATATGCACATTTGGCTTTGTTCAGGCTACTCAAATGTCACCTCCCCAGAAAGGCCATTCCTGACCTCCCTATCTAAGAGAACTGGACATGTACAGCCTACTTCAGAAATCTATTGGATGTCCTCAAGACCATAACATAGGTTGCTCTTGATTTCAGTGCCCCTCACAAAAATACCCACTGGCAACTATCTGTGAACAAAACAACATTGTGAAAACCCTGGAGCAAGGGGAAGAGGCTGAAGCATGCCTGGATCTCTGGACCACAGAGACTGAGAAGGACCACATTGAAAAGGTAAGAGGAATGCCTACACTCTGACCACATTGTGCCCCCTCAGGTTGGCACAGAACCACACTGAGAGGGCCCCCAGAGCCTATGATTTCTCCAGTAAAAACAAGGAGCCCAAAGTGGACATTAGCTACCTCAGTGTTGAGGGACACTACCTAAGAGGCCCACTAGGGTCTCGCCTCATAGGCATCACAAGGGAAATCTATGGGGCTTGACCACAGAGGATCAGACTGCCAGAGAAGAGAGGTGAGGCTTACACCAACCAGCACTCAGATCTTGGCAGACTGCCTTTCTCCTCAGAGTGACTCATGAGTAGAGATGCCAGCTAGTGACTGGCTCTGCTCATCTGCAGAGCCACACTGGTGGCCCCATCTGGTCAGGTAGCTTGGTGGGCAGTTCTGCCTGATTCAAGTCCCCAGTCAGAAAGTTGTATTAAAGTATATTCTATGATCCTGCCCAGTCAGGGAAGCAAATTCAAAGAAGCCTACCCAGAGCACCTGGGAAGCTTTATAGTTCACCTTACGGCCTCACTTACAGTGGCACCCAAGCAGACAGCCTATCCAGAATCACTGACAATCTGCAGAACTGAGCTGGTGGCCTTGTCTGGCCAGGCAACTCAGTGGGCAATTCTGCTGATTCATGTCCTCAACCATTGAGCTCTAATGGCCTTGTAGCTTGTTATACCACAGTGCATGAGCAGAGAAGGAAATTTGAAGGCCTTCCTACTGCTGAATATAGCACCGAGTCCTGCCTCACCAGGAAGCCTAACCAGAGTACCCAGGAAAATGAATAGCTCATCCTTCAGCCCCACTTACAGTGATAGCCAAGCAGAGAGCCCAACCAGTGGTTCTGCCTATCTGCAGAGCTAAGCTAATGGCCCTGATAGACCAAAGAGCTTTGTGGCAGTTCTTCCTGATTCAAGTCCCCAACCACTGAGCCATAATGGCCATAGAAGTCCATTTTACAGACTTTTCCATGCAGGGAAGCAAATTTGCAGCTGCACCCTGCTGGTGACTATAGAATCCAGTCCCGCCCAACTAGGAAGCCTGACCATACAATCTAGGAAGCTATGGAACCCATCTTATAGCAACTTTTGTGCAGGGAATGAAGTCTGTAGTCCTATTCGACACTTCCAGGCCAGAAGCACCCCCCTGACCTTAAAACATAGGTAGTGGCATCACCCAAACAGAGACCACAATAGCAAGCCCTACCTGCCCAAGGATGATGCTACCAGCTGATTTGTCCAGAACCCCAAGCTGAGCTGACTGGTGAAGGACTGTCCCGGCTGAAGCAAACATGTAACATCTGGAAGAAGAGACAACTTACTCAAATGTGCAGACACCAATGCAAGGAATTAAGAATCTTGAAGAATCAGGTAAACATGACACCACCAAAGGAAACTAATAAATCTCCAATAACTGACCTTAAAGAAATGGATGCCTGTGACTTTTCTGACAAAAAATTCAGAATAATCCTCTTAAAGCAATTTAGTGAACTACAAGAACACACAGACAACTAAATTAAAATAGGAAAATAATGCATGAACAAAATGAGAAATTTAACAAAGAAATAGAAACCATCAAAAAAAGTCAAACAGAAATTCTAGAGCTGAAGAAAACAATGACTGAACTAAAGAATTCAATAGAGAGCTTCAACACAGACTCAACCATTCAGAAGAAAGAATCAGCAAACTAGAATATAAGTCATCTGAAATTACCCAGTCAAAGGAGCAAAAGGAAAAAAAAAAATAAAAGGAATTAAAAAATTCTACAGGACTTGTGAGACACCGTTAAAAGTAAGAATATATATATTATGATGGGACTGGCCCCACGGCTGAGTGGTTGTTTGTGCACTCTGCTTCAGTGGCCCAGGGTTTTATCAGTTCGGATCCTGGGTGCGGACATGGCACCACTCATCAAGCTATGCTGAAGCAGAGTCCCACACAGCACAACCAGAACAACCTACAACTAGCATATACAACTATGTACTGGGGGGCTTTAAAGAGAAGAAGAAGAAAAAAAAAAGAAGATTCGCAACAGATGTTAGCTGTTCACTTAGGTGCCAATCTTTAAAAAAAGAATATATATATATTATGGGAATCCCAGAAGAAGAATACAAAGAGAAAGTGATAGAAAGTATATTTAAAGCAAAAAAGACTGAAAACTTTCAAAACATAAGCAGAGAAATGGACATGCAGATTCATGAGGCCCAAGGGACCCCAAATAGGTTGAATATAAAATGGGATAGACTGAGGCACGATGTAATTAAACTGTGAAAGGTCAAAGACTAAGCAAGAATTTTGAAAGCAGCAAGGGGACCCCTATAAGACTATCAGCAGTTGCTCAACAGAATCTTTGCAAGCCAGGAGAGAATGGGATGACATATTCAAAATACGTTTTTAAAAAACCCAACTGTTAACCAAGAATAATATCCCTGTAAAAGTTGGCCTTCCAAAATGAAGGAGAGGTCAAGATTTTCCTGAACAAACAAAATCTGTGGGTTTTCATCACCACTAGACCTACTTTATAAAAAAATGCTAATGGGTCTTCATGAAGCAGAAATAAAAGGATGCTAATTAACATTATAAGACATATGAATGGACATGTAAAACTCGCAGGCAATGGTAAATATATGGCCCAAATCAGATTCTCTAATGCTATAGTGGTGTTTAATTCACTCACAATTCTAATTTAAAATTTCAAAATAAATGTATTAAAATAATTATAACTACAATATTTGTTATTGGTTGCACAATATAAAAAAACATAAATTGTAACATTAATAACCTAAAATGTGAGTGGGGGAGTAAAAGTATAAAGTACTTGTGTGCTATAAAATTTAAGTTTTTGTCAGTTTAAAATAGGACATTATAAACATAAGATATTTCATATAAGGCATCAAGTAACCACAAAGGAAAAACCTGTAGCAGATACACAAAATTATGATAAAGAAGTCAAAGCATACCACTACAAAAAAAGTCATCAAATCATAAAGGAAGACAACAAGATAAGAAGCCAGGAACAAAGAATCAACAGAACAGTCAGAAAACAATTAACAAAATGAGAATAGTAAGTCCATACCATCAATAATTACTTTAAATTTAAAAGGATTTAAAGCTCCAATGAAAGAAATGGGATGAGTCAATGGATTAAAAACAGAAAGACCCAATGACATGTTGTCTACAAGAGACTTACTTCAGCTTTAAGGACACATATAGATTGAGAGTGAAGAGATGGAGAAAGATATTTCAGCAAATGGTAACCAAGAGAAAGCAGGGAAGGCTATATGTATATATCGGACAAAATAGGTTTTAAGCTAAAAATGGTCAAAAGAGACAAAAAAGGTCATTATACAATGATAAAGTTTCAACCCATCAAGAAGTTATAACAATCATAAATATTTATGCACCCAATATAAGACATCAAAACATAGAGGGATAACACTAACAGAACTAAAAGAGAAATAAACAGCAATACATTAATAGATAGGGAATGTAGTATTCCACTCTCAACAATGGGCGGATCATCCAGATGAAGAATTAATAAGAAAACAGCATATTTGAATAACACTATAGACCAAATGGATCTAACAGATATGTACAAAACATTCCATTTAACAACAGCAGAATACACTTTCTTCTCAAGTGCACACAGAACATTTTCCAGGATAGATAAAATATTAGGCCACAAAACAAGTCTCAACAAATTCAAGAAGATAGAAATTAAATCAAGTATCTTTTCTGACCACAGTGGTAAAAAATTAAAAGTCAATAATAGGAAGAAAGCTAGGAAATTCACAAATATATTGAAATTAAACAAGGTACTCCTGAACAACCAGTGGATCAAAGAAGAAATCAAAAGCAAAATTAAAAAATATCTTGAGACAGATGAAAATGGAAATAAAACATACAAAAAACTTATGGGATGCAGCAAAAGTAGCTCTAAGAGGAAAATTTATAGTGACAAATGCATACATCAAGAAAAAGAAAGAGCTCAAATAAACAGCATGACTTAACACCTCAAGGAACTAGAAAATAAAAAGAACAAACTAAGCCCAAAGTTAGCAGAAGGAATGAAATAATAAATGTTAGAGTAGAAATTAATGAAATGGAGAATAAGAAAACAATAGAAAAGATTAACAAAATAAGGGCTGGTTCTTTGAAAAGATAAACAAATTGACAAACCTTTATCTAGACTAACAAAAAAAGAGAAAAAAAGAGAGACAGCAGACCCAAATAAATAAAATCAGAAATGAAAGAGAAGACGTTAAAGACATTACAACTGATACCACAAAAATACAAACAATCATAAGAGACTACTATGAACAACTTTCTGTCAACAAACTGGACAACCTAGAAAAAATGGATAAATTCCTAGAAGCATACAAACTCCTAAGACTGAATCATGAAGAAATAGAAAATCTGAACAGATAATAATGTGTACGGAGATCGAATCCGTATTCAAAAACTTTCCAACAAAGAAAAGCCCAGGACAAGATGGTTTCACTGGTGAATTTTATCAAACATTTAAAGAAGAATTAACCATCCTCTCAAACTCTTCCAAAAAAAACGGAAGAGGAAGGAATACTCGAAAACCCATTTTACCAGGCCAGAATTACCATGACACCAAAGCAAGATAAGGGCACTACAAGAAAAGAAAACTACAAGCCAATATCCTGATGAATATAGATGCAAAATTATCAACAAAATACCAAGAAATCAAATTCAACTGCACATGAAAAGGATAACACACCATGATCAAGTCAGATTCATCTATGTGATGCAAGGATATTTCAACATACACAAATCAATAAATGCAATATATTACATTAATAGAATGTAAGATAAAAATCACATGATCGTATCAATAGATGCAGAAAAAGCATTTGACAAACTTCAACACTCATTCATGATAAAAAAAAACTCTCAATGAATTGGGTATAGAAGGAACATAGGAACATACCTCAAATTAATAAAGGCTACATATGACAAACCCACAGCTAACATCAAAGTCAGTGGTGAAAGGTTAAAAGTTATTCTTCTTCAATAAGGCACATGACAAAGATGCCAACTGTCATCACTCCTATTCTATATAGTACTAGAAGTCCTAGTCGGAGCAATCAGGTAAGAAAAAGAAAGAAAAGTCATTTTAATTGAAAAGGAAAACATAAAACTACCTCTATTTGCAGAAGACATGATTTTATATAGAAAATCCTAAAGAATTACAAAAAAAAACTGTTAGAGCTAATTAACAAATTCAGTAATGTTGCAGGATACAAAATCAATATACAGCAATCAGTAGCATTTCTATACCACTAACAATGTAAGATATAAGGAAAACAATTGTATTTATGATAGCATCAAAAACGATAAAATACTTAGAAATAAATTTAACCAAGGAAGTGAAAGATCTGTATTTTGAAAACTATGAGATATCGATGAAAGACATCGAAGAGGACACAAATAAATTGAAAGATAACCTGTGTTCAGGGATTGAAAGCATTAATATTGTTAAAATGTCCATACTATCCAAAGCCACAATCGAGATTCAACCCACAACAAGATTCCAATGACATTTTTTGCGGAAATAGAAAAACCAATCCTAAAATTTGTTTGGTACCACAAAAGACCCTAAATAGCCAAACCAATCCTAAGAAGAACAAATCTGGAAGCATCACACTTCCTGATTTCAAACTATATTACAAAGATATCAAAACAGCATAATACTGGCTTAAAACAGACACATAAACCAATAGAATAGAATAGAGAGGTGAGATATGACCCATGCATTTTTGTCAACTAATATTTGACAATGGAGTCAAGAATACTCTGTTAAGAAGAGCCAGTCTCTTCAATAAATGATTCTGGGGAAATTGAATATTCTTATGCAAAAGAATGAAACTAGGCCCCCATCTTAAACCATTCACAAAAAGTAACTCAAAATAGATTAAAGACTTAAATGTAAGACCTAAAACCATAAAACCTCTAGAAGAAAACATAAGGATAATGTTCCTTGACAGGGGTCTTGGCGTGATTTTTTGGGATATGACACCTAAAGCAAAAATAAGAAGTGAGACTACATCAAAGTAAAAAGCTTCTGCCCAAGAAAAGAAATAATTGACAAAATGAAAAGGTAACCTACACAGTGAAAGCAAATATCTGCAAATCACATTATCTGCCAAGGAGTTAATATCCAAAAGATATAGGGGACTTATACAAGCCATCTTTCTGGCTTGCAGGTGGGTTCCTTCTCACTGTGCCCTCACATGGAAGAGAGAGAGCGCTCGGATCTCCCTTTCTTATCTCATGACGATACTAATCCCATGATGGGGTGCTCTTCCTCAAGACCGCATCTAAACTTAATTATCTCTCAAAGTCCCCACTTCCAAATGGTATAGCATTGGGGGCTAGGGCTTCAACATACTAATTTGTGGGGGGGCACAAATATTTAATCCATAACAGTCCTTGAGACCTGTTTCGTTTCCTTTAAGATGTCACTTTGGACTTACTAATAATTCACAATTTACAAGTGTGTGTGTATGTGTAGAAGGGGTACATAAACTATGGGAGAACTATCGGGTTATTATGGGGTAAACTATGAAACTTATGAGTAAAATCATTTAAAAAGAAAACTACCTCATGAGAATCTCTGTTCATTATCCATGTTATCTAGTAGTTATCTTAATTTTGCTGAAAAAGCCCAACAAAAATTTATTAATACCAATTGGTCTTTAATTATTATGTGGAAAAATATATATAAAACTCCTATATAGTACTCTAAGACAACAATGTTGTTCTTTCGTCTATGATTTCTTGGGAATTTTATCTTGATTGATTGATGAACTTCTTTAGAAAAATTATATACATTATCAAGGAAATATTACAGAAAACATAAACATTTTTTATAAAACAACTTTAAATGTAGGCCCTGGAATCAGATCAGTATTTGAATCCTGGCCTCCCCTAGTTTTGAGTTATGTGACTGTAGTACAGTTATTTAATCTCACTGTGCCTTAATTTGCCCATCTGTTAAATGGGAATAATAATATTTGCATCAAAGAATTGTAATGAAGAATACATAAACTGACACAGGTAAAACAGCTTACAATAAGGATTCAACTGATATTAGTTTGCTGTAAGGTGACTATTCATCCAGGTGGCCTATAACAGTCCTGATTTACATCTGTTTTCCAGTTTATTAAAGAGTATCTTTTTTCCACTCCCCAAAATAAAATATTTGGAAGATAAATTAAATGGCCATAACCTAGCCATTTATCTCATGACGATACTAATCCCATCACGGGGTGCTCTTCCTCAAGACCGCATCTAAACTTAATTATCTCTCAAAGTCGTTATATCTTCCTTCTCCTCTGCATCATCATCATGAAATGTTGAAAGTTCTAGATCAAATCTCAAAGAAAAGATAAAAAAATGAAACCAAGTGAGCCAGTATATTTTCAGTTGTCCCACGTGCCTAATACTAGGCTAGAAAACACAAGGACTGTATAAACATGATATGAAATTCAATCAAGAATATAGGACTCCAGCGAAACAAACAACATGGTATAGAGAGAAGAACTAATGAGATTCAGATGGCAAGTGCTGAGGATTCTGGAAAGAAAAAGAACTTTGTGGGCTGGTGACGAATGGAAATGCTCCCTTACGGTTACAGCTGTCGAGATGCGGAGAGAAATGTTGACGGAAATCAAAGCAGTGTCTCCCATCCACTCCTCTTCAGGGTGAATTTTGTGAAGTTACCAATTAGTTGATTAATTAATTTACTTGCCAAGAAAAGATGCTTCTGTATCCTATCTCTAATTTTATTTTTATAAGCATTCTCTTCTCATTTAGCAAGAACTTCACTTTTCTAACAAGATACAGGGAATATAGAATGGAAAATGGAAAGCATACTAATAATACTGAGTAAAAACTGAGACTCCTTTGTACGAAAGCTTTTACTTTTATGAAAGGAGAGTGGTGAGACTGTTGAAAATTGAATCTATTTCAAATGTCAGCAGTGGTAAAGTCTGGTGATGTTTACCTTTACTCAATTAGCAATTATTGTTTACATTCTCACATTACACCACTAATGATGTTTTCTTATTACTGGACTAAAATTATTCTATGAGATACTGTAGAATTTGAACTTTGAGATAAAAGAAATATAATAAAAACAAAACCCTATGTATCAGGATACTGCTCTGGTCTGTAACTCATATCTTGCTGGATGATTTAACAAACTTGATTTAGTGCGTTACTTTGTGGTCCCAGAATATCCTAGAACTGAAGAGTTGGGTTCAGCCCCCCTCGGCTGGCTGCATTAGTTATCTCTAAGTCAATGTATTGATTGGGAATTGCTTGTTTATAAGATGTAAGAAGATTGTCTAGAGACTGTAGATTCATGTTCATATCTTTGTATGTTCTTTCCTTGCTCATCAGCAATGGGCCTGAGATAAGCCATTATAAACATTTTTTTTCTCAAAAACTGAAAACCACAGATGGCCTCAGACATCAAACTTGCCTTTTCAGAATTTATCAATAGGCCCCTTTGTTTTAGCAGTTGGGGAATGCTTTCCTGGTGAAGAGATGGAGTGAGTCATGTTGTAATGGAAACCAATTTTGTTCCTACGTGGTAAGGATGCCGGGCTGCTCCAGGAGGCAATGTCATGAAACAGGGGGTTTCGGTCAGTGAGGTGTTTGGTTGTCAATGTTTTGAGCCTGAGCAGATGTATTGAGGAATAAGACTGAAATTAGGATAGTCTGTGTTTGAGTTTTAATTTCAGTTTTGATTCACTATGGGGCTTAATGTGATCTACCTTTTCATTTTCCACTGATTTCTACTCTTTTGGGGCAAATATATTTGTGCCCACTTATTTGAACCACCACCATAGAATTATGAGAAAAATGAAGAAGAGACAGAGCCATTTAAAAATTTTTTGGTCATGTTCTCTTGTGGAATACAGTTTAGAAAAAAAATTTTTTTTGAAGAATGTATATTTTGAAGGAAGTCAGACATTTGGGCCTCATTCACCGCTACCCATCTGTAGATTCTCTATACTATATATGATTGGGGTAATTCTGCCAAAGGCTTTCCTTCCTCCGTCTGCTAACCTAATCAAACATTTGCTTTCTAAAACAAAGATGGAGCCAGGAAAGTTTTCTTATATTTCAATTGCCACTCAAAACCAAAGACACAACCTCCCCTGGATCATTTGAATACCTCTTTATAGTTGGTATTTACCCTAATGTATAGGTCTTTAATGCTTTGAAAAATATATTGAGTTCTTATATAGAGTAGGGTTTCAGTTTCTGAAATGGAGGCTGCAAATATGCTCAACACTATTCGTGATATACACCAAATATGGTTTATAATGGGTTAGGTTGGCACCATTTGGATATGGCATGGATGCAAAATGTTCCTGAAGCCCCCATCCAGGATACAATTGCTTCTAAGTTTCAGAGCTGAATGCTTCATTAAATGCCACAGCGTGTGACATAATGGCGTGCCCAATTGCTAACTTAATATTTAGCTATCAAAATTCTGAGACAAACACCTTGATGCTTCCCTAGGTCTCCACAATGAGCCACATTTGCGAATCTTTCCCAATAAGTCTCAGTAGACAGAGGAGAATGCACAGCTTTAATTTGCTAATCACCCAATTGGACAGGGGTGGTTGGGGGAGATGCTAATCGTCTGCAGACATCTGTAATGACCCTTGGACAAAACCGAGGAAAACTAAATCAAAGCTTTGACAAGGGCAGGAGAGCGGAAACAGAAGCCCTAATTGTGGCCATGTGAAGTGCACTTTCCCCTTTTGTATCTTTTGTACTAAGATTGCACAATACTGTATAAAGTAACTTTTATGGACAGAACCAAAAATGACTTTTTCCATCTTTTGGGATAAATGGTCAAACTTGATCTGAGAAATACGTGAAGAGAGACCGACATTATGGTGCAAATGTAGCAGACAAAAGGGTTTGGGCGAGCTTTTGCCAGTTAAATTTGGCTAACCTGCAGAAAGCCTATTGTCGAGCCAGCCATGCTTCACTGAGCTCCCATCCACTTTTGTTGTCATGTTTCCTCTTTATGGTTAAGTGAACCTCAAAACAATGGCAAAGAAATATGCACTGAGTCACATATTCTAAGAAATAGACTGTACTCTCCTCAAATCGAAATAACGGCACTTTAATTCTTGGATTTTCCACATTTTCGTTGGTAAAGCTCTTATTTGCTTTCTTTGAATCTGTGTCAGTTCATGCAGTTCTGCCAAGGGGGAAGCTTTACAGGACACTGCCAGTTTAGCACTTGAAATATTAAGATGAACAGAACAAGCCAAAGGTAAGCTTGCTTCCTTGCAGTATTTTGAGTGTCTGTTTCTTTGCTGGCAAAGCTTTAAGTTTTCTTGGTTGAGAGAAGTTGTGTTTAATATCCATCCTGTGTCAAATAAATTACTCTTATTGCTGTTTTTAGTGGCTGAAGTATAGAAGGGAAAAAATAAATTTGATGCCATTCCACTTATAAAACAAAGTAAAAAGCCATCGGTTTGTGCTTAAATATAGACTACACTGACATAATTGTCAGAGGTGAGTGTTGTCTCCTCAGAAAAGCATAACTTACTGAATTTCCTAGATTCAGAATTTAATTTTTTGGATAGAGAACTTGTTTTTGAAGATGAAGCTCTGTTATGTAATTTCATCATGGTCTAAAATCAAGAACTGCCAATTGTGTGAATATTTTCAGACTCTTCTTTGCTGCAGTTTCTCGTTGTGATTTAAATAACCCTTATAAATGGGCATTGTAAAGCATTTTACTTTAGAATGCCCTCTCAAAACAGTTGAACCTCAGATATGTTGAATTTCTTTCAGTAAAAGTTGCTAAGTCCTCTCAGGGTGGCTGGCTGACATTTACGGAGCCCGGTAATTGCCTTTCCCAGCGTTGTGTCCTTGAGAGAGGATCTAATGGAGTGATGAATCTTTTTACGTTTCTCCCCACAGCAAGTTCTCTGGTTTCAGTCTCCCAAATTCTCTAGTATTGAGTTTTCTTGCTAGAGTGAAGGCAAGTAACTTTCTGTAAAACACTTTCTAAAAGCCCCCAGTCAATACTTCACTGTTACTCCCTGCGTGGTCTTGACAGCTCCTCACACTGTCCCTTCCTGCTCCAGCCTCGGTTTTCTCAGCAGGTGTCTCTCAGCACACATCCTGAGTGAGTGCTCTTTTACTGTCTCCAGGAAATGCAAAACCTCATTGATTTCTCCTGCTCTCTTTGTGTTTCCTACCTTCTCACATAGGAGTAAATGGAGTTCTTAGATGAAGAAACTCTCAGTTCAAAACTTTTCACCTTTATAGAAGTTCCACAAACTCTTTTCTTTTAGACAAACAAAAAAAATAGGAGCAGAGTCCATGATAAATATTTCAAAGGCTGCTTGTTTCTGTATTAGGAAAAGAAAGGCATGTTAAAAAAAATTCTTAAAGTTAAATAAAAGCTGTCAGATTCTGACTTTGTAGCAAGTTGCTTTGCTTTCTTGGGAGAATATGCACTGTGAAAACTGACAGAGAACTGGAAAATACTTATGAGTACAGCATCCCAAAGAAGTGTGGCACCCATGTGACCAACTTCATCCACTTTCGAGGGTAAAGAATCCAACACGACGTTCAGCGGTACCATGTTGATAGGCCTAGAAAAAGGGCAACACATTGTCTTCAAATCGCATTTGCGAATCTCTCCCAGGAAAGAAGTATATTCACGTTGAAGTAGGAAGAGCTGATGACTTGCTGATGTCGTGTTTTGAACTCAGAGTATATTGCCATAGAATAGCACTTCAACAGCCTTTTAAAATGCAGAATATAAAAGTAAATAACACTCATAATATAATTGTTTGAGAAGGATTTATGGGACTACAGATACTCACAAATATGTATGTGTAATGAATTTATTGTGGATATATGTCACTTTTATAAGGACTGGAGAGTTCTCTGGTCCCTCGACGTGACTAGGTAACTAGGAGGGAAAGTTCACACAAATGATTCATGTTTTCTCAAAGTGGAATCAGTAAGTTAAGGGCTATCCTGGTAACGTTCTTAGTACCTTTTCTAATGATTATTTACTTTAAAATGAGAAATTTCTGTTTCCTGGTAAGAAAAATGTATTTAAAATAGCATCTTGGCTAAAAATGTTTGATAAACTGCTATCTGTAGCTTTTATCTCTTTCACCGTTTCCAATGATATATGATAGGGATATAAAGTAAAATTTCAAAATAGTACTATGAAAAGAATTTTAGGAAAGATTTGTAACTCTTTAAAATGTATAATTTCCACAAACTTCAATTACTTTGAAACTTAATTCATAGATTCTTTAAGTTTTAGAAACGTAATTTATACTTCCTTTTCTATGCCTCTATACACAATGCTTCATTGTAATTTTGTAAGTGTTGTAAGTTTATATGTTGGGGTTAATTGAATCCAGAGTGGAAGAAGGAGTTGAGGAAGGAACTAGACTAACAAAAATGTCAACCTTCAATTGGATATATCATTAGTTTATAATGGGCAAAAGTATTAAAATGAATGGATATAAAAATAATGTGAACATTGTGGTCCTAAACTGGGTGTACTCCAGCATCATCTATTGCTCTTCAGATCTCATTTGTGCTGTTCATTCCTGGTCCTAGCTCACTGAACACCCACTAGTTTTACAATATTTGAGCAGTTTTGATCACTTTACTCTTTCGACAAAATTTTTGGGTTTTGATTGTTTTAATAGGTAAGTGATTAAGATAATAAAATTTAATTTCTAAAATAATCTTTCAACTAAAACCAGCACCTACTATAAAATCAGTGCTTTATTTTTTAAAAATTATCTTAAGCTGGAACTTAAAGGGAAGAAAATAATATTACTTAGTTAACTACCATTTCACAGGTAAACACGTATTAGTTTATATACATATGTATATTGGATATACATAATTTTACAAAATATTATATACAACTATTTTATAATGTACATTTGTATGTGATTATATGAATTTGCTAACATCGGTATCTCTCAAAGTTCATACACAAGTCTCCTAAGGTTTTAATAGTGGTTAAGTACAAAGTAAATGATCCAGATCAAACCACTATTTTATTTATCTTGTAGGAAATTAATGGATCCTCTTATATTCTGTTATTATCATTGAGATTAAAATTAAAATAGAATAAATAAGAATGTATGGGTTTTTTTAATTTGTAACTTGCATGTAATTTCTCATGGATTTCATTCACTAGCCAACTTTTCTAAATTATATGTCTATATCTTTGTTGCTGTTAATTTATACTCATCTTTTTATGCATCAGGAAAATATATGATATTGACATTAATATAATTTTCATCCAGATATGAATAAATATTGATATCTGATATGAAGATGAGACATTAATGGTCTCATCTTCAAAACTGTACACATTGTATGGAAACTTTGTTATTTATAATCTTACTGACACACTCCAATTATACATATGCTTAAATTTCGTTAGTTAATAGTGAAGTAAAGATTAAGACTTTTCTGAGCTTTGACTTTTCTGTAACTTAATTTGTGTTATTGATATTACAGAATTTAAAAAATCATATAGTTTTTATTTTTGCTTTTCACTATTCACTGCAGTAAAATATAGTCATTGAAAAATAATCAGGGAACCCAGCTATTCCCATCATATACGTAAGTCTATATGACTACGTACCCACGCCTTTCAATAAGTTAAAGGCAATACAGAAAAATCACCTTGATGGAATAGGAAATTGTACAGTTAAAATTAACTAAAAAGTAAATTTTGTTTCACGGAAGCTGGCTTTCCTTACTTTTAACTTTCATATGTATTTTGTCTTTCAAAGAAGGCTGACTCTATGTAGTATTTAAATGGTCTAATTCATCTTCCTTTAACCTATTGTTCATTTATTTTATTCAATTTATTTTTATAATTATTTTATAATTAAAAGTGTTCTCACTCTATGTGGGAACGTTATAACTTGAGTAAAGCAAACACCAACTCAAAGAACAACATTAACTCTGGACTGAAACTCATCACAGGACATTGTGATCCTGCAGTGTGATTCCTGAGGAGGCTATTACAGAATGAATAAGCTGATTATGATGGAAATTTTCCTCCTGGTGTCATTCTGGTCCTCACTTGCATACACTGCAAGAGAACTTCACAAGCACTCATGTTCTTCCATATTTGCTGGTGTAACAATTCACAATTGCAGTCTCAACAGTGATAGTAACACTTAAATGAAATTGTTCTACATAATTTCATGATATATGAAAGAGATTAAAATAATTGAATTGCTTTAATATATCCCATTAGTGTTTGCGATATCTTGATTCATATTTTCTTTTTAAGCCATATAAAGGGTGGTTTCTGTCCTAGCAAAGCAGCATTTCATGACGTTGGGGGTGGGGTAGAGTGAGTCAAGATATTGAAAGAGAGGGTGTGAGGGGAGAGAGAGCAGAATTGAGGAGGAACTGAGGGCAAAGAAAGACAGTGAGAGTTTCTTACTTTTTATATGACTCTGTGGGTTAGAATTAAGATAAGCCTTACATGCAAAACTTTAATTTTACATTTATCTATGTTCAAACCCTAAAAAGCCAATTTTAAGGAAAAAAACCCACTTATCTTCCTTCCTAAATCCTGTTTGAGAAATAAAAATTTCAAGGAAAAGATATACAAACTTTTCCTCAATAATTTTCTGAGATTAACAATCTTGATGGTATTGGCTGGTGTATCATGCTTCTGAGCAATGTTTAGACCTGGGACAATAGGGATGCACAGTGGCAGCCTTCCCTCCTTTTTGATAGAGATTTGTTACAATTGAGTGACTATTTGCTAGTACTATAATTTAGATATATAATCAACACACTGCGCCAATATTAGGAAGCAATTAATCATGTGCCATCCAAAGGAGACTGAGCACAAGAGGAAACTGAGAAACAAGTAAGTTGTAAGTCTTGCTTAATGTAGGAGGAAATGAGAATGCATGATGGAACTCTGCTCTGTGAGCATGACTTCGCTTAAGAAGGTAGAATTGCTATGATGATTTGCTGACAGGGTCTTGTCTCCTTTACAACACAAGTGCCTGTCTTGAGAGAGCTTGACAAACCTGGGCTGACCCACACTCAAAGGCTAGGAAGGGACTCTCAACCACAGCCAATAACATCAATTACCCGCCCCCCCCATGAGATCATTATCTGCGAATGCATCCGATTCTCCTCTGAAGACATTTCTGTTCCTAATTCTATTCATTACTCACATGGCAAAAAACAAAGTTATTTTAAAATCCAGCCCCTGGATGGTAGAAATTGATGAGGCACACAATTTTTTCAAGTGAATATATTTTTGACATTAAAATTATTTATTCGAATAAGAAATTTTTATGGGAAAAAATGAACTCAGGTGAACTCAATTTATGTGAAGAAAACTTTACCTGAGCATTTCTCTGAAAGACTGTTCAGCATTTGGACCGTGATAGCTAACTGTTCTTGGGGAGGCTTCCTAGGTTTGCACGATGCTCTCCTGGTAACATAAGCAGGAGGATAGATGGTCCACATGTCCTTCATTCCAGTCCTTGGATAAGAGCACATTTCCCATGATACTTTGAAACATTTAACGTTTTACTACTACTGCAGCATATTTTGCTTTTAAACAAAACCACATTTTAGAAAAATTGGGTAAAAAGGACTCAAGATGTCCACACTATACAGCAAATAAAGCAATTCTCTCTAAGTCTGCGATATTGCCACCTACCTTAGCAGTCTTGATTTGCCCTCATATTGGCAGTTGCTTAGGACTTAGAGCCACAGAAAATATAAAATACCTGTGGGACATATTCCAGTAGTGTACATTAAATTTGGGGATTTTACGTGTGATAAAGTATGTCAGTGTTGCTTACAGGGAATTCCAGTGATACCTCAGCTTTCTTGGACTTATTATAAATCCTTTGTTGGAATTATTGTGGCTGGTTCAATAATTCAGATTAGCCCTCATGTTTATTAATGCACTACATCTGTGCAAACAACATGTCAAGCAGAAAGTTTATTGTAATTGCCTGAGCAAACAGAACCTGAAAGAAGCAATTTCCAGTTACAATGTGCTATGACAAGTAATGAGGTAATTGGCATTCTGTCCTGATTACTTCCACCTTCTTTTTCATCAGGTCTATATTGTGTGTGATAGATAGTTTTATAAGAAATGAAGGTGTTTGATAATATGGTTCGCTGCTGCTTAAGGTTAGTGATTAAAGACAATCATCATTTTCTCTCAGAGATCTTATTAGCTTTAACATTATTTATTCATATGTGTAAGAATGTGCCCAGGACCCATCTCCTCAGTGCACTGCATGCTGTTAAAATGTAAACGCAACTGCTACCGACTGAATGCAGAGCATGTTCTAGGTTTCCAAGCAGGATGGAACACAGCAACTTTTTGCAAATGAAATCTAGGCACTAACAGTGTGGGTTAGAATAACGGCTTGGAGCCTGCATCTGTATTCCACATTCACCTGCTTTACAATAACAGAAGCAGCATGATATTTAAGGGCAAGATGGTAATTTGATGCTGAATCCTCATTTCCAGGATTTTATAACTTCTATAAACATTACCCTTTGCTTCCAGCCTGCAGTGAGGAAAAACATGGAATGCTTCACATTTCTAGACCCAACATGAATAGTTTAGAAAGTGTCAGAGTCTCAGATTTTAAAAAAGAAAGAAATTAGGAAAAGAGCAGAAGTTATTTTGGGAGAAAGGAAAAAATGTCCTATTTTCGTTCCAAAGGAATTTTTCCCCCTCAATTTATAACCTTCATTCTTGGCACTTTCAATCTATGGAGAGGGAAAAATCGTACAGTCCCCTTAGTTGAAGAAGATGGTTGAGAATGACCCACATTCACTCTCTTTGTTCCGGCACTTTAGTGCTATCTTTACATGTGTGTTTTCCCAGCTAACTTATGTCTCAGCATCTCTCAGGTTTCAACCTAAGTGCCCTTCCTGCCCGCCCTTACTGTATGTTCTCAGACTTCTCCATCATCCTCCACATCACATGTCAATCCTTGTTCACATGTCTGTCTTTACAGCCAGTGGTCATCAACTCCATAAGGACAAAGAGTCCGTCTTTAACCTGGAGGCAGTGTAGCCTGTTGACAGTGACCGCAACTTTGGGATTGTGCTGTTGGAATTGAAATCCCAGCTCCACCACTCACAAGTGACGGGAACTCAGACAAGTCCCCAAATTTATCAAAGGTTGTATTGTCCCACTTGAAAAATGGGTATAATAATTTTACTACTCTCACAAGGCCTTTGATAGGATCCAATACTAAGGCTCTTAGAATAGTGCCTGGCACGTGTAGACACTCAATCCATCTTTCATGAATGAAAACATATGGATTTTAGAAAATTCGTCTTCCAGGCCTCACTTTCTAGAACTACCTCATTTTCTCTAATATTAAGAAGTCAAGCAAAAACAAGCAGGAAATGAAATTTTATTTATTAATACTGTACATTCTGAAGATACTCAATTCTAGAAGCTTATTAATAGGAGATAGAATGAAAGTGGAAGAGTGAGTATACGCAGAAAAAAATCAGTAGCATTTCTGTGGTTTGCTTCCCTACAAAGGCCCAGAAGGGCATCCAAGCTCTCAGAAGCTAAGTGGAATATACAGCTACAGTTGCGAAGCACAGGAAATCTTCAGCAGCTTTGACTTCCCTTTAACAAGATTATGAGCTGCACCACCCTATTCCAGTCTTCTAACTGGAGAAGGAACCTCAGCTCTGCACTGGGCACAATGGTGTGACACAATGACTACTCTTTGAAAAGAAGTGAGGGTTGTATGAAAAATCCGTTTTCAAATACACTCATAGTCAGTAACTGATAACAATCCATATCTTCTGACATGAGGGACCTCATAAAATCTCTAACAATAAAGATAATTCTTCGACTAATCCATTTGTAGATTTCAACACCAACCTAAGTACTTTGGTCCTTTTTCATGCATTTTTATTTGTCCTAAAATGCGGATAATGTTGCAAAAAGAAAATTAGGAGAAATCACTTATGCCTCAGGAAATAGAAAGAATATTGGAGCTGGCTCATAGAAAAAGCTGGTAAGTCTGGGACAAAGCTGTAATGAGGTCAGGCGTGGGCAAAATACCATGCCTGGACACAGGCTCTTCAGCTCTTCATTTTAAACATCTTTCCACCTTCTTTGTTTTAATTGTTTCTTTCTTTTATCAATATTTTTGAAAGTTTTTTCTGTGCTAACCCAGTGCCTGGCAGCAGTAGCTACTTAATAAATAATTGTTCAAAGAAAGGATAGATGGATGGATAAATAGGCAAGAGCTTCACCAGGTATTGGTACCTGGATACCTTATTATTGTTACAACAGCCACTCAGGGAGAGAAGTCCAGAGCTGTAGCTAAAGGTACCAGCCACTGCCTGTTAAAATGCCATGCGCTCTCTTGTTACTTACTGTCCATGAGTGATCCCGGGCTAGAAATGGCTGAGAAATCTGCAGGGAGTCTCCACAGAGCTGGAGTAAACTTAGGCCCATCTTTCAAAATCTTTGAGAACATATGATGTATGAGGTGGCAGGACCAGTTGAAAGTCTAGAAAACTTCGCAAATTTAAATAGATTTAATTAGAATTACTAAAGAGCTGTATTCAATAATTTAACAGGATGCAACAACTATGAGTCCATATCATGTGCTTAACACTAAGTGCATCCCAGAAGAGAGGGAATCAAAAGAGGAGGCAGTAAAAATTGCTTAATTAGTTAATTAATTAATTAATCAATTAAGAAACTGGGAAAGACCAAAATGCAGTATGCAAAAGGTGCCGGCTGTCATTTACAGAGAATGAGGCTGGTCCTGGGCAAGAGCATTGTGTAGCATTTATTTACCACTTACTGTGTATTGAAATGCTATGTTTACACATGATAAAATGTTAATTCTCATATAAAGTCCTGAGAAAATTGAGGCTAAGAAGGTCACAGATGGAAAAGGAATTTACCCATCCCCAAAGTCCATGCATTTTCTAACATGCCACATTTCTGCGGAGGAAACATGTTAGAAAGCTAGAGGAATAGGTGGACTGTGCATAAAGGATGGGGAGCTGGAAAAGCAGCAATAGATGAGTTCCTGCAGGGGCCTCGCCCACACCAACCCTCCATGGGGATCTGAGGAGAGGCGTGGTGCAGGGGGTGGAGGTGACCTGCAGCCGGGCCTTTGCTGGCAAGCAACTGTGACAAAGTAGTGCCACTGCTCACAGGGCCCGAGTGCAGGGAGCTTGAAAGCAGAGATCCAATGAACCCCAAGTAACGAGAGGGAGCAAGAGACCAAGAGAACAAAGAAAAGTGACCTTGCCTAGAAGTAGCTCTGTAGCAAGAAAGGACATAAACTGGCCCTCACAGATCCTGAGGCTGGTATTGATCAGAAAAGGTCTGCAGCCTTCAGAATGGGCTGCCAGTTGAGCTCAGTGGGCTGCTCAGTGCAGCTACGAGCCTCAAAGGACAAGGGCTGCATTGATTACGAGAAGCATGTGGCGCTGCACATATCATTGCAAATTTGGAGGAATCTGAATTAATTTCTGCAAAAATAGCAATTTAAAAGGGGGTTGTAGCTTTCCCATGCATAAGAAAATTGCATGAAGGAAACTTGGAAGATTTTCTACACATATAATTTTAGGAATATAGAATAAGAATAAACTTTGTCAGTTCAAATTTCTAAGTACTTAATTCAGCTAAAGAATTAGTAAAAGCATTAGTACTGGCTAAAGTCTGCAATAATTAGAATCATTAGTGAAATCATGAACTAAAATTGTATTTATACCTTGATATTCTTCTTTCATTAAAGCCATTAGTTGCCTGTGACTATGTAAAGAGAAGTTTTAAATATATTTTAATTGCATATAAAGATCCAATAAATACTTCAAATGGTAAAGCCTACAATCAAGAACTTTCTCTAAAAATGATTAGCTTTGATCAAAAAAGTACAGTATGAACTTACTAAAAATTCTGTTAATAGAAGTATTACCTTTTTATATGCCTTGCATTTTTAAAGATGGTTACATGTTGATTTACCTAAAAAGGAATACAGTGAAAAAAATTAACTCTATAGATAACCAGACTTGACTGAAAATGTATACCCAAACAACTGAGTTGCCAAAATCAAGGAGCTGCTTTCATTACTGCCTACTTTTCCATTCATTCATGTATTCATTCGAAGAACATCTCTTAGCATGTCAGGAAGTTTGCTAAATGAAATGATGAGATCAACTCTCGTCTACTCTCTGTCTCACTCATTCTCACATGTCTACTTAGCCTGTAAGTCCTACAGATTGTTTTCTTTATAATTCTCAAATGATCTCATTGTATTTCCATATCCACTAAATTAGGAAGTCATTTCTTGTCTAGAATTGCAGCAGTCTCCTAACTAAACTGTCGCCCTCATAGCAGAAGAAAGGCATGAGACTGAGTGATGGCATGGCACATTTGAACTCCAGGCAATTTGGTATGTCTGAAGAGCTAGGGAAGAGGACTAGTGGGTGTAGCAATATTTGGAGAGGTAAAAAGGGGCTAAATTATCAAATATAGTGTTAGCTAAGCTAAGGAGTTTAAATCCTGTTTGGGATAGTATAAGGAAACTGAGTGTTTTAATTGAGGGAGTGGCATCATGTGATTTGCGTTTAGAAAGTTCACATCAGGATATCTGGTTATGAGAAGGGCTGTTGAATTTATAAAGTGCCCTACGATCTCAAGGTATGATTAACGTTAACTTATTTTCCTCACTGTTCTCTCTTGAGTGAGGCATACTGTCCTCTGTATTGTACCCTTTGGTTTTATTACATTTTATTTTGGTGTTCCCAGTACTAGTTAGAGTACAAGGCATATAGTAGTTGAACAAGATGATGAAGATCCCTACGTCACATAAATATCAGTTAAATATAACTTAAAAACTAAAATTAAAGGGGAAAACATTACAACTTCTAGAAGAAAGTGTAGGATATCTTTAGGTATGCAGCGAGAGGGCGTTCACATATAAGGCACAGGAAGCACTAATTTAAAAGAAAAGAACGATAAGTACGTTACAATCAAGAAGTTCTCTTCATCAAAAGACTGCTATAAAGAGAGTGAAAAAGGTACAAACAGAAAGGGGATATTAGCCACATATGTAACCAAATAATATCCACAGTATCTGAAGAACTCATGCATCTACATGAAAAAGACTCATTGAAAAATAAGCATTTCACACAAGAGGAGGCAAAATGAATCAATAAACATACGTAAAGATATTTTATTTCCTTAATAATCAGCTAAATTAAATCACAATGAGATGCCATTTACAACCACTAGGTTGTCCAGAAAAAAAATTAAAATTCCAATAATGCCAAATTTTGGCAAAGGTATGGAAAAAGCAGGAACTCTATATGTTGCCAGTAGGAGTGAAAATTGGCATAACCTTTGTGGAAATAATTTGGCATTATCAAGTTGACTCCCACACATGCACCAATTAACATGCAAGAAAATGTTTATAGCAACATTGTGAAACTAAAAATAACTAACTCATTGAACAAACAAGTGAATAAAATTTTCTATAATTACCTCATGAGACACAATATAGCAGCAAAAAGGAGTAGGTTAGAGCCACATGCTACAAGGGTGAATCTTAGATACATAAGAGTAAAAAAATTCAGCAAGTTACAAATTATACCTTATTACAAAAGGTAATAATTGGATATCATCTTTTATGAAGTTCAGAAAGAAAATAAAAAATAGATTACTTAGGGATATCTCCAGGTAAGATAAATCCATAAATGAAAGCAATTATTATTATTATTACTTTAAACTTAGTATCATGTTTACCTCTGGGGAGAAATAAGAATTTGGGATTTGGCGGGAGAGGGCTATGGGATTATCAATGGTAATAGTAAGATTGAGTTTCTAAAGCTGAGTGTTTGTTTCAGAGGTGTTTGTTTCGTCACTGTGTTTCATAAATTACTTATATGGCCCGATATTCTTTTGTAGGTGTCAAATACTTCCCAGTAAAACAAAGAATAAATTATTTATAATGTAGAAACAAGTGAATGATAAAGTGATATTTAGTATTAATATCTAACAGTAAATAATATTCACCTATTATCACAATTGGGAAACGTATATTAGCTTATCTTTCAAATTAAGAGCAAATTCTCTATGGTTTACCATCTCTCTACCTACCCTCTCTCTCTCCACCAATATCTCAGTTTTGCGTGTCATCGTTTTGTTGCAGGCTCTGCTACAGCCTCCTTCTCCTCTACTCCTTGTCTCCAGTTCTATCAACACCTTGATCACACTAGAGCCAAGCTCATCTCTCTAAGGTGCAAAACTGACCACGACCCCCTCCTTAAAACCCTTCAAAGACTCCATGGCCCTCAGAAGGAAGTCTAAATTCTGTGACATGACATGCACCTTATTTTTTCCCAGGATCCACTTCCCTCTCGCTCTTCCAGCCTCATCCTTTTTATCTTGCCTGCTCTTCAGTAACATTTAGGCTCCAGCTACAGTGATAACATTAGTGAACTCGTACAATGCTTACAATGAGCCAGATGCCCTTCCAAGCCCCTTACATGTATTAACTCATTTAATTCTCACAGCAATCTTAAGAAGTACATACTATCATTATACTCATTTTTCATCTAGAAAACACGCTCAGAGAAGCCTTGGTTGTCCAAAAGAAAACAAGCTTGTCCAAGCTGTAAAAGCAAGTTAAATAGCAGAGCTTGGATTTCTCTGCTTGAAATAGCTGACCCTTTATCCCTGACAATTTGCTTGGTTGATCCTTACTTGTTCTTTCAGAGGTATGTTAACTAAGACTTTCTCGATCCCACCCCCAGCCACACCCTAGCCCTAGCGGTGGAGCGGCTGGATGCGCTGCAGCAGCCCTTGGCGCGGAGCTCTGTCACAGTGCTGTTCGCAGCCACCTCCCGAGCCTTGCCCTTTCAAGTCACCACATTGCCGTTCCTGGCGCACAGTTGTACTCAATACACATTGATTAGATTCATGAATGAATAAAGGCCTTTAGTTAAATAGTGACCCAAATCCAAATTTTAAAGTTTTTTTCTCTCTTCACAAATACTGTTTTCTGTCTTTCCTCTAATCACTTCTAAATATCATTATTCTTACTAATTCAATGAGGAAAAAGCATTTAGAAGCCATGCAAACAAGTAATATTCAAAAGTGTGATTCACTGTGTTTATACAAAGTTATGACTTAATATAATCACAATAAATAAAATAAGCTTAAAATGATTTAAAAAATGAGTGCTTGAATGTTTTCTTGAATAAATTTTGTTGGAGTCTGTATTCTGCAGGTAAGTATAGTTCTAAATAACTTACATCACTAATTACGGCCAGTTGAACTCTCTTAGAGAATTAAGTGATCCCCTCCAGCTGTAGAGAAAAAGTTTAGGATTACAATATCAGGGAATTAAAAAATTGTATGAGTTTACTCAAGTTCATATCTTAATTGTGGGGCTCAGCTAATACTGGTTCATACAAAGTGCCACCAAGCACTGATCCCAGAGAACTTCAGAGCCACTCAACACTCACAGAAGTCATAGATAATTCATGAATAAAGAGAGAAACCTGCAGTGTTGTGTTGCTTTAAACTGATCCATTTGCAGTTGGTTTCTCCAATTTTAAGCAGAATTATCATTTCAATTCAGTGATTTCAATGCTTTCTGCACCAAGGAATTATCAGTACTTTCAAGATCCCAGACGATACCACCAAGCCTGGAGAACATAATAGGCTGTGTGTCAACTGCAACACGCAGCCCACTCTTCTTGTGAATGGATGCAAAAACTTACCATGTAGATCACAAAGATCAGGAAATTTCCCTGAAGTAATCTTCTTGATGATTCTAGGATTAAGGGGTACCCTATAAATATTTCCTTCAGGTAAGTGTGTGGGTTGTCACAAGCTCTTTGTAAAATCATTGAAACATTAAAAAAAAAAAAACCTCTTAAACTTTTACTTATTACTTGATGTCTATAAGGCAATAACTTTTTTCTCCCTCTCCTCCTCCTTCTCATCTCCTTCTTTTCTTCTCCTTCTTCTACTTGGTCAAGAAATTTAATTGACTAGTTCTTTTGGATTATGTCGACATAGTCTGATGTGATGGCACAGGAAGCAATGGAAGGAAAAGAAGATGGAAAGAGAATGGAGAGATGTTGATAAATATATGAGATTTCTTAGCCAATATCTAAGATGAAATATAATTTCAAATAAGTTGTAAAGTCAGGAGCATAGCCTTTCACTTAAAAGTGTCCACTGGAAGAAGTCAAGCAGGCGGGGGAGGCAGGCAAGACGTTGCCAGACCTTCATCTGTGCTCACATGTGCACTGACAGCTGGGCTAGTGAGAGATCAAGAGACCACATGGCTGTGGAAAGAGATGGAGCAAGCACATCAACATGACCTATAGACCCTGGTGCCCTATTTGAAGAAACTCATTTGCAAATTTCTCAATAGTTTCATGCCTTCCTAAGGCGTTAAAATGCCCTGTCCAGGATATAGAGGTCAAGGAGGGAATCCAGGTGGAAAGCATGTGCCAAGAGCTTTTGATCATTTTTGATAAAGAAATAAGAATCATTGATGATTTTATTAAAAAACATTAAAACTGCATCAAAGCATCAAAATAATCTTTTCTGTAAAACTATAGGTCATTACAATGAAGAAAAATAATTTTTATATTTAAAATAGGTTTTCTTTTATAGGGTTTCTGCATTTTTACAATATGAAATGTATACTAAGTCTTTTAGTAATCTTTTTTCTTTAACATTTCTAGACATGTGACTCTATTAAAATTAAGATAAAATCATCAAAAAAAATCTTTATTACGTACCTACCAGGTGTGTGACACTTTGCTGAGGCAGAATTTATAACTATTTATAGTGTCATATTGCATATCATATATTTTTAAAGTCCAAGGATAACTGTGCTGCCTGCTCGTGTTGTCAATAATAGAAGTTCATGACATTTGATTTGAGGCTTTGTGAGAGGCAATGTTATTCTGATTTAATAGCTTCCATCTGCTCTTCTCATTTTCATTGCTCCTTTTACAGTTTCCAAATTCCACTCTATACCCTCCAGGGAAATTTTCTCAAGCATTGATTCTATTCATCTATGAATTGGAGTAGGAGGGAGGGTTCTTCTGCAGCCTTACGGTTTTGTTTATTGATCTTGATGGTTAGGCAACTTGTTGACATGAACACACTTGTGTTTCTATTTCTTATATTTTTTTGATGTTGGTAAGTGCTCGGTAATCGTGAAGACTTAGCCCTGAACAAAACATAGTGTTGAGACATTGCTTTACAACGTTAAATAGAGAAACATTTCATGAATAGAGAGGAATAGAAAAGAGACCCCTTCTATATTGTTAACTATCACAGAGCGATATTTGTCTATCATGATGAAACAAGAAAAAATATGTTTACATGTATGAATCTAAAGCTTAATTTACAATCATTACAATGTGTTGCAATATTAGTCAAATATCAGCACAATATTAACACAAATATAACACATTTGGGAAATATCATAGGTCTACTGGCCACATGTGGCGTTATTTTTAACCTTTTCATTTTAAAAGTAATATTATATTATACTGGATAAAAATATGTATAATTCTGTCTTGACATTATATGCCATTCGATTTCATGCGAGCTCCCTAAGTCAAACATGGAATGTACAATATTTTTTACTCTACTATAGCAAAGACTTTACAAACATGTTCCTGAGAAAATAGGAGGAAAGTAAACTAAGTGACTAGTATTGTACAAATACCAATCATGTGCATGATACAAAATCACTCACATACGCTTTCTCATTACTTTTTGAGAAGCCATGTTTTATGATATCTTGACACTGAAATACTTTTATTTTTAATTTTCAATATAAAAATATCAAATGGAGAGACATATAGATATATTTCAAATTAATAATGAAAAGTGCAAGTAATCTATACCTTTAGTAAAGCATTTCTCATACTTATTGGCCACAGAGTGGGATTAATACTTTTAGACACACATTTTGGGAAAATTCATCTTAATTTCTAAAGGAAATGTGAGATATATTAAAATGAATGAAACAGGATGGGATTGGGCTGGTGGGAGCTGCCTTTGGAGAAACATGGAAGAACCATCAATGACAAATAAAGAGATTTGGAATTTAAAGTTGCCTTCTGGGCTTCTCTGAATGCCATTTTCACTCCGAGGGTCCATTAATTACAGACTGACCTAAAGGGCTTTCACCCCAGCTTTCTCCATCTGATAATAAATGGTTGAGTAACCTTGCACTAGTCAAATTATTAGTTTCACCTGCTTCACCTACACACTTTCTTTCCATTGAGAATTTCTAAATTGAAAACCAAATTAATGCTTTCTCCTTGTCTTTGCTGTGTGTTCCACTTTTTATTCTATAAGATTCCTCTCTAGACATTTAGATAAAATAAGTCTCTTATCAAACCATCGGGTCATTTCAATTCCATCTGCTCTGATACTCACATTGCACCTGCTCTATGCTCATTTACTATTTAACCAAACTTTAGCTTATGTTGTACATACGTTTACCCTTGTCATCTACTTAACTATATTTTAAACTCTTTGGTGGCAGAAGACACGTCTTTTTATCTTCTAGAGCACAAGGCACTGTGAACAATACATAGTAGATTTTAAATATTTGTTTATCAGAATGAGGGTACAAAATAGTCATTCACTTCTATATTTATAAATTCATTCATTCTACAAACTGTAATGAAGACCTACTATGTACTTACCATTATGGAAGATGCTTGAGATATAAATATATACAACACTACATCCAGTGAATCTGGAAAGGATCATTTAACGGTAATACTAGGTTTGAGAGTGTATCTCCTGAAACAATGAATATATTCTTTTAAAATAAAAGCCGTAGTAGATTCTAGGTAGGTGGATATTCTAAAAACAATGAAATTTAGATCTCTAGATTATTCCAAATCAATTACACACCTTGGCAGTTCCCAGAGTACAGCCCTGATGAATTACTCACCTAGATCCTCTATTAAATGGTTATTTTTCACATCTTCAAAATTTTTTTCAAATAAGAGTTTCTTTAAATAATCTGATTGTTAAGAATTTTTTTCATTACCACTAGCATCATGTTAAACAATTCTCTTTTTTCCTTTTGTTTATTTTAGTACTCACTGCTTTGGTTAATTTTAGCTAGTTAATTTCTCTACCTGAAAGCAATCTTTTCTTTCTCTGGTGTAGACGTTTTAGATGTTCTTCTTTGAGCTAATTAATTTTTTTTTCTTGGGGTTCTTAGACCCACTGTTGAGTTATCTGCTAAAACATTGAAGTCCATTCTGTCCAGAGAAAACAACCCAAATTAAATGTGTTATAAATCCTTTTACCTTCAAAACTAACCTAGCGTATGAGCTTGACATATTGAGGCAATTTATTGTATAACAAAACTGTAACAATTGGTGTCTAATATTGATCACACTTCTCAAAGTTCCATCAATATTCCAGCTTATTTACATTTTATGTCCTTTTTCTAGATTTGTATTTTCCAGATTTAAATATAATTTTATTCCTTTACACATATTTTTTAGTTTATTTACTTCCATTGAATTTTTATTCCTTGTTCATACCAGTGTTAGTAACACCACTCAAATTTAAAATTCTGGTACACAACATTTTACAATCACTCTTATGTTTTTTTAAAAATAATTTATAATCATTTTAATAAAATATCAATTGCTTAGACTTTCTACTGGTAGTTCTACTCTCAGCTACAGCATTATAGTATATTTTTAATATAGTATTTTATGCTAATTCATATCGCTGAGTCAAATTTCCCACTAAAACAATTAGAATAAAATTTTCACAATAATATATTTATGTGTCAGCATTTTAAAAAGTACATATTCATTTATTTCACAGTTAATTGTAGGACTTACTGGAAATAATTGCTATTCTTGAAGGCTGGTATACATTATGTTTTATTTGTATGCTATGTTTAAAACCGAATTATTTTATTCTTAGATTTAAGTAAAATACAGTTTTTCATTTTAAGCAAACCAACACTACTTAATTTTTCCCCTAAGTTTTTCAATATTCTTGGTTCTAACATTTTCTTTTCTGAATGAATTTCTATAATCATTTGCTGGAGGCTTTTTTTATTTTTTGTTTTTTGGATTTTTTTTTGAGAGATTTGCCTCACAGACCTAAATGACAAAACTTACTAAAAGAAACAGGAGAAGTGGAAATCTGATGTGAGAGATTGAGAGAGATGCCATCCAGGATGACCTTCATATTTGAATAACAAACTCTTGTAAATTGTCAGTTTCTTTTTTTTAGTTGTACATTCATAAATACTTGCTCTCTATACGTGTATTTTCAAACTTTTTGTGCTAATAAAAGTTGGTGAGACCAAAACATTTGGAACTGGTTTTAGCATTACGAAGTTGAATTTATTTATAAAAAGCTTCAAGAAAGAAGAAAAATAACAAGCAAGTTTGTGTCTCCCAAAGCATTGTCAAATCTACATAAGCACATTGACTATATGCTATATTATATGTATGACATGCTGAGGACAATATAACATAACAAATAGGTCCAACTTTAAGACTTTTCTGATCAAAATAAAAGAACACATAAAAGCACAAGCACCAATAAATACATAGGCAATGGCCTAATATAAATTATATGAATATTTAGTGTAGAAATTTTGACATTTAAAGAATACCCTATAATTAAGGGAATGTGATGTACAGAATCTTGAGCTAACTTTATAACAGAAGACCAGCCCACCCAAAAAAAGTATTGTTAAAGTAGTCAATATTCCCATTACACAGATGCTGATGACCATTTGCAAAACATTTTAGGAGAGCACCAGTGTCCACATTGTCAAGTTTTCTGAATAGTAAATAACCTTTTCCTTTCCCACCTCTTGCGCCAGTAATCAATCCTAGTCTATAAGCAAAAATCCCATCGCCTGACCAGTAACCCTCTGCAGTTGTGCAACCTTGAATTAAAAGAATAGTTTTCCCTACGTGTTTTGTGGTGACAAGATGGCAAATGATTTGGCTAGTGACTCAGTGGACATACTTATTGACGATTCAAATATACTGAGAATGTCGCACTTGTTCAGCTGAATATGGATAACACGATGGAGAGGCGAGGTTCTTGCAAATAACCCATTCTTTGAGGTGGGGAGAACGTGGAAGGTAACTGGGAAAGTTAGCATTTAAAGTCATTTACCTAGTGTGATCAGCATGGACCGAAACATTTTCTATAACTCTATTCACTGTTTTCCAGTTGAATTTTCAAAATGTTTCTAAGAGATAGAACCTCACATTTTAATATGTCAATCTGAAATGTGACATTTTGTTTTTCAGTTGTAAAGAGCATCCAATCAAGAGTTATTCTGAGGTTCCTTGTATCCCATGGGCTTTCTTGTTTTCTCCCTCTCTCTCCATCCTCACCATAAAGCATCTGCATCTGTTATTTTCTAGAAAGCTTTTACATGCTCTAGTCATTTTTGTTAGGCTTTTTGTTTCTTAGTTGCCACAATTTCCCCCTTCTTTCAGCCACAACCCCAGGCACTTCCTACTAGAGAATGACACCAAACAACATGTCAAGAGCCTTTCAAAATTGCTGCCAGACTTCAATGACATTCTTACAGCATATGGAGTACTGATGTGGTGAAAACATGGCAGAAAACTACCTGATGCTCACCGAGTCAGGAAGTTCAGGCTGATGGAGGGTTCTGGTTCAGATTTGCAACATAAACAGGACTTTAACAGTTTTTTAACAAGGCATCAAAGTAAAAGTTACCAAAAATGTTTTTTTCACTCAGTTGTATCTCTCAGGCCTCATCCTTCAAGTTCTGTCAATAAAGAAGGAAATATTAAGATAAAACAAAAGCTAAAATTATTCCTAAGTGATCTTGGCTAATAAAATAATTTAGTTATAATTTAAATGTATTATTGTATGTTATCTTAGGTCAGGACATATAGTGAGAGCTAAGTGCTTGCTATTCTTTTTCACATGAGGCAAACCTCTTACAGAATATGAAATTTAACTTCAAGAGAAAAAATATATATTAGGAAATTCAGTAAATGCCCATTCGGAAAAATATTCAGTGAAATAATCATGTGCTTAATTGGGATACATCTTTTAATTTGTTAATGAATTATTATTTGTTAACAAATACATAGCATATATGTAAATATATGCAAATTCATACCCTTATATGTGTGTGTGTATCCCTTTAACAGTTTATTTTATTATAATGGAAAATTACCGTAATATTAGTACGGGTTTAGAATTACATCGTATACCAGAGTTTTGGGCAGATGTGCTATTGCATGATTTCCAGATGGAGGTAAATTTGTCCCACTAATTCTACATTTCCTAAATAAAGTTTAATCTTTCTTATAATGAAGAGAACATAAAGATTAAAACAAATAACACTAGAGAATGACACAAGTGCTTAGAATTGGTCCTTGCAGTCCAGTTTTATTGTAGATTTAAATTAATAACCCTTCAAGGAGGCCTTGCTATAATCATATATTCATTTTTCTCTGTTAAAAAATATTTCTGGCAGTCTTTTCGTGTGTAGATATATTTTTGGACATAAAAAGCAGGTCACTTTAATAGGCACTGAATCCTTGAGTAAGTTTCACAAAATGATAATAGTGGGATATATTCCATATAGGTTTCTTATGAACTAAATAAGATAATGCATATACATTTAGTAGCACAAAGCCTGGCATGTGGTAAATGCTCAGCAAATATGTCATCAATTTTATTTAAAATGTTTGCTACATTTTATTGATACAATTTTATCTTAAACAAATTTTTGAAATGGATATTAACTTTTTACTACAGTCATGCATCACATAAGGACAGGGATGCATTCTGAGAAATGTGTAGTTAGGCAATTTCACTGTTGTGGGAACATCACAGAGAGCTAAACCTGGATGGTATAGCCAACTATACACCTAGGCTCTGTGGTACTAATCTTATGGGACCACGGTCCTATATGCAGTCGGTCCTTGACTGAAATGTCATTATGCAGCATGTGACTGTATTTTGTAATGGACAATTATTGGACAGATTATTGGAACATTAACTTCTCTTTCCTTCATGCTGGATTGTCCTCAAAAGTTATTTAAAATTCTTCTGTGGCATTTCCTGAATTTACCTACGCTAGCCTTCATTCCCAATACCTGATTAGCCAAAATTCTCCTTACCTTGAGCATCCTATTCAAAACTGCAATTGGGCTCATCTACCTTTTGAATCTATTCCCTCTTAATTTTTAATATAATCTTTTCCTCCAAAAACCTGCCTTTTACTCCTTATTCTAGGATGTCACTGTTCCCAAGCAGTTATTTCAAAGCATTGAGAAAAAAATAGTTCTTATCCTATGTAAATTGCTCTAGCACAGAAAAAAATGAAAGTCTTAACAATATAATTTGTAAAGCTATCATATAACCGTGATACCAAAACTTGAACAGAAAAAAATCTAAAAAAAATTCCTGAAAACAAACTGTGCCAACAAAACGCATTCTAAATAAAATATTAGTTATAAAGCATAGTACATTAAATGATTAATACATCATTAGGAATATAGTTTGTTTAGGAAATAGAAAGATCAACCTTAGGATGCTGTTTAAATCATTTATTACATAAACAAGAAAAAGAACTATATCTATAGTTATTTCAAAGCTATGAAAATTTACTCCAAATTTTAAAAATTAAAAGTAAAATAATGCAAACATTACCTACACCTACACCAGAACTGGAAGGACACTTTCTCAACATGAAGAAGGATAACTATTTCAAATTAACACATTCTATATAGCAACTGGGAGGGGTAGGGCAGCGAGAGAGAGAGAAAGAGAAAGAGAGAGAGAAGCATTAGATTTAGGAACAAATGATGGATGATCATTATCAGTTCTTACAATTGCAATATGACATATATATAAACTAATGAGAAATATATCCAATGCAAAGGAGAAGAAAAATTTTCATTATTTATTGACATTTTCTTCATCCATTTGAAATATCCAGGAGAATCAGCAGCAAGAAAACATATAAAATTTAATTAACAAAAGAGTTCAATTAGAAGACTGACCACTAAAAATAAATGAAAAGTCAATAGACTTTCTGAAGTGAATTAGACTACGCAACGGAAGGAAATCCCATTCATACTTACTACTAAGTATAGAGCTTAATGGAATAAAAATAAGACAGGAATTATTTATATAAAAAGCATACAAGTATTTTCTTTGTATATAAAATATAATGACTAAATGGAGACATAAAAATAGTTAAGGCCCGAGAACAGAAAGCTATCAATTTGTTCCAAATTAACAAGTCTTTCTGCTACTTGACAAAGAGGGAAAGAGAGAGATCAGGGTAGGAAGACCTGGCTCCCCACTTCCACCCAATCTGCGATCAGTAACTCCCATTGGCCTAACTGGCCAAACATAACCAGAGTTGACAGGCAAACGTGCACACAGAAGTCCTCCCCTTAGCATGGAAAGGAGGGCAATAGATTTGAGAGAAAGCAAGGAAATATGTGCACGTTCATTTTATCACTCACCCTTTGCTATCTTATGCTATGGTACTGCTACTTACCCTTTGCTATTCTTACACTCTAGCCATATTTAAATCCCGCAAAGCAAGTTTATGATTTTTTTTACGTGGTGCAACTGTAAATAACACAAAGATGTTCTCAAACTCTTGCATAAAGGGGAGACACATCCTACCACTCACCACATTCACATGTGGGGATGTTCATTCCTCTTCACTCCAGATCCCACTTGGGTATGCTGTAATCTAAAAATGATTATAAAATTAAATTCCACGAATGTTATTCTTATAAAATAGAAGAGGGAGTAGAAAAAAGAGGGAAGAATTGGTTAATATCTACAACTATATACATTAAAATATGAACTGTTGTCTTCATTTCTAGAACTATGAATTAGCCTGTAGTTGATATTTGTGAATTTCATTTCTTCTGTCAGGACACACAGAATCTAGAATCTCAAGTAACTGTACTCCATAATTTTGATGTGATCCAACTTTATATTCCGTATCTTTGGATTTATACCCTTAAATCATATTCCACACATATTTCTTAGATATCCAACATAAGTTATCAAAATTTTGTAATTATTTTGCACTTGTCTCCCTGTGAATGCTGGTCTCTGATTCTGGTTATAGGTCTAAAACCAAAAAAAAGACAGTGAGTATGAACCTTGATGAGAATAGGCTTTCTACTGCAAGCAACTGCTTAAGATGGTGGCAGTACAAGGCCTTTCCCTCCAAAAGACAAAAAGATCACATCTGACGGCAGAAGAGCAGCTTCTGCTGGAAAGGCAATCTCAGGGCCATTTGGAGGTTCACGAATCTAAGAATTTTCTGAGTCCACTCAGATGGCCCATCCAAGTCTTTCCCACTCTCCCCCAATCAATAGCCTCACCTTCATGTAAAGACATACATAAGGCTTTGTGTTTGACTTGTTTGTGGTTCTGCTCCAAGAAAAATTAAGATTTGGGGCTGCCTTTTTTAGTTATTTCTCTCTAGCTGTTAAAAGAAGTAAGAGTTAATTTTAAGTTTTACCAAAATTAGTTTGGTAAGACGTATTTTTCAAAGAAAAGAACTAATTTTCGAATTTCCGAATTAGTGTCCCAATGCTGAATCTTCTGAATATCTTTTAAAATATTTACAGAATCTTTCATGATGACCCTTTTTCATAGCTGGTTTTGTTCTTGGTGCCTTCTCTCCATCTAGGTTAGTCTTGCTAGCTGTTTAATAATATTGTTAGTGTTTTCAAACCCTTTTTTATTCACTCTATTGGAAAATGGTTTCTATTTCATTAATGTGCACTCTAACTTTGTTATATACTTCTTTCCTTCTACTTTCTTTAAGGTGTGGTTTACATTCTGACTTCTTGAAATAAGATTATTGATTTTCCCAGCGTTGTTCTTTTCCAATATAAGCATTCAAAAGGACTCTGTATGCATGATTATAGCATTACAAAAGGTGATATGAAATATTTTCATTATAATTCAGAACACAATTTGTACTTTCATTTTTATTTCTTATTTGATCAATGAATATTACCTAATCTCTAAAACGTGGAGTTTTGAGAGTTTTCTTAACAACTGTTTTGATATCTAGTTTAATTAGACTGTGGTCAGAGAATACAGCTTATATAGTTTCTATCCTCTGGCATTTGTTGTTTTATGGGCTCAAAATACGGTCAGTCTTGATAAATGTTCCATGCACACCAGCACATTCTGTGCATTTCTTATGTATGGTGTTTTACATACGCCAATCAGGTCACATTTGTTGATAACACAGTTCAAATCTATACTTACACATTTTTTATCTACTTTTTCATTCTATTACTGAAAAAGATTTGCTAAAATAATCCACTATGTGGTTTTTGTCTATATCTCCTTTTATTTTGGTAATTAGCACTTTATATACTTTGAAGATATGTGTTTAATTATATATAATTTTAGAATAAGTTCATCTTCTGTATTGAAGGTTTAATCATTATTAAGCATCCCACTTTGTACGTTACAATTATATCTTGACTTAAATTATATTTGTTTGAAATTAGAATATGTACATAAGCTCTCTCTCTCTCTAGATGAATCATCAATTTTTCTTTATGTGAAAATGGCTTATCTACCTTCACCTCTGAAGGATATTTTTTCTGGATATATATTTCATCTCTTATCAGTTTTGGAAAACTCTTACCCATTGTATCTTCTTAAACTGCTCTGTCCCATTCCTGCCTCCTCTTCTTCTGGGACTGCAATTACACGTTCCTCATGGTAAGCTCATTTCCATGTTTTCTGTCCTTTTTTGCTGTATAATTTCATCTGAACTTTCATCTCATCTATCTTCCAGTTTATCATCTACACTTTATTATTACTTAGAGCTCTGATAAACTGTATTTAATGTTATTAAATGCATCGGAGTTCTTATTTCAAGTTACTGCATACATATTCATTATCTATTGATGTTCAAACTTAGCGCCTTAAAACAGCAAGCATTTATTAGACCACAGTTCTGTAGGCTAAACCTCAGGTGGTTTTGATTGGATTCTCTGCTTAGAGTCTCACAGGTCAGAATCAAGGTGTTGGGCCTACTGGGCTCTCATCTGGGTGCTCTGGAGAAGAATCGAATTCCAAATTCATTCAGGTTCTTGGTTGAATTCAGTTTCTTGCAGTTGGAGGAGAGAGGTCCCCATTTCCTCTTTGGCCATCAGGTGGGGGCTTTCACCTCCTAAACCACTCACATTCTTTAACATGTGGCCCCATCCAACTTCAGAGCCAGGCACAACAAGTCACATCCACCTGATGATTGGACTCTCTGACTTCCTCTTCTGCTACTGACCAGAGAAAACTCTCTGCTCTTAAACTGTCCATGTGATTAGAGTAGTCCCACCTGGATAATCCTCCTATTTTAATGCCAATCAATTAGTTATCTTAATTACATCTGAAAAATCCCTTTGGCCATGCAACTTAACATAATCACAGAAATAATGCAACAGGGTAAATGTCATGGGGTCATCTAGAATTCTGCCCACCACAGTACATTTAGCTTATAGAATCTCCATTTGATTTTTGCTGAAATTCCACAACTTTTTGTTTTATTTCTTAAACATATTAATCACACTTATTTAAAGAACGAGACTGATTGCTCTAAAATGTGGACTATTTTGTACATCTGTTTATATTGCCTTGTCTCTTGATTTTGAGTCACTTGTTTTCTTTTTTTCATACTTGGTTATTTTTGATTGAATGCCTATCATTGGGTATGAAAAATTGTGAGTTTAGTTTGAGACACTAGAAGACTTTATCTTTCTCCAAAGAAGATTTATTTTTTATTCTAGCCAGCAAAAGATCATCTGGTGTTTCCCTGATGTGACAAAGGGTTTCAGTCTTTAAAGGGCTTCTCTACTTATGATCCATCTTAACTCCTTTTTGGGATAACAGCTGACAGCCTGTGATATTTATCAACCACTTCCTGTCTGGTGAGATCTGAGATTCAAATCTTGTCCCCTTCTCTAGATACTGCTCAAAGCCCTATTCTGATTTACCAGATGCTCTTATGCTATTTTATGCTCAGCTTTTTCCACTCTCATCCATAGCTTTAAATTATTAAATGGATCAAGGTGTAAAATGGTTCTAAATATTGACTCATCTCTCTTGACTGATTTCATCTCCCTGATTTGAGAGTCTGTAGTCTTCACTGTTTTAGCTATCTTATGTCTCAAACCCAGTTGTTTAAAAAAAAAAATCCAGATTATCTAGTTCATTTTATTTTAATCAACTTTAGTGAGGTATAATTTACAAACAATAAAATGTATGCATTTTAGTTGTGAAGTTCAATGAGGTCTGACAAATGAAATATACCCAATGTAACCATCACCAAAAAATCAAGATTTCTACCATTTCTATCACCACAAAAGATGCCCTTGTGATACGTTCCAGTTGTCTCCCATTCCCCACATCCCTCCCTAGGTTACCATTGATCAACTTTCCATTTCTATGGGTTTGTCTTCCAGAGTTTCACATAAATGGAATTATACAATATGCTTTTGTGTTTGTTGTTTTCTTGACTTCTTACTCAGTGTAACTTTTTTGAGAATTCATTCATGTTGTTACATGTATCAGGATATTTGTTTCTTTCTATCACTTAGTATTATTCCATTATATGAAAGAGTTTATGCATTTATCTGGTAATGGATATACGGGTTGTCCCAATTTTTAATATTATGAATTAAACTGGATTAAACATTTTTATATAAGGTTTTGTAGACATATGTTTTCAGTTATCTGGAGTGAGTTTCTAGCAGTGGAGGTACTGGGCCTTAAAGTAAGGATATATTTAACATTATAGAAAGTTGCTAAATTGATTTTTAAGTGTTTCTATTATTTTATGTTTCCAGCAACAATGTATAAGTGTTACAGTTGTTCTGTGTCCTTGCCAATACATGATTTTGTCAGTATTTTAAATTGTAGCCATTCTGGTGAGTGTACAATGATCTTTCATTGTGGCTTTAGTTTGCATTTCCCTTAAGAACAAAAATGTTCAGCACATATTCCCATGCTTATTGGCCACTTGTATATGTTCCTTGCAGCAATATATGTGCAGATCACTGCCATATTTAATTGGGTTTTATCCCAATTATACATGGTGGATAGATCCTGTTTTAGATATATGTGTTGGGAACATTTTCTTCCAGTGAATGTCCTTGCCTTTTCATTTTAATGATATGTTTTGAATAGAAATTTTTAAAATTTTGATGAAATGAGGTTTATCAATTTTTCTCTGTGCTCTTTGTCTCCTATTCAAGAAATTATTGCCTACTCAAAGTTGTCAAAGATATTCTCTCATGTTTTCTCCCAGAACTTTTCTAGTTTTACACTTCCCATTTGAGACTATAAACTATTTTTAAGTTAATTTTCATGTACAATGTGTGGTAATGATTGAAGTTCAGTTTTTCTAGATAGATAATGAGTTGCCCAGCATCATTTGTTGAAAAGACAATTTTTTTCTCATTGAATTATGTTGGCATCACTATCAAAAATGACGATATATGTGGGTCTATATCTGCAATCTCTATTCTATTCATTGGTATATATCTGTCTATCTTTACATTACTACCACACACCATTGATTACTTCAGCTTTGTAGTAAATCTTGATCAAGCAGTGTCAGTCTTCCAATTTTGGTCTTTTTCAGAATTATTTTGGCTATTCTAGGTCCTTTGCATTCCCATATAAGCTGCAGAATAAGTTTGTCAATTTCTACAAAAGAAAACCACTTCAGTATTTTGATTGAGATTCTGTTGAATATATGAATAAATTTGGGGAGAATGGTCATTTGATAATATTGATCTTTCCAATCCATGAATTTTATATATAGCTCCATTATTTAGATCTTCTTTAATTCTTCTCTGCAATATGTTGTCATTTTTACTGTACAATTCTGTATTTGTTTATAGCACCTTTCCTGATAGTCCTTCTCTGACAACGTGCACTAAAATAGCACCATACTGTCTCATTATCCCGTTTTATTTTTCTTCATAGCACTTACCATTGTCTGGCATTATATCATGTATCAACTTGTTATGTTTTACTGTCCGTTTCATTCAAGGAGAGTGAGCTCCTTGAGGGCAGAGCTAGTATTTCTCCTGTCATTGGTCCATCACCAGTGCTTATGAAGGTTCATGGTTTGTTTTTGGCGCTGAACAAACATTCATCAAATAAAATAAATAGGATTATCTTCCTAGTTACGCAATAGTGTGTCACTGGCAGGAAAACTGCCTTATCTATTTATTTATTTTTTGAGGAAGATTAGCCCTGAGCTAACTGCTGCCAATCCTCCTCTTTTTGCTGAGGAAGACTGGCCCTGAGCTAACATCCATGTCCATGTTCCTCTACTTTATATGTGGGACACCTACCACAGCATGGCGTGCCAAGCGGTGCCATGTCCACACCTGGGATCCGAACTGGTGGGAGGAACATACTCACTTAACCACTGTACCACCGGGCCAACCCCTAAAAACTGCATTATTTAATATCCTGCATCTAGGACCAATTTTCCGTTACTACTTGATCTTGGTTATCACATTGCACCTTATACCTATTTATCTGTGTGATCTATTATTTCCTCCACCTTGATTGGCATTGCTTTAACAAATATTCTCAGAGACTGAGGCTTTCTAGGGAAAGTCACTGAAAATTGTACTCTTAAGATCTGGTTCTGTTTATTTTATCACTGAAGAAGAGGAAAAAATAGAATATGGTTTCCATTATTAAGATTACTTCTCATTATTTATTACACGTATCCACTTGCAAACATGCATAAAACTAACCTATTAAAATTTAAGTCCAGTGCAACAAAGCAATGTGTTAGGTACTTTTGTTACAGTTTGAAAGAAGTAAAGCCAAGGTACTAGACATTAACTGAGCTAAGATTCCATCACAGAGTGTGCATCTCCAGTGTTTCTACCCCACACTATCTCTAAAAGAAGTGGACTCTGAAGACCATATTGATGAATAAAGTACATCTCTTCATAAAAGATTATTTTTTAACAAAGTGAATGCAAATTCATTTAGAGACAATTTAATTTAAGCTCTTATTTTTCTTACTCCTAACACATGACTATTATACAAATGAGAATACAATCGACTTCTAGTATTATTTTAATTTCTTTTCCATATTATTAATTTATTCCACATACACCAGATACAAAAGCTACCCAGAAAATTATTTTTTCAGAAAATTTCGTAGTATAAACTTTATTTATCAAATTTTGGAATATTTTTGCAAGCCACAAAAATATCCAGTCCTGTACTTTTGTTTATAACTAGATTCCTACCACTCAAAAAAAAGTCAAAACAAAACATAAGTCACAGGCATTTTTATTTTCAAAAAATAAAAGTTCAGTGGGCAAGAGCAAGATTTATGTCATAAAATATAGACTTTATTTACTATGAAGGGGTGACTCAATGACTACAAGGGCTAATTTGGTGTGTGCATACTTTAGAAAAATATGGAAAAGATTTAGAATAAATTTTAAAGAATTTTCTATTGTCTCTTAAAATCTGTGATGTTATCCATGCATTTATAGAACTGATAACTTTGTAGAGAAAGCATAATATGGAGGACCAAGGAAATATATGCAGTTTCTGTTAGTCTTCTTCTTAAACTCTATTTTCTTTCTTTTATAGTAATTGATGTGAAATAGATGATTCTAAAACATCTTTCTATACAAAATTTTATTCATTGGGCATCCATAATCTCCATCAAGAAGTGTTTTTGGAAAGGATTCCATTATTTCACACACCCACAAAACACTAATTGAGAATTAAAATGTGAACTTCACTTGGGAAGACATTTTTGTCTATTTTGCTCATTTCTATATCCTCAAAGCCTAGCACAGGGCCTGACACACACTAATACTCAATAAATATTTGTTGGATAAAAAAATGAGGGTCCTGACATAAGGTTCAAACATTACATACAAAATGAAGAAAATTAAAAAAATAAAAATTGATTTATTATGAAGTCCTCATGCCCTAAAAATTTTAAGACTGGTGACTTCTGGTCTAAAGAATTACAGAATTTTTACAAATTTCTGGAAAATTAAGTCTTCTTGGCCAGAAACATTACTTCAAGTTTATGTTGAAGAAGAAAATTTTGTACAAATGATTTTGGGTATTTGCTTTCTTAGTATCTGAAAATAAAAATATATTTCTTGTATTTGACAAATGCTATCATAGAGAATATATTGGAAATTAATTACATGTGGTTATTAGGGCTTCATGTTTGCTCATCTATGATGAGACTGAAATCAATAAAATGAACTTCCCTCTGTGCAAAATGTCAGTTGATTCTGTCCTTACAACAAAAAACTAATAAAATTATCTTTATTGAATTCAAATATTATTAAATTAATAAAATACATTGGGAAGAGCTTTTAAAAATCAATTTCATTTCCGTACTCATTTTTTAACTAAATGTAATTAACTTCAGACTGTGTTGTTATTCTTTCATTTTCCTGTTCTACTTTGTTGTCCGCCTAGGTACATTGAAATTCTTACTGCTTGATCTGTTACAATAATCTTTTAAGAGTTTTCCCTGTCTTGAGTGTCTCATGCATTCAATTTATTTCAAATAGATGGCACTACTTTTGTCTCCTCTGATCAAAAACCTGCAGGGACTCCCCATTACATAAAGAACAAAGTCCAAATTCCTTTTCCTTTAAGAAATGATCCCTGCTGCTTCTACCTGCCTCTTAAATATATTTCAAATACAGGCATTCCTACCATCACTACTGCCAACATATTATTTCAGCCTACCTCCCCTATTACTTGGGTCATTGCAATAGAAACCTCCGTAACTCTGGTCTACTCTTGCCCTCCTCTACTTAAAACATCATATGGACACCAGAGTTAATTTTAAACCTCTTTGAAATAGGTCTTGACAACATTTTTTTGAATCTGACACCAAAAGCAAAAGCAACAAAAGCAAAATAAACAAGTGGGATGACATCAAACTAAAAAGCTTCTGCATAGCAAAAGAAACTATCAACAAAATGAAAAGGTAAGCTACTAAATGGAAGAAAATATTTGCAAATCATACATATGATAACGTGCTAATATAGTATCCAAAATACATAAAGAACTCATGCAACTCAATGGCAAAAAGTAAACCATCTGATTAAAAATCAGCAGAAGAACTGAATAGAGATTTTTCCAAAGAAGATGTGCAGATGTCTTACAGACACATGAAAAAGTGCTCAACATCACTAATCATCAGAGAAATGCAAATCAAAACCACAATGAGATATCACCTCATACCTGCTAGAATGGCTATTATTAAAAAGACAAGAGATAACAAATGCTGGTGAGGAGGTTGAGAGAAGAGGACCCTTGTGCAATGCATGTGGAATGTAAATTGGTACAGCAACTTTGGAAAACAGGATGGAGCTTCCTCAAAAGAAAAATAATATTACCATGTGATCCAGCAATTTCACTTTTGGGTATTTATCTGAAAGAAATGAAAACACTAACTCAAAAAGATATCCACAGCTTCATGTTTATTGAGCATTATTTGCAATAGGCAACACATAGAAACGACTCAAGTGTCCATTCATGGATGAACGGATAAATAAGATGTTGCCTTTTATATATAAATATCTATATATATACACATATATATGTGTATGTACAATGGGATATTATTTAACCATAGAAAGAATGAAATCTTGCCATTTGTGACAACATGTATGAATCTTGATAGCAGTGTGCTAAGTAAAGTAAGTTAGAAAGAGAAAGACAAATTCTGTATGATCTCTCTGATATGTGGAATCTAAAAGAAAAATAAAAGAGAGAGAGGGTTCAAGACAGTGGCATAGAAGGATCCTGAACTCACTTACCCTCATGGAGACAACAAATCTACATCTTGAATCTTTTGCCAGAGAGGCAGGAGTCTGTTGAGACACTCTCTGAGGATTAAGACACTGACAAGCACCATTTTTGTGATCACATTCCACTTTGCTAATACCAGCACTGGGGAGGCCATCTTAGAACTTTCACTCTAACCTGTTAACTCTGGTAGGCATGTCCCACTAAGAGCCCCAACTACTGCCATGGCCTTGGGGGCAGCCATGGTGCCCCAGCCAGCAAACCAGTGGAGAGCCCTGCCCACTGCAGGCAGGCATGCACAAGGGCCATCCCCTGAGTAGTTGGGTCTGGGGACTAAGGGAAATTGCTTTTCTGGGCCCCATGAGACATTTCCTACAAAAGGCCACTCCTTCAAGACTAGGAGAAGTGACTTATTTACTTAATACATAGAAACAATCAAAGAGAGTCAGGAAAAACAAGGAGACAAAGGAATATATTCCAAAAAAAGAACAAGACAAAAACCCCAGAAAAAGATCTTAATGAAACAGAGACAAGCGATCTACCTGAAAAAAAGTTCAAAGTACTGGTCATAATGATGCTCATCAAACTTAGGAGAAGAATATACGAACACAGTGAGAACTTCAATAAAGAGATAGAAAATATAAGAAAGTACCAATCAGAGCTGAAGAAGACACTAACTGAAATGAAAACTACATTAGAGGGAATCAACAGAAGAATAAATGATATAGAGGAACAGGTCAGCCATCCAGAAGACAAGGTAGTGGAATTCACTCAATCAAAACAGCAAGAAGGAAAAATAATTTTAAAAACTGAGCATACTCTAAGGGACATCTGGGATAACATCAAGAGTACTAACATTCACATTACAGAGGGCCCAGAAGGAGAAGAGAGAGTTAAAAGGCAGAAAACTTATTTGAACAAATAATGGCTGAAAACATTCCTAACCTATGGAAGGAAATAGACATCCAGGTCTGGGAATCATAGACAGTGCCAAACAACATGAATCTTAAGAGAGCCAGAATAACTCATTATAATTGAAGTATCAAAAGTTAATGATAAAGAGAGAATCTTAAAAGCAGGAAGAGAAAAACAACTAGTTACATTCAAGGGAGTACCTTGAGTATTCAAGAGATAGGCTATCAATTGATTTTTCAGCAGAAACTTCATAGGCCAGAAGGGAGTGCATGATATATTCAGAGTGCTGAAAGGAAAAAAATGTACAACCAAGAATATTCTACCCAGCAAGGTTATCATTAAGAATTGAAGGAGAGAAAGAGTTTCCCAGACAAGCAAAAGCTAAAGGAGTTCATCAACACTAAACTGGTCTTACAAGAAATGCCAATGGAACTTCCTTAAGTGGAAAAGAAAAGGTCATAACTAGAAATAAAAATGTAGCAGGAAAAATCTCCTTGTTAAAGGCAAATATAGATTAAAGGTAGCAAATCAACCCCTTATGAAGCTAGTATGAAGGTTAAAATATAAAAGTATTAAAACAAACTAAAACTGCAATAAATAATTAAAAGATACAAAAAATAAAAAGATGTAAAATATGATGTCATACACATGAAACGTGAGTGGAAGTAAAAATGTAGGGCTTGTAGACCACCAACTTAAAATAGATCGCTATATATGTAGGTTGTTATATATGTACCTCATGGTAGGAACAAACCAAAACCATATAATAGATAAATAAAAAAATAAAGAGAAAGGGATCCAAACATAACACTAAGTAAATCCATCAAACCACAGTTGAGAGAGCAGGAGATGAAGAAAGGAACAGAGAAGAACTGAAAAGAAAGGAAAACAATGAGCAATGAACAATGGCGATATGTACATACCTATTAATAATTATTTTAAATGTAAATGGACTAAATTCTCAGATCAAAAGTCATAGAATGGCTAAATGGATTTTAAAAAGACCCATTTATATGCTGCCTACAAGAAACCCACTTCAGATGTAAAGACACACACAGACTGAAAGTGAAGGGATAGAAAAAGATATTCCACGGAAATGGAAACAGAAAGAAAGCTGGGGTAGTAATACTTATACCATACAAAATAGACTTTAAAACAAAGATTGAAATAATAGAAAGAATATGGCATTACATAATAATTAAGGGGTCGATCCAACAGGATGATATAACATTTGTAAATATTTATGCACCCAACATGGCAGCACATAAATATAGAAAGCAAATATTAACAGACATAAAGCAAGAAACTGACAGCAATACAATAACCATAGGGATATTTACCCCACTTAAATCAATGGATAGATCATCCAGATAGAAAATCAATAAAGAAATATTGGCCTTAAATGACACATTAGACCTATTGGTCTTAATAGATATATACAGGACACTCCATACCAAAACAGCAGAATACCCATTCTTTTTAAATGCACATGGAACATTCTCCAGGATAGAACACTTGTTAGGCTACAAAACAAGTCTCAATAAATTTAAGAAGATTAAAATCATATCAAGCATCTTTTCTGACCACAACAGTATGAAACCAAAAAGCCACTACAAGAAGAAAGCTGAAAAAGTCTCAAATATGTGAGATTAAACAACATGCTACTGAACAACTATTGAATCAATGAAGAAATCAAAACATAACTGGAGACAAATGAAAATACAAATACGAAAATCTATGAGATACAGCAAAAGTGGTACTAACAAGGAAGTTTATAACAATACAGTTCTACCTCAAGAAACAAGAAAAATGTCAAATAAAAAATCTAACTTTACACTTAAAGAAACTAAAAACAGAAGAAAAAACAGTCAAAATTAGAAGAAGGAAGGAAATAGTAAAGATCAGAGTGACAATAGATGAAGTAGAGACTTCAAAAACAATAGAAAAGATCAATGAAATGAATACCTGGTTCTTTGTAAAGATAAATAAAATTGATAAAACTTTAGCCAGATTCATTAAGAAAAAGGAAAAGAATAAGGTCCAATTAAACAAAATCAGAAATGATGGGTTCCGGCCCCATGGCTGACTGGTTAAGTTCGCGCGCTCCGCTGCAGCGGCCCAGGGTTCCGCTGGTTCGGATCCTGGGCACGGACACGGCACTGCTCATCAGGCCACGTTGAGGCAGCATCCCACATACCACAACTAGAAGGACCTGCAACTAAGATATACAACTATGTACCGGGGGGACTTGGGGAGATAAAGCATAAAAAAAAAATGAAAAAGATTTTACAACCAATACCACAGAAATACAAAGGATCCTAAGAGAGTACTATAAACAGTTATATGCCAACAAACTACACAACTTAGAAGAAATGGATAAATTCGTTGAAACATACAATCTTCCAAGACTAAATCAAGAAGAAATAGAAAATATGAATAGACTGGTTAATAGTAATGAAATTAAATCAGTAATCAGAAAACTCTTCACAAATGAAAGTCCAGGATGAGAGAGCCTTTCAGGTGAATTACACCAAATAATTAAAGAAGAATTAATGCCCATCTATCTCAAATTATTCCAAAAAGTGGAAGAGTAAGGAACATTTCCAAACTCATTTTACAAGGTTAGCATTACCTTCATACCAAAACCAGACAGACATTACAAAAAAAAGAGAATTAAGACCAATATCCCTGATGAACATAGATGCAAAATTTTTCAACTAAATATTAGCAATCCAAATTCAACAACTTATTAAAACAATCATACACCATATTAAAAATCAAAGGATATTAATTATGTACTCATCTCAATAGATGCAAGAAAGTCATCTGACAAAATTCAAAATCTATTAATGATAAAAACTCTCAGCAAAATGAGTATAGAAGGAAGATACCTCAACATAATAAATGCCTTATATGACAAACCCACAGCTAACGTCATAATCAATGATAAAAAGCTGAAAGCTTTTCCTTTAAGATCAGAAACAAGACAAGGATGCCCACTTTTACCACTTTTATTTGCATAGTATCAGGAACCCTAGCCAGAGCAATTAGGCAATATAAAGAAATAAAATCATCCAAATTGGAAAGGAAGAAGTAAAACTGTCACTATTTGAAGATGACATAATATTATGTATAGGAAACCCTAAAGATTTCACAAAAAAAACTATTAGAACTAATAAATGAATTTAGTAAAATTACAGGATGCAAAACTAATATACAGAAATCTGTTGTATTTATATACAAAAATTATGAACTATCAGAAAGAGAAATTAAGAAAATCCCATTTATGATTGCATCAAAAGTAATAAAATGTGTAGGAATAAATCTAACCAAGTAGGTAAAAGACCTGTCTTTTGGAAACTATAACATGTTGATGAAAGAAATTGAAAATGACACAAATAAATAGAAAGACATCCCATGCTCATTGACTGGAGGTATTAATATTGTTAAAATGTCTATACTACGCAAAGAAATCTACAGATTTAATGCAATTCTTTTCAAAATACTAGTGCCATTTTTGACAGAAGTACAACAAATAATTGTAAAATTTGTGTGGAACCACAAAAGACCTTCACTAGCCACAGAAATCTTGAGAAAGAAGAACAAAGTTGGAGGTATCATGTTCCCAGATTTAAAAATATACTACAAAGCTATAGTTATCAAAATAGTATGGTTCTGGCTCAAAACCAGACACATAGATCAATGGAACAGAATGGAGACCCCATAACTTACCCACACTTATATAGTCAACTAATCTATGACAAAGGAGATGAGAACATACAATGGGGAAAAGACAGTCTTTTCAATTAAATGGTGTGGGTAAAACTGGGCAGCTACATGCAAAAGAATGAAACAGAACAACTTTCTTACACCATATACAAAAATAAACTGAAATGGATTACAGATTTAAATGTAAGACCTAAAACCATAACACTCCTAGACGAAAACATAGGCAGTAAGCTCTTACTGTGAGTTATTGTGGAGACCATTTCATAATGTATGATAATATCAAATCACTATGCTGTACACCTGAAATAATATAATATTTTATGTCAATTATACTTCAATTAAAAAACTAAATTTGATTCTAACAATTTAATAATAAAATCATTTTTATAATACAAAAAAATCCTCATAGATACAGAGAACAATTTGATAGCTTCCAGAGGCAAGGGGTAGTGCATGGGAGAAATAGATGAAGGGGGTCAAAAGGTAAAAAGAAAAAAAATCTCATTTCATAAAACATAACCATTAAATAATATTTGTAAATTGACTTCTGTTTCTTTAAAAAGAAAACATACATATACAAGTAAAAAGAAAACAGTAATTAATTAATTAAACCTGATCACATCTTCACAAAACTGTCTTGCTTGTTACAGTTTTGTGGTGTACCTGTTTGCTGTTAGATCCATTGCCAACCTTTCTGTGCTGTTCTGTATCACCAGGAACTATTTTCTGGGCTTCCTTCTTCTGGTTGGTTTAACAGTAGGTTGTGAAAATGGCAGGTCAGTGTCTCCAGCTGTAATTCCCGCTTCATCCAATATTCATTTCCTCTTCTGCCCCAGTTTCCACCAGGAATGAGAACCATAGCTTTCTCTTGTATCGGAAGCTCTGTCACACCACATCTTCCCTACATCCCTTCAGCCTAATGGTAAGTAATGTCTTCCAGCAGTACCAAATCTATACGTTGCATCTCTTTGCCCTTTTTGGTTTCTCCACTCTTCCTTAATCCTTGTAATCAAGTCCCAGTATTAAATTCCTTCAGTCTGAATCATTCAAAGTTTTTTCTGGTTTTCTGACTGAGCCCTGGTGATGTATGCATCCTCTCATTATACTTGGGATGGAATTGAGTGGCCTTTACCATAGCTGTGGAGACTCTCTGTGACCTGTTCCTTGCTGATAGTGGTAGCCTCACCCCTTCTCATTTACTGAAAATTCACTTTAATAACACCCTATTTCTGGAGTGACATCAGCAACATGGCAGAGTGAGCTATTCCCTTTATCTCTACCCCTTTGAACTACAACTAAATGGATATTCACTGACTACTAGAGGAAACCCACACAGAGCAACAGGACGCCTGAGAGACACACACAACTATACATCTGAAGGTGGATTGATTGGCCCTCTGGGGAGTAGTGGAGATAGGTGAGAACTCCCTGTCCTTCCTTGGCAGCCTTGTGCACGTGCATGAATGTTTTCTAGTCTGGCATGAATGCTGATAGTACCGCTGTGCCTTGAAAGCAGGAATGCACCCTGGGGTGACTGTAAGAGGAGGTGGCAGCAGCCCTTAGCCTACTTACGATCTCTTTCCCAGCAGTGGGGGAGCCCACTGTTCCCTTGGGGCCCCAAGGAGTGGCCCTGGCTCAATATTCCTGAGGAAGCCCACCCACTAAGCACAGGCCAGTGGGACCACAAGAAGCAGCAACAGCAGAGTTATGCACTGGGGCAAGAACCTTCCCAGCCTGCATGTTTGTCCATACTACTGCTGAGCCCAGAAAGCAGGAACGCACTCCAGGGTAACTGTAGGCAGAAGCAGTGGGAGCCTTTAGCCTACTTGTGATCACAGTGGGGGATCCAACTGCATCCCTGCAGCCTCATGGATAGGATCCCATGAGGAAACCCTGCCCACCAAACACAGTCTACATATGCGCCCAAATTCTGTGCAGGCTGGTGCAAGCACCCATAGTACCCCAACAACTTCCAGCAGATGAGCTAGGATCAGAAACTCAGCTCCTGCTTACTCCTAGCAGTAGCAGGTGGAATCTGAGATCTAGTACTACCACAAATGCACCAACAAAATAAGATTAGTTCATCAAACACCATGAGAAACTACAGCAACAATTCAAACCTGAAGGAAAATGACAATGACAAAACCAACCCTGAAGGCACAGAAATTTACAATCTAAATGACAGAGAATTCAAAATTGCTGTCATAAAGAAACTCAATGAGTTACAAGAAAACTTAGAAAGACAGTTCAATGAGCTCAAGAATAAAATTAATGAGAAGAAGGAATACTTCACCAAAGAGATTGAAACTAAAAATAAAAGCAGAAATTCTGGATATGAAGAATACAATTGATGAAATGAAAATAATCTAGAATCCTTAAAAATAGAGCTGATGTTATGGAGGAAAGAAATAGTGAGTTAGAGGATAGAAATATAGAAATGCTACAAGTGGAGGAGGGAGAACTAAGTGTTTTTAAAAGTGAAGGAATTTTCCAAGAAATATCTGACTCCAGGCTGGTCCAGAGGCACAGCTGTTAAGTTCGCACATTCCACTTCAGTGGTCCAGGGTTCGCCAGTTCGGATCCCAGGTGCGGATCTACACTGCACTTGTCAAGCCATGCTGTGGCAGATGTCTCACATATAAAGTAGAGGAAGATGAGCATGGATGTTAGCTCAGGGCCAGCCTACTTCAGCAAGGGGATTAGTGGCAGATGTTAACTCAGGGCTAATCTTGCTCAAAGAAAAAGAAAAAAATATCTGACTCAATTAGGAAAAGCAACATAAGGATTATAGATATTCCAGAGGGAGAAAGGAACAGAAGGCTTGTTCAAAGAAATAATAGCTGAGAACTTCCCAAACCTGGGGAAGGAACCAGATTTTCAAATACATGAAGCTAATAGTATGTCTAATTACATCAATGCTAAAAGACCTTGTTCAAGGCATAAAATGGTAAAACTGGCAAAAGTCAACGACAAAGAAAAAATTTTAAAGGTAGAAAGGCAGAACAAAATAACTTACAAAGTAACCCCTATGAGGCTGTCAGTGGCTTTCTTGGCAGAAACCTTACAGGCTAGGAGAGAATGGAAGGATGTATTCAAAATTGTGAAAGACAAAACTTTCAGCCAAGAATACTCTCTCCAGCAAAACTTTCCTTCAGATACAATGGAGACATAAATGCTTTCCCAGATAAACAAAAGCTGAGGGAGTTCATCACCACTATACCTCCCCTACAAGAAATGATTAAAGATGCCCTCACACCAGAAACAACAAGGCAAAGGTCTAGAAATCTTTAATCAAGGAGATAAATAGACAGACAAAATCAGAAAATGGCAGCTCTCTATCAGAACACAGAAGCAAATACTCAACTATAACTTAAAAGATAAAAGGAAGGAAAGAATCAAAGGTAACTATAAACACTTCAACTTAGTCACAAACTCACCACACAGAACAGAACAAGTTGTGACAATAATAACTCAGAAGGGGAAGAGAAAAGGGATTGAACCCACTTAGGCTAATGGAGATAGGAAGCTATGAGAAAATAGACTATTTAATCTATGAGACTTTTATACTAACATCACAGTAATCACTAAACAAAAAATCAGGGCAGAGCCGCAATTCATAAGAAGAGAAAACTGAGAAAACCTCCTTAGAAAACAATCAAAATGAAGTGGCAGTCAGAAATACAAAGGAAGAGAAACAATGGAAACATAGAACAATAGGAAAATAAGAGATGAAATGGCAGTATTAAGTCCTCATATGTCAATAATCCCTCTAAATTCTAAATGTAAGTGGATTGAATTCTCCAGTCAAAGGACACAGATTAGCTGGGTGGATTAAAAAATAAGAACTAGCAATATGCTGCCTCCAGGAAACACATCTCAGCTATAAAGAAAGACACAGGCTTAGAGTAAAGGGATGGAAGATGATACTCCAAGCTAATGGCAAACAAAAGAAAAAATATTTTGCCATACTTATATACTTACATCAGACAAAGAAAACGTCAAGTTAAAAATGAAAATGAGAGTCAAAGAAGGACAGTATATAATGATAAAAGGGACTTTCCACAAAGAGGACATAACACTCACGAATATACATGCACCTAACACAGGAGCACCAAAGAACATACAGAAACTATTAACAGACCTATTAAAATTAAAAGCAATGCAATAATAGCAGGGGACCTTAGCAGCCCACAATACATCAATGGACAGATCATCCAGACAGAAAGTCAACAAAGGAATAATGTATTTAAATGAAAGACTTGATCACAAGGACTTAAGAGATATATAGAGAGCACTACATCCAAAAACAGGACACTAAATATTTTTCTCAAGTGCACATGGATCATTCTCAAAGATAGACCATGTTTTGGGAAACAAGACAAGCCTCAAAAAATTTAAGAAGACTGAAATCATGTCAAGCATCTTTTCTGACCACAATGCCATGAAAAGAGAAATCAACTACAAGGAAATAACTGGAAAGTCAGAAATATGTGGAGACTAAACAACATGTTACTGAACAACCATTGGATCAATGAAGAAATCAAAGGTGAAAAGAAAAAATACCTGGAGACAAACGAAAATGGAAACACAGCATACCAACTCTTATGAGATGCAGCAAAAGCAGTCCTAGGAGGAAAATTCATAGCAATACAGGCCCACTTTAACAAATAACAAAAATCTCAAATAAGCAATCTTAAACTGCACCTAACAGAAATAGAAAAAGAAGAACAAACAAAGCCCAAAGTCAGCGGAAGGGGGTAAATAATAAAAATCAGAGCAGAAATAAATGAAAGAGAGACTCAAAAAAACAGTAGAAAGGATTAATGAAACTAAGAGCTGGTTCTTTGTGAAGATAAACAAAATTGACAAACTCTTAGCTAGATTCACCAAGAAAAAAAGGAAAGGCTAAGATAATTAAAATTAGAAATGAAAGAGGAGAAATTACAACAGATACCACAGAAATACAAAGGATTATAAGAGAATACTATGAAAAACTATATGCCCACAAATTGGATAACCTAGGAGAAATGAATAAATTCTTAGACTCATACAACCTCCCAAAACTGAATCAAGAAGACATAGAGAAATTGAATAGACCAATTACAAGAGATCGAAACAGTGATCAAAAACTTCCTCCCAAAAAAGCCCAGGACCAGATGGCTTCTCTAGAGAATTCTACCAAAAATTCAAAGATATATTATCTATCCTTCTCAAACTATTCCAAAAAATTAAAGAAAATGGAATGCTTCCTAACTCATTCTATGAGGCCAACATTACCCTGATACCAAAACCAGACAAGGATAACACAAAGAAGTAAAAATACAGGCCAATATCACTAATGAACATAGATGCAAAAATCCTCAACAAAATATTGGCAAACAGAATACAGCAATGCATTAAAAGGATCATACACCATGATCAAGTGGGAGTTATTCCAGGAACACAGGGATGGTTCAACATCTACAAATCAATCAGTGTGATACACCACATCAACAAAATGAGGAATAAGAATCACATGATCACCTCAGTAGATGCAGAGGAAGCATTTGACAAGATCCAACATCCATTCATGATAATAACTCTCAATAAAATGCATATGGAAGGAAAGTACCTCAACATATTAAAGACCATATAAGACAATCCCACAGCCAACATCATAACACTCCTAGACGAAAACATAGGCAGTAAGCACTACTGTGAGTTATTGTGGAGATCATTTCATATTGTATGATAATATCAAATCACTATGCTGTACACCTGAAAGATGGAAAGATATCTCTCTGAGAACAGGAACAAGACTAGGGTGCCCACTCTCACCACTCCTATTCAACATCGTACTGGAGACATTGGCAAGAGCAATTAAGCAAGAAAAAGAAATAAAAAGAACCCAAATTGGAAAGGAAGAAATAAAACTCTGTTTGCAGATGCCATGGTTCTATATGTAGAAAAATCTAATGAATCCATCAGAAAACTATTAGAAATAATCAAGAACTACAGCAAAGTGTCAGGGTGCAAAATCAACTTACAAAAATCAGTTGCATTTCTATACAATAACAACTAACTAGCAGAAAGAGAAGTCAAGAATGCAATCCCATTTGCAATCTCAACAAAAAGAATAAAACATATCGGAATAAACTTATCCAAAGATGTGAAAGACCTATGCACTGAAAATTACAAGACATTATGGAAAGAAATTGAAGAAGAAATGGAATGAAATGGGAAAACATTCCATGCTTATGGGTTGGAAGAATAAGCAAGATTAAAATGTACATACTACTTAAAGCAATCTACAGATATTATCCTATTCCTGCTGCTAGGAACACTCGTGCGTCTACCAAATCTACGAAAATCTTAACACATCTTTTAGTTTTAAACAAAACTGACATTCTTTATGGAGACTTTCACTGACCTACTCAAATTCTGTTTTTCTTTTGTGCCTTATGTTGCTATTGAGCTCACTTTCAAAATCCCCATTTGTACAATTTTAATAATTATTGAGTGCTAGGTACTAGGGATACAAAGAATTAATATGCTAGGAGAGAAGAGAAACAGAAGACATGTACATGTAATAAGTTGTGATAAGTGCCACAGGGGCTGTGAACACAGAGTGATTAGGCACGTCATAGAGATGGTTCTAGCATGGGCAGGGGGGAGCTTGGGAGAGTCAGAATGACCGAAATTATACTGGTGAGCTTGGAGATATGAATATTTAAACCAGGGAGTTTCAGTGGTAAATACACCAAGAATTTTAAAAAGCACCAATGCCATGCCTCAACCCTGCACAAACAAATAAGCAATTCTGGTGTAGATCCTTGACGGATCTTCTTATTTTATTTTTTATTCTATTCTGCAGCCAGGATTAAAAATAACTGATTTGTTAAAGACTCGGTACAGTTGTGCAATTTCATTGTCGTGTGATGCATGACTAAGGAATGCATTGTCAGGCAATTTTGTTGTTGTGTGAACATGACAGAGTGTACTTACACAAATATGGAAGGCATAGCTCGCTACACCACTGGACTACATGGTGCTAATCTATGGGACCACTGTCATATATGTGGTCCATTGTTGACGGAGACATTGTTATGCGGCACATGACTGTATATGCAAAAGCACAGAAATATTAAAGGAAGGTGAGTAAACGACTTCATCCCGTAGATTCATTTGTGGACTGCTGCAAAGATTACTTGAGGAGGAGGGCGTTCAGATAAAACATCAAGAAGTGAAGCTGTAGGGGCCCGCCTGGTGGTTCAGTGGTTAAGTTTGTGTATTCCACTGCAGTGGCCTGGGGTTCGCCGGTACGGATCCTGGGTGCGAACATGGCACCACTTGTCGAGCCATGCTGTGGCAGGTGTCTCACACATAAAGTAGAGGAAGATGGGCACAGATGTTAGCTCAGGGCCAGTCTGCCTCAGCAAAAAGAGGAGGGTTGGCAGCAGATGTTAGCTCAGGGCTAATCTTCCTCAAAAAAAAAAAAAAAAAAGAGAGAGAGAGAGAAAGGAAGCTGTAGAAATAAGCAGGGACGGAGTGAAAAACTATTTTTTCGACTTTCTATATTACAATGATATAAATGGAACACCACTGGAAAATTTTAAGCAGGAAAGGGGGAATCTGATTAGGTAAGAGTCTGAGAAAGTTCACTCTGCCAGCTGCGCGGAAAATAAATTATGACGATAAGCGGAAAGCCAGCTGTAGTGCTCAGTGGATGTGTTTTGGAGACTTGCCAGCGGCCGCCGGTCAAGATAAAAACCCTGTGAGATGTGTCTGAGGTGTGTTTGCAGTGAGTTGCTTCTGAGCTTTCCCTCTTCTGCTCTCAATGCAAATTCTAATCTCTCTGTGATTAAAGGAATTTAATTCACAACATACATCTAAAATTAAGAACAATACAATCTTAGAGTTTTTGAATTCACAAAACACTTATTTCACACAGTTGCCACAGCTTCAGAAGCCTGCATTTTGAGTCTCTGTCACCTTGCTGTACTCATTTCATGAAAAGTGCGAGGGCATCATTGCTTTTGCACGCTCCTGAGGACCCGAGTGTGCACTTCCAGCTCAAAGGACATTGAGGATTCAGATTTGACTTTAAGCACCTTTTGCTTCGTGCAATCAATTTACCAATGGATTGGTCAGCTATGATGCTGGGGGGGGAAATTTAAATAACCATTCTTTTATCTTCTGGACTTTCCTAAGAATAAATTCCAAGTTTCTGAAGGTGAGAGAGCAAAACATAAACCCCACCTCACAAGGAGAAAACAGAATTGCGCGTTCCCATATGTCACTGTGCCTTAAGGCTAAGAAGCCTTAAAAATCTCCCTCTTAGTTACAAAATATTTTTTTCTTGTGGTGAGAATTTTTAAGATTTACCCTCTTAGCAACTTTCAAATAGGCAATACGGTATTATTAAATATAGTCACCATGCTGTGTTTATATCCCCATGACTTATTTATTTTGTATCTGGAATTTTGTACCTTTTGACCTCCTTCACTGTTTTGTCCACCCCCAGCACCCCCACCCTCTGGCAGCCCCCGATCTGTTGTCTGTACCTACAAGCTTGGGTTTTGTGTGTGTGTTTGGTTTTGTTTGGATTCCATATATAAGTGAAACCATGCTGTATTGTGGTGATCATTGTACAGTGTCTACAAATGTCAAATCATTATGCGTGTACCTGAAACTAATATAATGTTGTATGTCAATTATACCTCAGTTAAAGGAAAATCTCCTTCCTACTGTTCTTGAATGGGTCGGCAAGGGTCCTGCTCAGATGGTACTCTCAGGCTCCGGGGCCATGGAGCCCAGAGCTCCATGGGGTTTTCAATGGAGAGACCCAGCCAGTCCCACCAGCTGCGTCGAACTGAATAGGGCCACCCTGAGTAGTGACTTTTCTTCCGCCCCTGTAGGAGACAAATAAGCACATAGCGTATTTGGACTTGTGAGTGCCCTTCTCTCTTTGTGCCCCATGTGGCCAGTTGTTTCAAGTGCCTCTCGTTCCAGCTCTACACATCCGTTAACCGAGCTTCCTCAATTGCTTGCAGGTAGCTGAGTGTGCTGGATGTTTAAGTTGGGACTAATCTCTGGTTCCCATATGGGGACAAGAGTATTATCACACTTCAGCCACTAAAAGAAAGCGTGAGTGGGCTTTGCAGGTGTTCTCCTCCCTAATGGACCAAAACACTGCAGCTTGTGTATACTTTTATTTGTAAAGTGTTTCTCCCCGTCAGCATGTTTAGAATAAGACTAGTGTAAAGCACTGCTGTTTAATTACTAGCAGGGCCAAAGGTTTCATTTTAATTCCAGATTATTTAAATAAAAACATTATTTATAAATGAAGTGCTGTTTTCTGTCTAAACATGTAAGAATGCTACTTCTAGCTGAGATTCAAGGCTGTTACAGAAGAATTAAACATTGTTTTTGTGTTGGATTTTTTTTTAGAATTGGGATTTCTGTTAAACCGCTCATTATTTTAATCATGCCCAATTTTAAGATAAAATAAAACAGTGGAACACCCTTATGTACTAGTATTTCATTTATACCAGTACTGATTATCTTGTATGCTAGCAAGATGTCAATATTATTGTTTTTCCATTTAGTTGATAAAACCACGTGGTTATCATCATAATCATTATCATGATAAAAACATACATTAACACCACCTTATATTTACATTTTACTTGTTAGTTTTTGAAGTATGCCTGCATTCATCATTATCCAGCAAATATTTATTGAGAACCTGCTCAATTCTGAGCACCATGCATTAGTGCATCAGAGATTACTGTCAATTGGAAAAGACTTGGTCACTCCCCGAAATACTTATGGGGAGATATGAGACTGTGATAGTTTATCTATTTACTTACCCACCTATGTAAGTGTATACAGCCTCTTTACCAAAGCATTGAGGCAGCTTACCAGATAATATCACGGAATGAAGTCACATGTTTTCCAGATCAGTATCCTCATTCAGAACATGAAAAAGACAAAAAATAATAATTTATAAGCCTTTTCTTTTTTAAATGTAGCGCTCTCTGACATATAATCTTTATTTGTAATATAAAAAAACCTTTACGCTACACTTAGGAATTGAGTTCAAATTTAGTAGATGTGTAGGGCTAGTAAGGCAGAGAACAGGACTGAAAAAGGCCCGGGGTACGGGATTATGGTCACATTACTCTGGAGCAAACACAGGCTGGGACTAATCAACTTACCCAAAATCACCTACCAAATTAAATGAAAACAGGTACCTTTGTCATCAATATAGCAAAGGAAGTTTCCTGGGGCATGAACTAGACAAGTAACTTGTACCTGTTACAAGCTGCATAAAAAGTTTTGAACTGATCTCTGATATAATTTTCAGTCTTTTAGCAGACGGGTCAGAAAGAAATTATCACTCTATAATGCAGTCATTGACCGAGACACAGCAGTAAATGAAAGAGAGTTACTCCTTTCTTCTAAGACTGATTTCTCATTGAGAAGACTGATAAAATGAAAAAGAACAGAAAAAGAAATACTAATAATGGCAGATTTGAGAATGTGTTGGGAGGAAATAAACAAGACAGGGCTGAAAATAACAACAAAGGAGGCTGACTTTAGTTGGGTTGCTTAGGAAAGAGGCCTCTGTGGAAGGATCATTGAAGCTGAGACCAAAGGGAACAGAAGGTAGTATCTTTTGTGAAAGTGAGGAGAACACTTTAGGAAGCAAGCTGGCATGTGCAAAGGTCCTGAGGCTGCGGAGAGCTCACCCCTGCTGAGGAACTAAAGAAACATCAGCCTTGGTAGAGCATACAAGTCTTTGCAGATTTATCTACTTCAGCATTTATCAAAATGTTATACCATTGGTGGTACATGTATCTGTTTCACTCAAACTAGATTATGAATATCTTAAGGACAACTAAGCATAATACTTACATCAGTAAATGTTGCTGGTAAAAATGGTTATTAGTGCTATCAAAGATCTCAGGTGCATACTTTTGATAAATTAAATCAAGAGGCTTAAAACTTTTCTGAAAATACTAGTTTATATACTTTATAATCTAATTTTTAGAAAATAATGATTACAATTTTACATTTTAACATAATGTTATGAAATATTTTTAAATTATAACCAATACATATTCACATAGAAACTTTTGAGAAGCAAAAGGGAAAAATAGAAAATAACTAAGATTGCTGGCAAACCCTAATCCACAGTCAATGGTTATGAACACTTATGTGTAACTTTATAGAATCTATGTATATGCATGTGTATATATATACATCTACATGTGTACATACATATGTAGATAAATATACATGTAAATATTATACAATACATATTTTGATATAGAAATATATTGTGATCCTATTTTTTAAATCCATATACTTTTGTTACATCCCTATTTTCACTTAAAAAGATGCCCTGAATATATTTACATATATAGAAAAATTACAATTATGCTAAGACTTTTTTTTCTTTTTTCTTGGTGAGGAAGATTGGCCCTGAGCTAACATCTGCTGCCAGTTTTCCTTTTTGTGCTTGAGGAAGATTGTTGCTGAGCTAACATCTGTGCCAGTCTTCCTCTATTTTGTCTGTGGGACACCGCCACAGCATGGCTTGAGGAATGGTGTGTAGGTCCATGCCAAGGATCTGAACTCAGGATGCCTGGACCACCAAAGTAGAGTGTGTGAACCTAATCACTATGTCACTGGGCCGGCCCCAATTATTCTAAGATTTTTAAAATCAGGACTATCAATTTTTAAATGCTTTTTTTTGTTATTTTATTGAGTTTATATATTTTTTACATTAAACTTTTTCTGTGGTTAAAACACATTAGAAAATTGTGTAATGTTGGAGTAATCGTATAGTACTAGGATAAATCATACCTGTTTATGATTATTCTTTTAGTGACTTGATTAATTTAAGTTTTCTTTAATATTTTAATAACTATATCCTGAAGTAAGACTGACAAATAGTTCTCTTTTCTGTTTTATCCTTATTTCCTGTTAGAATCAGACTTCCTAGCAATCTAGAATGAGTTGGGAAACTTTTTTTCTATGCATGTAAACCTTTATATTAAAATAATAAGTGCCTGTTTGATGATAGGTCTCTGATGATATTTGTGACATCCTCTGGCTTTGGTGGATTCAGCTTGTCTAGTTTCTTTTGAGTTAATTTTGGTCTTTAATCTTTTATAATGAAAATAATTTACATTTAATTCTTATTTAAAATACTTAATGGATTTATTATTTCTCTGCTGGGTTTCTTGCTTTTGTCCAAGAGTTGATACCATACAGATATGAGCAGTAGGTAGGGAACCGCAAACACGCTGAACGCGCGTATTTAGCTCCTCTTTGAAAGAGCGGGAGGCGCCCACCTCGCCTGGCAGAGGTTGTTCCGGGGCTGTCCGCCCGCCGCCGCCGCCGCCGCCGCCAAACCCCCTCTCCGCCTTCACCTGCTCAGCGGGCTGCGCGCGCAGCGAGCTCAGGGGCTGTGGTGGGAGCGGGCTTCGTGCGACGGTCCCGTATTACAGCGACGTGAGCCCACGCTCTTTGGCCCCTTTAGTTAAACACCGGGCCAACCACACGTGGCCCATGTCTGACACCGGGATTCTTTTTGAGCTCTTCTGGAAAAACACCCCGACAGCCCAATGCATTTGAATGGTCATCAGCTCTGATGAAGTTCATTGTCAATTTATTCATATTCATTTTAGGATTTGCAAAAGGGTTTTAAATGTCTGTTTGTATATTAACTAAAATACCGGGGATTAACACTGGAACATACAGAAATGGCACTTTTAATGACTTTTAAAAGGTTTTGAAGACTCAAAAATAGCTACCTCCTAAAAATGCAGCCAGTGCTGTCGAGTCTTTTTTTAGGACTGGAATTGCATAACATAAAATGAAAGTCAAGAAGAGCAGAGAGGATAAATTCTGTATTCGGAGACCTCTAAAACCTTCTCCTTCCTCCTTTTGTTCCTGTGATAAACTAATAAAACAATAAAAATGTAATTTAAAAATAAGGACATGCAGTTCAAATATTGTCTCTCTCTCGCCTCAAAGTGCTGTTCCATTCTATTACAAAATGCTCACCATAATGTCTTCCCTTGCACCAGAAACCCTTCTGTAAGGTCATGTGACAAGATAAAAAACAGAGCTTACGTGATATTGACTTACAGTGAAGACTCAACCAAATCGAATATTCTGGGACAAACTGCATATTATGTTTAGTAGAAAGAGAACTACAGGAGAAAGTGAGAATCTGGTTCCTGTGTTGCCATGACCTGGATTTTCATGGGAGAACCATTTTCCAAGTCTTCGTCTCCTCATCTGCAAGATAACACAGAAGTCCCCTGACTCCTCTTGAGGGATCTTTCAAGAACCCCAATTAAGGCTAGCAAAGAATTCTGTAACTTTTAAGATGCTGTCATTGATGTTTATAATTCATTATTCAAGATATTATTTCTACTTCTATTCAGGGATAATTCTTTGTGATATGGATTTGCTATATACGCCTTGATTTTGAGGCAGCAATACACAGATTTACACACAAAAATGCAGATTCATGAAATTCAAAATATATTTATAGAAATTCAAATTGATTTCCATCTATTCCCAATATTAATGTTATTAATATCAGCTAAACTTTCCTTGCAAAATAAATTATTTACCTTGACAAAGATGTGGGAATGAATGCAATCCCATTTAGTGACTGGTAAGCTATTTCTTAGACGATCATTCTTTGTTGTGACATTTTATTTTAAGTGAATACATTTATAAGTTACCTTACCCACTGCCCCAACTCAGATGTAAGACACTTGAGGTTGGCCTCAGATCCCAAACAAGTGTATTCTAATTAGTATCTAGATTGATGTAGTATAGACATCCACAAATACTAGAAAATACTTGCAAATCTGTGATATTATTTTGGAGAAAAATAAAGAGAATTCATAAAAGTCTATTTTTAAAATATTGCTATTGTGTATTTTACATTTCTCTAGCTAATAAATTTGACTTTTAATCCTTTAGACAAAGTAGGTGCCCTCTGTTCCCAGCACAATGATTCAATATTAGTATGTTACAACTGCTCTTTTTTTATATCTTTTATATATTATTGCACCTTCTAGTTTATAACTGCTATTTGTTTGCAAGTATAGCTACATATTTTACTTTCACACGTAGTCTCCAAATAGTGATTCAAAATGTAGAAAATACAAAGAAATCATGGGAAAACTGAGTGGTGAATGAAAATATAGTTCCAGATTAAAATAATTCCATAATTATTCCAGGTTATAATTCCAGGTTAAAAACTAGGGAGAAGCAATATCTAAGAAGGAGAAACCAGTAATCTGTAAGCTTGTGGTAACTATATTTTAAAAGTCGTGGCAAATCAGGAAAAGACTGGATTTAGGCAGTATTTAGAAATTTAATGATTTAGCACATGTTTTGTATGTTAAAGTGCCCTATGGTTATTGCTGGCCACTTGACTATCTCGGGAAAAAAATCAAGAAAGCATTTAAAATTAGCTGTTAAAATAACTGCTGTCTTTACTTGTATTAATTATGAAATTAAAATGTTCTAACGCACCTTAGGAAAAGTAGTCTTACTCCACTGTTAATAGCAAAGAAAAAATAAAGGAGAGAGCTCATAACAAAGAAGTGACGTTTATAGGAGACTATGGATCCTGTAGGACTACTGCAGACGAACTCTGCAAAGTCGGGAAACAAGGCTGTTTTGAGGGGCTGTGTACCTAAAACGCTCTAGTAAAAGTGTCTATAAAGAAACCTATTTATCCATTGATCAAGTACAGGCTAAGTGGCAGAAACATCTAAATAATTTCTTGAGAGAAAATCTGCAAATATGATTTTTGAGTTGCCAATTCTGAATTTGTTCTAAAATTCGTAGTGTTTATATCTTAACAGGGAAACACTTCCTTGGAGAAATTTTATGGATCTTCTTACTTTTTTAAATTGCCACTGTTATGTGGAAACAAATACCTTTGAAAATTGAGTTGTAAGAGGCTTTTACCCAGAAATTGGTATTTTCTTTTTATTTAATGAATTTTTTGAATTCTATTAGTGTTCCTTAAAGACCTCTTGCATAAAAACAATGACAAACAAACACATAGCAATGGAATGGATTGGTGGTTACCATGGCGGGGGGCAGGGAGGGCAAAAGAGGTGATTTAGGCTCACATGTGAGGGGATGGACTATAATTAGTTTTTGGGTGGTGAATATGATGTAATCTACACAGAATTTGGAATATATTATGATGTATATCTGAAAACTATATAATGTTATAATCCAATGTTACCGCAATTAAAAAAAATTTAAAAAACAAATTAAAAAATGATAAAAAGGAAAAATATTAATAACTTTATGCCAATAAATCCAACAATTTAGCTTAATTGGAAAAAGTCCTTGAAATACTGAACTTGCTAAAACAGACATAAGAAGAAATAAAAAATCCAAATAGCCCTATATCTATTAAAGAGATTGAATTTGTTATTAAAAATATTCCCACAAGAAAAAGAAAGAAAAAAAATCCTCTTGCATAAAATGCAACAAGAAATTTTATCTGAAGGATAGATATAGTAGATATAGATATAGATATAGGTATATTTGCCTCATATGAATATGTTCTGGGGAAGTAATTTGCAATTAAACATACAAAGAAGCTTATTTTCATTACTTCATGGGATTTAAATGCAATAAATAGCAGAAAGTGTATACCTACATTACATCACTTTTGGAAAACGGGACTGCAGAGAACTCATCTTAGAAACCATGTGACTAATGCACAACAGAGCGTCTCTCCTGCCCTTCGGATGGTTGGAATCACACAGGGACCTCCCCCCAATGCCTGTCTGCTGTTAGAGTCACTAGTGTTGACACGTGGTTGATCAGATGCCTACTGTGAAGACACAACAGGACCACTGGAAAGTGCTCTCAACTAACAAGTAGTTGCCTGGGCTGATTAGTTGGAGCTTTCTTTTCTTGACTTGACCGAGATGACCACATTCTATTAAGAAAAATATAGCAAATACGAAGTGCATTGAATCTTTAATCCATGGTGGAACACACAAGGCTTAAGAAAGAAATGAAGACAAAGAAATTCACAATTCTATAAGTGCCCCCTCAAAAGGAGGATGTATATCATCCTCATGAAAGAGTAATCCATCCATCTACCTGCAAGGGAATAAAATTTTATGTATCTCCATATGAGTTTGAGAAGCAGTAATTATTATTTTGTTGATCCTAAGGAAAATGTGCCTTACATTAATTAATTAACATAATAGTTAGGGGAGACTTTGTCAGATTTCCCCAACTTTCACTACCTTATTTCCTCCAATTTCCTAACTATGTCTCTTTAGTGAAGTTCACCCATACTGAGTATGGTGGTCTCCTCCTAGTGATGTTCACATTTTGGTAGGGAACTAAGCAGTATTCAAAGATGTTCAGCTTAAGCCATCAGATTTTAAGTCTTACATTTATTTTTGATATGAAAAATGTCTAGAACCTTTAATATTGGGTTATCTACTCTTCATACTCATAAGGCTAGGTTTCTCATTTATACTTTTGAAATCTAAAAGGTCTAATGTAAAATAAATATTAAAGGAAAGTTGAAAATTGAATATAATTGCAGGTGAAAATCATCATGCTTAATTTTCTTCAAAGTATTTTGATTAGTGGTTCATATTTGTACTAGTAAAATAAATAAAAGCATTTCATTTTTCTGCTAATATTGATTTGGTACACATTTTAAGTACTCATATTTTTTTCACTTAAACCCACGTTATTTTTTTAGTTGAAAATGACAATTTAAATAATACAATACTGTATACCGTTTGGAAAGAGAAGCATTTGTGGACATTTAAATTTTCTTTTATTCACTCTTCCAAAGATTCTTTATTTCAAAGAAATCAGAGATTTTACAAATAACTAAAATTACTCAAAATTACTTTCAGAATAACTTGAACCACACATGTAGGAGCAGAATAAATTGTTTTGACATAATGACTAGGATGAGCCCTTTATCAGAACGCAAGTGGACTTAGATCTTTTTCAGACCTGAAAACGTTTAGCTAGCTTTTTTCCCTCCACGTTCCCTTATATGCCACAACACACCCCTCCCTTCCCTGAAAGCAATTGTATTGAAATAGACATGGGAGATCTTATTTTCTGCAGATTCACCTGAGAGTGTTGGGGAGAGAAAGTGTGGCTTGGTGAGCAGATTGCTGGATAAATAGAAAGGCACTCAAGGATCTAGTTTTAATCCCTTCCTTTTCACAGGATACTTGATTATGACAATGAAATTGAATTGTTTGAATCACGTAGATCTACTTGGAAAACAAAGACGGAAGAATATGTGAGAAAAGAAGTATGAACAACAGTTGGTGATTCAAATCTAACCACCAAATTTTTTTTAATTTTTTAAATTAAAAAATTATTTTTTAATTTCTGAAAAATTTATTTATCTTTTATTGCAGTAACTGGCTTATAACATTATATAAATTTCAGGTGTACATCATTATATGTTTTGATTTCTGTGTAGATTACATCATGTCCCCTACCCAAAAGTAATTACCCTCCATCACCACACACATGTGCCTAATCACCTGTTTCATACTCCTCCCTCCCCACTTCCACTCTGGTAACCGTCAATCCAGTCTCTATGTGTTTATTTGTCATTGTTTTTGTCTTCTACTTATGAGTAAATTCATACAGTATTTGACTTTCTCCCTCTGACGTATTTCACTTAGCATGATACCCTCAAGGTTCACCCATGTTGTCACAAATGGCTGGATTTCATCATTTCTTATGGCTGAATAGTATTCCATTGTGTGTTTATACCACATCTTCTTTATCCATTCATCTCTTGAAGCAGCCTAGGTTGCTTCCAAGTCTTGGCAATTGTGTATAATGCGGCAATGAACATAGGGGTGCATGTATATTTTTACATTTGTGCTTTCATGTTCTTTAGGAAAATACCCAGCGGTGGAACAGCTGGGTTGTATGGTATTTCCATTTTTAATTTTTTTGAGGAATCTCCATACTGTTTTCCATAGTGGCTGAACCAGTTTGTACTCCCACCAGCAGTGTACAAGGGTTCCCTTCTCTCCACATCCTCTCCAACACTTATTGTTTCCTGTCTTGTTAATTATAGCTATTCTGACAGGAGTGAAGCGATATTTCATTGTAGTTTTGATTTGCATTTCCCTGATAGTTATTGATGTTGAGCATCTTTTCACATGCCTGTTGGCATCTATATATCTTCTTTCGAGAAATCTCTGTTCAGATCTTTTGCCCATTTTTTAATTGAGTGGTTAGTTTTTTTGCTGTTGAGATGTATGAGTTATTTGTATATTTTGGATATTAACTCCTTATCAGATATATGGTTTGCAAACATTTTCTCCCAATTGTTAGGTTGTCTTTTTGTTTTGTTGTTGGTTTCCTTTGCTGTGCAGAAGCTTTTTAGTTCGATGTAGTCCCATTTGTTTATTTTTTCTATTGCTTCCCTTGCCCGGTCAGACATGGTACTTGAAAACGTGCTGCTAAGACCAATGTCAAAGAGGATAGTGCCTATGTTTTCCTGTAGAAGTTTAATGGTTTCAGGTCTTACATTCAAGTGTTTAATCTATTCTGAGTTAATTCTTGTGTATAGTGTAAGATAATGGTCTACTTTCGTTCTTTTGCATGTTGCTGTCCAGTTTTCCCAACACCATTTGTTGAAGAGACTTTCTTTTCTCCATTGTATGTTCTTGGCTCCCTTGTTGAAAATTAGAAGTCCATAGATATGTGGGTTTCTTCCTGGACTCTTGATTCTGTTCCATTGATCTGTGTATCTGTTTATGTGCCAGTACCATGCTGTTTTCATTACCAGAGCTTTGTAGTACATTTTGAAATCAGGGAGTATGATACCGCCAGCTTTGTTCTTTCTTCTCTAGATTCCTTTGGCTATTCGAGATCTTTTGTTGTTCCATATAAATTTTAGGATTCTTTGTTCTATTTCTGTGAAAAATTTTGTTGGAACTTTGATAGGGATTGCATTGAACCTGTAGATTGCTTTAGGAAGTATGGACATTTTAACTATGTTATTTCTTCCCATCTGAGATTATGGCATATCTTTCCATTTCTCTGTGTCTTCTTCAATTTCTTTCAACAGTATTTTATAGTTTTCAGTGTACAGATCTTTCACCTCTTTGGTTAAGTTGATTCCTAGATATTTTATTCTTTTGGTTGCAATTGTCAATGAGATTGTATTCTTAATTTCTTTCTGCTACTTTGCTGTTAGTTTATAAAAACACAACTGTTTTGTATACGTTGATTTTGTATGCTGCAAATTGACCATATTCATTTATTATTTATAAAAGTTTTTTGGTGGATTCTTTAGGGTTTTCTATATAAAATCATCTCATCTACAAATAGTGACAGTTTCAGTTCTTTCTTTCCAATTTTAACCACCAAATCTCAATGATCTGTTTTGACTCTATATACAACTCTTACTTTTAAAACTTTCTAATCCATTTTGCTTAGTTGTTTTATTGACATAATTAAATTATTGTTCTCATCTAGAAAGTTCTAAAACAAAAACTTTTCTAACCAAATCACTTGCCTTCATAGCTCATGGAAAGTATTTATTCATAAGCAAATGAATTGTGTCTTTCATATAGAAGACAGAACCTAGTAAATGTATCAAGAAGTCAGTTGAACATTACATCCATCTTAGAGCTGACGTAGCTCATCCTCTCTCACAGAATCTGGCAATTTTCAGATCTGGGTACTGTGGATATTGACAGTATAGTCTGGATATTTAGCGTGCCATCTTAAAAATTCCAATAATTAACAAAACAGGCATTGAAATACCAGTATAAATGCATCTTGCTTACCAAACTAAAATATTTAGATTAACTAACTGTTACATTTATCTGGATGTAACAGCAGGTTGAAAAATATTGGAATTAGACTATTGCTATGAAAATGAAATGGATTTTAAACATAGACTATTAAATATCATTTCTCTTTTTATGAGCTCATAACTAAAATAATAGTTTTTGAGACTGTCATTTTTGCTAACTACTTATCATTTTTATTTTTCTCTTGGTCTTTATACCTTGATTCATGGTTATAAAATCTACAAACCCTAAGTTCCACTCACAACATTACAGGAAAAATTGCTAAATGACTAAAAAGACAAAACTGGACCTACCACATTTATTTATTGTAATAATTCCTTTGTTGTTATATAACATTAGAATTAATTCTGTAACGAAGTTTTAGTTTGAGTTGCTTCACAGTAAACCGCAGTCACTTAAGATTATTTATCTCTTAAGAAGTAAGTTGTCCTTGGGCCACAGTCTAAGAGTCATTGAGAAAGGTTTTAGAGCTCCTTAAATTACCTTCAGAACACATGCTTATTATTAATTTTAGCCAAAATTTTCAATATCTTACCTTGAAAATATTTTTTCCTTTATCATTCCTTCAAAAATCCCAAATATCTAATAATTTTCACTTTAACTGCTGATTATGAGTTTACATAAATATAAAGATGTTTTAGTACACAGTATGCACAGAAGCATAGTGATATATGAGGAAATCATTTTTTGACACAAGGAGTAAAGCATGAGTCAAATGGAGGAATGACATCTTTTTTAAGAAATTTGTAAGATAGAAATTCAAAGTGCCATTAGAAGTAAAATGACTTCTGTGCAATAAAAAATAAATAAATCCAGCACTTGGCATATGCCTAGTACACAGTAGGCACTCAATAAATGCTTACCAATGAATGGGTGCGTTTATGACCTTTAAGTTCCAAACACTTTGTATGAAGCAACCAGTTTTTCTCAATCTTCTTGTGAGCTCCTTGGTTTCTCTTATAATTTGCACACTCTGTTTCCACTTCCTGGGATGTTGTGACTTACCACCCTTCTCCAGACCTTTCCCCCCTCCTACCACGTTATATTGAAATTAACTTTTTACATGAGGGTCTCCCTCTGTTTTGCATGAGTTCTCTCAAAACAGGGGCAAGGTCCTATCTTCCATTAAGCCTGGTGCTTGATTCATGCCTAACTGCTCTCTCTCCTCCTTTCTCTTTTGCTTACTTCTAATCCATTCCCATTACAGCAAGCTGAGAGGTCCATTTCAAATGCAAATCTTATTGTAATACTACTGTATTAAAATTATTAAATTGCTTCCTATTGTTCATAGAATAAAATCTAAAATTGTCCATTATCTGACCCTTGGCTCCTCCAAAGTCATTGTGTACTTCTCTCCTTTACACACACTGTGCTTCACTCTTACTACTTTCCTTCCAATTCCTTCAGCAAATTGAGTTCTTTTCTATCTCAATTCCTCCTCTCCCTGGAAGACCTCACCCTACTCCTATCCCATCTGGCTAATTGTGATGCAGTCTTATGATCTCAGATAAATTGTCAACTGTTCATGGGAGTCTTTCTTTACTTTTCCTATTTAAACAAGTAAATTTTTAAAGCCTTGTGCTTTTTCTTCCTATGAATGGTTAAAATTTGTAATTAGAAATATATTGGTGTGAACTTTCTCGAGTCAGAGTCCGTGTCTATTCTATTCATCATAATAAAATTAGCCTTTATCTTGGTAGCTGGCACATAGTATATTTTTATTGAATATTTGTTCAATAAATGAATGGATCTTAGTTTAGTTCCCAATTATGAACATTCTGAAGGAAAGAAGAAAAGAGCAAAACAAAAAAATGGGGGAATGGGGAAAAACAGTTGATGAACAGTTTTAGAAGACATAATAAGAACTTGACTTTGAATGGTAAGACAATTGCTGGAAAGAAGGAAATTTAAGTTTATGGACACCTGATTGAATCAAAAAGAAGACATGGAACATCACTCCACACCCACTAAATAAAAACTCTTAAGGTTCAGCCCACGTATCTTCAGATTTTAATATCTACAGAAGATTCTCACGTGCAGGAGGTTTGAAGATAGTGGACAGGAGGCTGACTGAGGAGTCAGAGACCTTTTTACCTCAGAAGATCTTCAAGGGATCAGTGAAATGGTTATTGAGTGCAACCAGAAGTTTTAACTCTGTGAACAATAGCATCTACATGCAAGAAACTCTCAGGAGTTTACTAGTTTTTGTCTCATTGAAAAATAATCAATATCGAGGCTTTTGCTGGTGTGGAGAAAGTACAAAAAGAATTGCGGGGGATCTGCTGCTTCTGACATTCTACTGTGAGTTGGCCACCAGTAAACTTTATCCAATTTTTGTTGTTCCCTTCAAAATGTTCAAGCTAGACTATGACAGGATATAGTAGGATATTTTGTTAGTTACAAAGGCAAGAACAAAGTGAAAAATATCCTTCCAGCTTAATCAAAATATTGTTGAATTTTCTCTGTGCCAAGTATCTATTTCTGAAATCCCTTTTAAAACTCCATTCATTACCCCTTCAACTTGATGGAATGCAGGAAAAGGAAGTTAGTGAAGATAAAACTCAAGCCAGTCAACGTGGGTATTTTTTTAAACAGATGGCATGGTTATAAAGTTTACATTTTTAAGGGTGAAATAAAGGCATATCATGTTTTGTGTGGATTCAACTTCTTTTATTTCTATTCCATATTAAGTTGCACAATTCTCAGTTTGCTGGACTGCATAAACTCCTAAAAAAAAAAAAAAAAAAGCACCTGCTGCCATGTTACCATAGTGCTATTGTATATATTAAGAATTGCCTGCAAGTACTGACATTATGTGATCCATATGCAGTGTACTGAAACTGTGAAGATAAAGTGTCTGAGTTAGAAATCTAGATATCCTATTTCCTTGTAATTTTTTCTATTTTTCCTGCAAAACTCTTTCTTGAAAAGTGGAGAATTTACTGCTACTATTGCAACTCCATGGTTAAAGTATAGCTTTTGTCCAAAGATCGATGGAACTTTCTTTTGAAGGAAGAATGGCCAACTGAATACATTGGAGCTTTCATTGTATCATGCTTCCATCAATAGTAGCCACTTGTTTGTGTCCAATCAAATTGAGTTTCTTAACTCAGTGAGAAAAGTTGCCAGTTTTAGAAAGAATTTGGATGATAGTGGTAAACTCTCAAGACAAACTATTTCCAGGGTTCCTATGTTAAATAATGTGAGGGTAAGAATTATTTAAGTAAAACCCATATCATTTCAATAGAATACCAAATGTTTTGTTTATTGTGTGAATCAGTTAAGTGGGGATACCAACAAAGGGTGGAGCAGAGGGCAGAATCACTCTTGAAATAGGGTTAGTTAAGAGAGAAAACGATTTAGTAATTGTATTTTACAAAATAAAATCACACTCAATTATAGAATATTTACCATGTGTATGGAACTGTGGAAAAAATGTATTAAGATATAATAATCTTCCTATTCTAGCCATGAATTTTAACTTTTAAAAAGATATTTTTGCTCTTTTTAAAGAAATAAAGTTCCTAAACCTATTGTTTTGTTTGAATATGATACTCTATTATCCAACACATATGTTTTGAAATTGTACTATATATAAAGCGTTGCTTTCATTAGATATTTATTAGGATACAAATATATGTAACCGTGCTCAAGCATTACTCTCTCAGAGTTTAACATCTTATAGAGTAGCCAATTATTTAGAAATGCCTACGAGTGGTGAATGATGTTGAAATCTTCTTTAGGAAAGACAATAATTCCATCTGGATGCAGCATTGGGAATACATGGGTGGGGGTAAATTTGAAGCATGGGTAAAACTTTGTCTGTCAAAAAGGGGGCAATGAAGACTTTGTACTTAATGGGGTAAATAAGATGACCAAAATACAGAGGCACTATATGAAAAAAACCTAGAGGAAAATTAGTTCATAAAGTTGGAAAAGACAACAGGGATCATTAAACAGATGGAAAAAAGAAAGAAACAAAACCAGGATTTTCAATACCAATAGTATATTCCTGTTTCTGTGATTTTCTAATAACACCTTTTCTTCATGATATTGTTGGATTTCCTAAGTCTACCTGATCGTCTTTTTAAGATGCAGAGTAATTAATAAAGAAAAACAAATAAAATTTAAAATCAAGCATTAAAGTAGGTAGATGGTTATTTTATAGTGATAAAGGATATAATCACAATAAAGATATAATAACCATGAATCTGTATGCACTATATAATATAGCAACAGAAACATAAAGTTGAAACACTCTATTAGTGTACACTCTGAATGTATATTACCTGTATAGTAGAAAGATGCAAAAAAGAGTAAAATGAAAAGTTTCCTTATGGTGCAGAATTCACAGAATACCAAAGAGAGGGGGACCATAAAACACACTAGAGAAAGGCCCAAAATTTTTTAAAAAGAAAGAAACTACATGAAGAAATAAATATCATGTTGGTATGACAAAGGTATTACTAGGTCTGAGAAAAGGCATTAAGAAAAATTGAACAATCTGAAAGAGACTATAAAATTAGTAATTTCAATTATCAAGAAATAAAATAAAGAATATTAAACATAAAATTTAATTGTAAACGAACTGAATTTCAAAACTTAACCTACTGCTTAAAAAGAAACTAAACAGGTTGAAGAGACAATTAGTAAATTTGAAGATAGGTCTGAGAAAATCACAGAAAATGTAGCAAACAGATATGAAAAGTAGAACAGAGAATTTAAGATTTATAAAAGAAGTTCAAACATCTGTGTAATAGGAGTTATATAAGTAAAAATCCAGAGAAATGAGGAAGAAAATATTAAAATATACATCAGCTAAAAAACTTCATAAATTAGGGGTGTTTTCGTTCTTCATCTCGAAATAAGCCCCTAATCCCTAAGACAAGGGAAGCAAAAACAAATCCACTCCCAGGAAAGCTGATGTTAAAGAGAAAAGTAAAATGCTCACAGTAACTAGGGAATACAGAGTACTTATAATAATAAAACAATAGACAGAAGATACCATGTCAACAATAATAAGATGCACTAAACCAATGGGGTATTATTTTTCAAAATACAAAGTAAAAATAACTATCAACTTCGTGTTCTAAACCTAGCTAAATTATCTAAACCAAAAAAGGAATTTTTCTTAGGAAATACATAAAAACATTACCATTTACAGACCTTCACTGAAAGATATAGTCCAGTAAGAACATTGAACCTAAATGAAATTAGGATGCAAAAAGAGTGATATAGGGGCAGGCACCATGGCAGAGTGGTTAAGTTTGCATGCTCTGCTTCGCTGGTTCATATCCTGGGTGCTGACATGGCACCACTCGTTAGTCCAGGCTGAGGTGGCATCCCACATGCCACAACTAAAAGGATCCACAACTAAAATATATAACTGCGTACTGGGAGGATTTGGGGATAAAAAGCAGGGAAAAAAAAAAGATTGGCAACAGTTGTTAGCTCAGGTGCCAATCTTTAAACAAAAAAACAGGGATCTATAAGAGAATAGTAATCATTCATTAAACTTAAATATGTCTTGACTGGTTTATTACGCATATATAAATATATATTCAGAACAATAGCGACTTTTGTTGAATGGCAATACATTCATAAATTAAAAACAGTTTGGGATATCAAAGTTGAATACTAATATTTTCAGTAGAACAACATACATATTTAAATTTAGAATTCATTAAATAAAGACACATGTTAAAAATACAAGTGTATGCACTTAAAGAATGGATATAATATAATTTCAGGAACGGAAGAAGAGTTGGGCTGGCCTGGTGGTGCAGCAGTTAAGTTCTCATGTTCCACTTTGGCAACCAGGGGTTTGCCAGATCTGATCCTGGGTGCAGACCTACGCTCTGCTTCTCAAGCCATGCTGTGGCAGGAGTCCCACATATAGAGGAAGATGGGCATGGATGTTAGCTCAGGGCCAGTCTTCCTCAGCAAAAAGAGGAGGATTGGCAGCAGGTGTTAGATCAGGGCTAATCTTCCTCAAAAATAAAAAAAAATGCAGACATAGAAGAACAGTAAAAAGAGTACTAAATAATTCAGTAAATTCAATATAAAATACGAAGAGGAAAAAATATAGAGACACGCAATCAAAATAATGGAAAATGGAACAAACATAAATTGTAGAAGTAAGTCCAGATGTATCTTTAAAATGACAATAAATGCATGCTGTTTTCAAACTGCTGTATATGAATTTACAAATTTCATATAAAATTTTCAATAGACATCCTTAAAATATAAAAGCACAAAAAGGTTTATGATAAATGGTAAGATGCTATACCAGACAACCCACAGGAAGTTAGTGAAGAATTATTATTATGAGATCAAATATATATTAAAAGAAAATTGTTCCTATGGATATAGAGAGATATCATACAATTATACAGAAATAATTTTTCAGGAAATTACTGCAATAATGAACCTGAAAAATAACAAGATAGCTTCTAAATATCTGAAGTGCTTGCTGTAGGAATTACTGTGTAGCATTTCAAAGAAATATATCTCAATGCAGAACAGCAGCTGATAGAATACATAAATCAAATTATTATTACTAATAATAATTATGGTTAAAATTTGAATCTAAACATTAAAAAGGTCAATCTAGTGAATATTTGTAGAAATTTCAACCAACAATTAGAGAATAGTATATATTTGCTTTAAGTATACATGAAACATTTACCAAAAATGATTTGATCTAGGACAACAAGAATCTAAATATAGAGACCACGTCACATTCTCTGGTCACAAAGCAATTGAAATTGTCTTAAAAACCAGCCTCCCTCTACCAAAAAAAAAAAAGGAAGGAAGGAAGAAAAGAAAACTGTATAGTTAGAAATGTGTAAAAGATTTATTGATAATATTTATAACAGAAACTATGAGCTATTTACAACTTAATGACAAGGAGCATATTGCCTATCAGAATATGTAGGATGCAAATAAATGTATAATTATGGGTATAGTTGTAGCATTAAATGCATATATCATAAAAGAAGAAAGACCAAAATCAATGAGCTCACTATTCAAATTAGAAAGGTAGACAGAGACTAGAATAAATCTAAAAATAATTGAAAAGAGAAAATACTGATAAAAATAGAAATTAACAAAATGGAGGGAAAAAGAACTACACAGAAGATCAATAAACAGATTTTTGTTTTTAAAATATTGACACCTGAGCTAACAAGTGTTACCAATCTTCTCTTTTTTTTCTTCTCCCCAAAGCCCCCCAGCACACAGCTGTACATTCTATTTGTGACTGCCTCTGGTTCTGCTATGTGGGATGCCGCCTCAGCATGGCTTGATGAACAGTGCCATGTCTGCACCCAGGATTCAAATCCATGAAACCCTGGGCCACCAGAGTGGAGCACATGAATTTAACCACTTCTCAATGGTGCCCACCCCTGAAACAGACTTTTTGAAAAGACTCATAATAATATTTTACAAATTTGATCAAGAAAACAGTGAAGAAAGTGGCCGAATTATCAACTTTGGAATTATAAAGGAGAGAAAACTATTAAATGTTGTAGCGACCTTAAAATAAAGAGAAATTCTGGGGCTGGCCAGATTGCCTAGTGGTTAGGCTCACACACTCCACTTCAGTGGCCCAGGGTTCACAAGTTCAGATCCTTGGCATGGACCTACACATTGCTCATCAAGCCATGCTGTGGCAGTGTCCCATATACAAAATAGAGAGGGATTGGCATGGATGTTAGCTCAGGGCCAATCTTCCTCACAAAAAAATAAACAAAAAAGAGAAATTCTGTACTTGTTTTAGTCAAGATGAATGTTCTTGTAATTTACTAGTGAAGCTGAAAACTGTCCAGGTTCAACTGTTCTTTACTATTTCTACATCCTTGATTCTGTACCATGTTTAATAACTCTATTTATTAATTCCTTCCTTTCCACCAGCTGCAAAATTAATTTCATATTCATTCATGAGCTAGATGAATAAAGGGAACTTCAAAACTTCTGAAAAAAATTAGAGAAAGTTTTCTTTATGACTTTCATATAAAAGTGATTAAATAACTCAGAAAAATCACAACCCATAAAACAACAACAATAATAATAGTCAATAACATTCTGTCTACATAAAACAACATAAATCAGGTATTTAAAAAAACCCCACAGACTGGAGAAAGATGTTAATTACACACATTAAAACTGATTCACATCTTGAAAAATTTTTAAAGGTCACAGAATAAAAAAGTTAAACAACCTAAATATAAATGGGAGGATGAAAAGAACAAAGACTGTAAGGAGCTAATCTGAATGGTTAATAAACATGTAGGTAAAAACCCAACCTCTCCAGTAAACAGAAACTGAAAAGTGCAAATTAAAGCATCAAGAATTTTCTACTTCATAACTATCATATTGGCAAAAATCATGTAATCTAGCAATAAAAATCTTTGAAAAGCATGTGGGGAAAATGGAACATTCATACACTGTTGGTGGGCTTAAAAACTACAGGCAATATATAATTAAATTGAAAATGAACATAGCATATAACTCAGCAACTCCCCTTCAAAGTATCTACCCTAACTAAAATCTTGAAAAGGCACAAGAATTGTTATTGCAACATTGCATTTAATAAAAAACTGCAAAAAATGTCCAAAACACAAGAGGGAAAATATATCACGTCTATTCATAAAAAGAAATACTGCAAAGCACTCAAAAGGAATGGACGATGTCTAAAGGCAACAGCATGTATAAATCTGAGAGACGATATTGAGAGAAAAAAAGTTGCAGAATGAAGAGTTCTGTGTGATACTAATTATGTAAATTTGAAAAGCAAATAATATACTATTATATTCTGTGGAGTCCTACACATGCATTAAAGATAAAACATGCACTGGATGGATGCATACCATCTTTGGAAAATGTACCTCAAAGAAAGGAGGCGGATACAAAAGATGCTTAAAACAATTGTGTCCACAATGATTATGTATTAAATACAGGAGAATATATATGTTTGCATTGCATGGGTACATGAGTATTTAATCGTTTTTCTGTATTCTCAGTATATTTGAAATATCTGCCATAATTAAATTAAATTAGGCAGGACCGGGATTTCAAGTGAGATAAATAAAACTCAAACTAATTAAAGCTAGTAGAAAATTTATTGACTGTGTGATGGAAAAATTCATAGGCAGCAGGCAGCAGTCATAGATGGTTCCAAGTGCTCAAATAATATCGGGAGTAGTCTTTTTCTTTCATTCTCATCCTGTTCTTGGGTCTTACCCTCACGTACTTTCTTTCTTCCTCTTTTATCTCAGCTTTCCTTGTCTTTTTTCATCTTGTCCAGCTCTGTCAAGGTAATGGAAAAGATGGTCCCAGGCAGCCTCCCCCTTATAAGACCTCTGCATCTCACCATCTCACAAAGAGATAAAGCGTTAAGATCAACCTCTCAAAATGGCACTGAGTGGTACTATATTGGACAAAGATTGGACAAAGTCTCCCATGGACTATGGTGGATGGTGGGATAGATACTCAACTGGTGTGCATTAACTTATTCATTGTTTATTACTAGTATCTGTTCTCTTTGGGTGGTGACCTAGTCTGAAAGATCAGTTCATGTGCTGCACAAGTTATTCACTATATAATAAATATATATCATATATATTTTTTATATATATATATATTTTTTTTTTTTTTTTGCTGAGGAAGTTTCATCCTGAGCTAACATCTGTTGCCAATCTTCCTCCTTTTGCATGTGAGCCACCACCAAAGCATGGCCACTGACAGACGAGTGGTGTAGGTCTGTGCCCAGGAACAGAGCTCGGGCTGCTGAAGCACAGCAGGTTGAACTTAACCACTAGGCCAGTGGGGCTGGCCCTATTCCCTATTTTTAATGACGTTTCTTGAAATGAAGTACTTCATTGACTGGCCTGTGTGAGTGGTCTGTGAGGTAGGAGCTCTGATTAACAATCCAATGGAAAGGAAAAGGGGAACCTCCCAGGAGAAAGTCAGGAGGGCAGACAAGATGATTGACAGCACTTAAACACACAGAGCAGTAAGCTGACATAAAGCCAATGTTAATATAAAACTTCAGCGTACTCCTCACAGGCTTTGACAGATGGACAACAAAACATAAGGACACAGAAGATTTGAACAAGATAATAAATAGCATAGGACTAATATGTTTGTATCCTGTGGAGAACACAGCTTCTTCTCCCACTTTCCTGAAAAATTAATCATGTAATGGATGAAAAAATACCTCAAAAAATATCCCAGTCTAAAAATTTTGCAGGGTACAACTTCTGATCACAATTCGTTTCATCTAGTAAGTAATTAAAGAAATTAACAAATGCTCCTAAGCTCAAGGAAAATAACTTAAAAACTGCTTCTCTAAATAACTCTTAGTTCTAGAGGAAGTAAGTATATGCCTTTGAAAATAATGAAAATAAGGATTTTGGAGAACACATATCCATAATCGTGTATGGTTTGCCTCCAAAGCATTACTCATTGTTCTAAAGCTTTGATCCCTAGCAGCTCACTGTTATTCTCAGTATTTTCCCTCTCTGCAGTGGTTTTCATCTTTTTACTACCACAGATCCTTTAAGAATCTAGCAAAAGCCCTTTTCTCTAGAAAAATGTACACATACAAACATAAATGCATGGAGATACACACACACACACACACACACACACAAATACTGCTTGTATTTCAAATATACCAAAATCTATTTATGCATCCCAAGTTCAGAATCTCTGCCTTAACACTTTAATTTTATTTTAGCATCATAAACAAAAAGTAAACCAAAACTGTCCCTTTCTTTGTCTTAATACTTTGACAAACCTCCCATTGTTGTCTCAATTTTATGTTCCTGACAGTGATTCCTACAAGGGTACTATCTAAGATTTATCCAGAGGAAAACTGTCCTTTCTCTGAAAACAAACAAACAAACCCAGAGAACACATAGGTTCTAATGGAGAAAGAAGACTATTCGTGAAGGCCAGCTAAATCTTTCACCTTGTACACTGCGATGTTTTACCACCTGTGAGAATGAGTGAAGGTCAACCATTGAGTCTTGTCACATTAATGGCCTCAAAGGAAAAGAGTTCTGGCCTATGTGTGCATATTACTTTTCCTTACATTTATGTGGATTATACAAAACCAGGTTGGAAGATTTAAGTGTGACTATACTGAAAGCAGAAAGCCAAAGCAAAATAAACAAAAGGAAACATGCACATAGAAAACACTGCTTTATACAGTACAGTGACACTATATACTATATTAATGCTCATGAAGGTAGAAATTCATCTGTCTTACTCCCCACTTCATTGCAGCTCTCATGCATGACTAGATTCTGTTCAGTCCAGACCTAGGAGAAGGTGTGAGAGAGCCAACGTCACTACCTGCCTATATTTTACTCTCCAACTTTAGTTTCAATCTCTCTCCTGAATAATTGACATCAAGAGTTCTCACAGAAGAGATTTCACCCCCTGCCAAAATACGAGTAATCTCCTCCAAGGTCTTAAAAGGACACTTGTAATGACTCACAACTCAATAAACCTAAGACTCACAAAGTGGCTTAATTACATTAGATTCCACTCAACAGGCGTGTTCATTTAATATCTCTACTTAAGGAGTGTTCCTCAGATTCTTAATATAGCTCTTGTTTTTTTGTTTTCCTATGAATAATTGAAAGACAATCAATTTATTTAATCAGCAGAAGAATGTCATATGAATTATGAGATAATTAGGAGAATGGTTGAAATGAAAAGGACTAGCAATATCATGTGTTGGCAAAAATGGGGAAGAACTGGAATTTCCAGATATTACTGGTAAGACTATAAATTGGTACAATTACTTAGGGAAACTATTTAGCAATATCAATTAAATTTTAATATATTATTGCTCTGTGGAGAAGCAATTCCAATCCTAGGTATGTACCTAATGGAAAAGTATACAAGTATTCACAATGAAGAAATGTAAAAATGTTGTTCTACAGTAATCAAAAAATGGAAACATCACAAATGTTCATCAACAGTAGAATGGATAAATAAATTGTGGTGAATTCATACAATAAAGTCCTATATAGCAATGAAAATGGACAATCTTTCTACTACATGCAATAATGCAGAGGTAAATCTGGTGAAGCATTACAAGAAACACTGAGACATACTGCATGATTGCAGTGACTTCTAGGACAAAGAATTAAAGATACATTTAAGTATAGCTAAAAACTCTGGGTGTTATATGTAACACAAACATAAGAAGACTCTGAATGTGGACAGAATAAGGCAGACAGTCTAGTGACCTCAGGACAGAGGACAGACTTGGTGATTCAGGCCTGGATTTTCTTTTTACTACATATATCCCAGACATGAAACTGAAGATGCCAGCAACCTTGAAATGCCAACAGGCACATACAAAAATGTTCCAACAAAAGCCTCCTCTCTCTGTAACCAAAGGACCAGGAAAGGGGAAGACTAGCAAGATGAAAAAAGTCTAGAAAATAACCACTCTATACCAGAAAAACAACACAGAAAAAACTGTGACCCTACCCAAGCCAGCAAAGGCCAAATGGAGACCCTTGACTTTCCCCCTCATGAGGCTATAACTAAGTGCCCTAATCCCACCACAAGGACGGTGTCACAGAAGGACAAGTAGGGAACTGGGACATGCATCTTCATAAGCCAGTAATGAGGTCTTTCTGTCTCCCTATGGTGACAGTAGAGACACAGGAGAAGCCTGAACTTCTATCCTCATCAAGCAAGAAGGAGACACTTCTCCCCTCCTCATAACAAGGAAACCTCCACCATAATGTCCATGGAGATCAGTGGGGATCCAGAAATTCTACCCCCATCCAGCAGTAACAAGGTATCTCCCTACCTCAGGAGTCAAAAGATGCCAAAGGGAGGAACTGCTCTTCTACTTCTACCTGGAAGAAATCAGGCAATGTCCCCTCTTCCCTCAGCAGAGTGGTATCAGTAAAAACTAGCTAAACAGAAGATTTAAACAAGATTCAATCTCATAACATAATAGGGAAGTATCCAGGTTTCAACTGCAAAATTGTTTGCCATAATAAAACCTGAAAGATCTCAAACTGAATGAAACAAGTAATTTTTTTTAATTGAAGTGCTTTTTTCTTTTTTTAAAGATTGGCACCTGAGCTAACAACTGTTACCAATCTTCCTTTTTTTTTTTCTGCTTTATCTTCCCAACCCTCCCCCCCATACATAATTGTATATCTTAGTTGCAGGTCCTTCTAGTTGTGGGATGTGGGATGCTGCCTCAACGTGGCCTGACCAGCGGTGCCATGTCTGAGGCCGGGATCCAAACCCTGGGCTGCCGCAGCGGAGCACACGAACTTAACCACTCAGCCATGGAGCCAGTCCGGAAACAAGTTAATTAATTGATGCTAATATTGAGATGACAGAGATGTTAGAGTCATCCCAAAAAAATTTTAAATCAGCTATGATAAAAGTACTAAAACAAGCAGTTATGAACATATTTGAAAAAAATGAAAAACTAGAAAGCCTCAGCAAATAGAAATTCTAAGAAGCAGCAGAAAGAAGAGGTAGAAAAAGAAGAATAAAAAGAAAGACATCAAATGGAAATTTTAGAACAGAAAAATACAATAACCTAAAATAACCTCAATCGATGGGCTCAACGACAGAATGGAGGTAACACAAGACACAGTCATTGAATCAAAGTATAAAACAGCAAAAAATTACCCAATCAAAACAACAGGGAAATCAGACTAGAAAAAAAAATAACCAAGGCTTCATGGACAAGTGGGACTATAAATAAAGATCTGACGCATGTATCATCGGAGTTCCAGAAGAAGAAAAGGTTGGGATTGAAAAGTGCTTGAGGGAATAATGACTGTAAACCTCTCAAATTTGCCAAGACAAACAAACATGCAGATTCAAGAAGATGAACAAATTCAAAGTGGGATCCATACTGAAACACATCAAATTAAACTTCTGAAAACTAAAGACAAAGAAAAGACAGCAATGGAAAACAAACCTTGTCTTTTCGAGAAAAATTATTAGAATTACAGCAGATTTCTCATCAGAAACCATGGAGGCCAGGAGAAAGTGGCATGATGTTTCTAAGGTGGCAAAAGCAAAGAACCATCAACCCAAATACTATATCCAACACAGATATTCTTCAGAAATGAAAGGAAAATCAAAATAATCTCAAATGAAGGAAAACTAAGAGAACATATTGACAGAAGACATACAGTAAAAGAAGGAATACAGAATGTGCTACAAACAGAAAATAAATAATTTGGAAAAAAGAACCTCAGAAAATCAGGAAGATGAAAGAAAGTATTGAGCAAAAAATAAGGGGAAATAAATCAGACTGTTCATTTTTTGAGTTTTCTAAATTATATTTTATGATTGAAATAAAAAACATAATATTGTCTGATGTGGTTCTAAATGCATATAAAGGACATGTTTAAGATAATTAAAATATCAACAGCAGAAGGTAAAGGAACATAAAATGAGGTAATGTTTTTATACTTCACATGAACTGGTAAAATGATGACGCTAGTAGATTGCAAGGAGATATGTATATACAATATAGAGACATCACTAAAAAAGAGATGTACAAAGATCTGCAATCAAAAATAAGATAGATAAATCAAAATAGAATTCTAAAAATTGTTCAAGTAACCCACTGTGAGATAAGGAAAAAAATAATGAAACAAATATCAGAGAGAACAAGCAGAAAACAAAAAGTAAAATGACAAACTTCAGCCCAAAAATGTAAATAATTACATTAAATTTAAATGGTCTCAATATATCAAGTGAAATGTAGATTTTAGAAAAGTAGATAAAAATATATTACCCAGCTATATATTGTATACAAGAAATTCATTTAAAATGTAGTGGTATCATCAGATTGGATTATAAGGATGGAAAAAGATATATTATTGAAATATTAATCAAAGGATAGCAGGGCTGGCATATTAATATCAGATAAAGTAGACTTCATAGCAAAGAAAATTACAGAAAAAGAGACATTATATAAAGTAAAAGGCTCAACCCACATAATAATTCTAGATATATGTGCAAAAACAACAGCATTTCAAAATATGTGGAGTAAAATAATAGAATTGATAGAAAAAAGTAGAAAAATCTACAATTAAAGTTAATGATTTCAGCACTCTCATAAATGTGTAGAACAACTAGGGAGAAATAAGAATATAGAACAATTCAACAACACCGTCAACTAACAGGATCTAACCAACATTTATAAAACACTCCATCCAACAATAGCAAAATACACATTCTTTTCAAGTGCCCATGGAGCATACACAAAACTAGAACATAACCTGAGCCAAAAACAAGCCTCAAAAACGTAAATGAATTGAAATCATACGGAGTGTGCTCTCGGACTACAATGAAATTAAACTAGAAAGTGATAAGACGAAGAATATTTCCAAACACTTGGAAACAAAACACACTTCTAAATAATTCATGGTTCAAAGAGGAAGTCTTCTCAATGGAAATTTTTAAAAATATATTGAAGCAAATGAAAATTTTTAAAAAACATATTGAAATTTGTTGTACACAACTAGAGCAGTACTGAGAGGGAAACTTATAGCACTAAATGTACACTTTAGAAAAGAGGAAGCATCTTAAATCAACAAGCTATGTTGCCTCATCAAGAACCAATTAAAAGAAGAGCAAAGAGGAGCTGGCCCCGTGGCCGAGTGGTTAAGTTCCCACCTTCTGCTTCAGTGGCCTAGGGTTTTGCCAGTTCAGATCCTGGGCATGGATATGGAACCACTCATCAGGCCATGCTGAGCTGGCATCCCACATAGCACAACCAGAGGCACTCACAACTAGAATAGACAGCTATGTACTGGGGGCTGAGTGGTTTGGAGAGAAGAAGAGGAAGAAGAAGAAGAAAAAAAGAAGGTTGGCAACAGTTGTCAGCTCAGGTGGCAATCTTTATAAAAAAAATACAAAAAAGAAGAAGAAGAGCTAAGAAAACCCAAAGCAAGTAGAAAGAAGGAAATTATACAGATTAAAGAAGAAATCAATGAAGTAGAAAACAGATAATAGAGAAAGTTAATGAACCCAAAACTGGTTTTTTGAAATGCTCAAAAAAATTGGAAAACTTATGGCCAGACTTACAAAACAAAAATAACCCAGAAAAGACACAAAATACCAATATCAGGAATGGAACAAGGAATATTACTAGAACCTTCAATAGTCAAAAGGATAATAAGAGAATACTATAATCAAATCTATATACATCAGTTTAACATCTTAGATGAAATAGACCACTCTTCAAAAAACATAAACTACAACAACTTATCCAAGATGAAACAGATAATTTGAATAGCCATTTAACTAGTAAAGAAATTGAATTTGTAATTTAAGAACTTACAAATTAAAAAAATATATATCTGTAGGCCCAGATGATTTTATTGGAGAATTATCCTAAATATTTAAAGAAGAATTCATATCAATTCCATGCAATCCCTCTAAGAAAGTAGAAGAGGAGAATGCACTTCCAAATTCATTTTATAAAGCTATATTTACTCTGATATGAAAATCACACAAAGACAACTGGAAGAAAGAAAGAGAGAGAGGGAAGGAGGAAGGGAGGGAGGAAGGAAAAGAGGGAGAAAGAAGAAACAAAAGAAATCTACAGGTCTGATATATCCCGGATTACGATAGACACCAAACCTTTAGTGAACTATTGGCAAATAGAATTCAAATATAGAAAGAATTATACACCATGATCAAGTGGGGTTTATTCCAGGAAAGCAAGTCTGATTCCTATATTTGAAAATCAGTCAATGTAATCCACTCAATACAGGAAAAAGCCTTTGTCAAAACTCAATACTGATAAATGATAAAATCTCTCAGAAAAATAAGAATAAATGGGAACTTCCAAAAGTTGATTAAGAACGCTTAGCAATAAAACCTACAGCTAACATTATATATGATAGTGAAATGCTGAACACTTTCTTTAGGTCAGGCAAGGATGTTGGCTCTCACCACTCTTATTCAAAAGACTGTTAGAAGCGCTAGCCAGTGCAATACAGCAAGAAAAGCAAATAAGTCACACAGATGGGAACATGAAGTAAAGCTGTCCCTATTTGTAGGTGACATGATTCCCTGGAGGCAATCCCAGAAGTCTGCAAAAAACCTTCTAGAACTGAAAGTTGAGTTCATCAATGTTGAAGGATTCAAGATAAACATACATAAAAGAATTGTATTTATATGTACTATAAACAAAATGTGGACACCAAAATTAATAAAACAATATCATTTACAATCACTGAGGGAAAAAAAATAAATAACAGATGTGTGAAACTCAGTTGAGCTGGAGAGACCCGAGTTGTCAAGCAAGTATTGGAGTAGTCAATTAGAACAACAAGCTGATTGGAGCAACAAGACAAAAATGCAAGTAACGGTGAAGCCCTTAATCACTTACCATCATAATTATAAGCAAGAGCATAAACTAGATGAAATGAAACTCCTCTCATTACATTTTGCTGCCATGGTGGAGGGTCAGTTGTATGAGCATAGATGTAGGGGTTGTCGCACTGCTGAGGTAGTCCTGAGCAAAAGCTTTCTGCAGTTTTATGACCTGGGGCCTGGGAACAGGGTGATGGGGAGAGGCTAGGAATGGAAAAGAACTGAATACTGTGTCCAAGTGGAGAATAGTTGTCTTCAAGTTCCCCCACCTCCCAGTGATAAGGAGGTTTTGGCAAAGGTGCCGAAGCAAGGCTTCTGTCTAAGGCCCTAGATTAAGAGGGCTCCTAATGAAGGGACCTGGACTAGGAATGCAGATATTTGTAAGAGTAGGACTAGACAAGTGACCTGAGTCCTTGACTGCAACTTTTTTCAGAGACTGCAGAGTCTTGGCTGTGCATGGCTGCTTTGGAGAGGCCAGATTTTTCCCATGAGACTTGCCAGGTAAAGCTTTTGTAATTGACTATGGTCAGGCCTGAAAAATCATATACAGAATTTTGGCCAGAAGCCAGACTCCACAAAAGAAAATAATACTTAAATATAAATTTAACAAAACACGTCTAAGCTTGCATGCTAAAAACGATACAATGTTGATGGAAGAAATGTATGATCTAAATAAATGGAAAGGCATACCATGTTCATATTCATTGGAAGACTCAACATAGTAAGGATGTCAATTCTCCCCAAACTGATAAACAATTTTACGCAATTCCTTAGATAAAGACAAAATGACTCTAAAATTTATATGAGAAACCAAAGCACCATAAAGGTGATAGAATTTTTCAAAAGAATAATTCAGTGGGAGGAGTTGGTCTACTTGTTTGTGATATAGCTTACTATATAGCCTCAATAAGCCAGACTGTGTGGTATTGACAGAGTGATAGACACATGGATCAATAAAAAGAAACAGAGATTCCAGAAATAGACCCACTCAAATATGCTTAAAATGCATATTTTTGGCAAAGGTAACAAAGATGCAAAAACAATTCACTGGAGGAACAATAGCCTTTTCAACGAATAGTGAAGGAGCAATCGAAAATCTTTGAGGAAAAAAAAAATAAACCCTGACTTTAGTCTCATACCTTACACAAAAATTAATTCAAGATGAATCGTATACTTAAATATAAAAGATAAAATTGTAAAAACTTTTAGACAAAAGCATAGGAGAAAATCTTCAGGAAAGGACTAGGCAGAGTTCTTAGACTATACCTGAAAGACAACTCATAAAAGGAATAATGGATAAACTGGACTTTATCAAAACTAAAAATATTTTCACTGTGAAAAACACCATTAAGAGGAATAAAAGAAAAGCTGCAGAGTGCAAGAAAATATTTACGAACTATGTATTTGACAAAGGACTAGTATCTACTAGATATAAATAACTCTAAAAACTTATTCCTTACTCAACTGTAAGACAACAGTCTGATCGGAAAATGGGCGAAGACATAAAGATGCATTTCACATAAGAAGATAGAAGACAAACACATGAAAAGATGTTCAACCTCATTAGCCATCAGGATATCCAAATTAAATCCACAATAAGATACATCCAGACTATTGAATACTATTCAGCAATAAAAGGAAAGAAATAATTGATACACACAATCTGGATTAATCTCCAGAGAATGACGCTGAGTGAAAAAAAGCCAATCCCAAAAGGTTACATGCTGTATGATTCCATTCTAAAAATGACAATTATAGAAATGGAGAGTAGATTAGTGGCTAGCAGGGGTTAAGGATGGAGAAGAGGTGGATGCAAGTGGGTGTAGTCATATTGTAAGGGATTCTTATGGTGATGGAAATGTTCTGTATCTTGATGGTATCAATGTCAATATCTTAGTTTTGATATTTTATAATAGTTTTGTATGATATTACCAAAGGAAACTGGGTACACACTATTTGGAATATCTGCATTATTTGTTACACTCGCATGTGAATCTTTAGTTTTCTCAATTAAAATGTTAATTAAAAAGTATCTGTCTTTAGTGTTTAGTAACAGTCTGCACATGGAGTTGTAAATCAATAATTGTTGACATTCTTTGTCACTTAAACCATTTCTACTGGAACCGCTGATAACTCAGTGTCCACTGACAACCGTTTTTTGAAAATATACTTAAATTTGCATCATAATTAGTTTTATGCCTCTGTATATCACAGCTAACTGTGTGTGTGTCTGTGTGTGTTTAATTTTAAAACTCATGGATGTCAGGATGTTATATGGCCATTTCTCGGGTCCTTTCAAGGAAGGGATTCTAGAGTCTATGTTCCTTTAGAGAGTATTTTTTTTACTATTATTTTGTGATGTCTGTTACTTTGTGCAGGAACTATAAATTATTGAAATCATTTGCTCAAAAAAGCTACATCAATGGTTGATAATCAAAGTAATATTTTTCATACTCAAAAGACAATCCCAAATAATGAATTCTAATAATGAATTCTTCTTAAATATTAGGGATTTTTAAATTTTTTATGAGATTGCGTCATCAAAATTTGTATGTGGAATCCCAACAAGAAGCAGGAAGAAGTAACAAATATGTATTGGATACTTACTGAAGCAGCAGAGAGGATAGGCTCAATTTTTCATTTATTCTCCACACTTGTCTTCACTAATAATGAGGTGTACATTATTATTCCCGTTTTATAGTGAGGAAATTGAGATTTAGGAAAATTGAGTTTTTACTCTAGGTCAGACAACTAGTAAATGCAAAAGCCAGCATTTCAAAATCCAGTCTTCCACTTTATTAGACTTCCTCTCAAATGGTGGGGAAAAAAATTACTAGGATGTTTAAGTTATGTTATGTTTACTTTTAAAAAGTTTCATAAATTTTTAGCCTTAGTTATATACACAGAAGAAATATTTAGAAAACTCAAACTGTGTTGCCTGTCATTTAATCTAATCAAATGATCTCAGATGCTAAAAATGTTTTGGCGTTTTCTCTATTCATTCTTGAACATCCCTTGAAATATTATCTGAAAAAGATGTCCCTCTTTTTTTCTAGATTTTTCTCAATAGTGACCTTATTTTGTGAATATTGCTGAAAATAATCCTCCAGTCATTGTTCTGGTCCCCTAAAAAGCTTGGTTCCAACATGTCACTAGTGATTTATGACTGCTCACTACTTGGCATCATCAAGGGGGTAGAATATATATTTGCCCTCAGGAAATGAAAAGGAAACATAAATAAAAATTGCATGGTTGAATGGTCTGTTTCTGGTGAGGTAGGCCACACTTAATAGAAATCTCTTTTTTCCTCTCTTTTTCTTGCTTGCTTTATCAGTAAAATAAATGGAATTTTTGTCTGGCCACCGTCTTTCACTCCACTTTTAAAATATAATTAAGTGTTAAATTATGTGATATAGACTCAAAGTGCTGAAGCAGTCCAGATGAAAGGCAGTCCAATTAGGTCTTGTGTGGTCAGAAGAACAGATTAGAACGTGTCTCTGCTCAAGGAAAGAGATGGCTACTCCTGGCGGGGAAGTGGCTGGGTCAAGCGCAGCCACCATCTCCACATGTATCGAGCATGCAGAGGAAATAGAACTTGCCACAGCAGAAATTCATGTCGAGGAGGAAACGAATCAAAGGTTAGTTAAGTAACCTGGATTATAGAGCATTGTGGGAACAGTGCAAAATGTTTCAGTACAAAGAGATATGTGCAGTGGAGGTTATATTCTCAAATTATTTTATGTTTACTGTGCGTTAGGAATAATGTGATAGTTACTGAAAATAAATTGATAATGGTGTCTTATCTTTGTGTAATGCTTTAGTTTTCAAGATGTTTTTCTTACATTCCTGCATTTGATGCACTCAGCAGCCCTCTAAAGTAGAATACACCAGCATTACACATCTTTTTACAGATTGTAAAACTCAGGCTCAGAAAGTTAAGGATCTTGTCCACTTGGTTCCAGGGAGAGTTGCCAACTGCCAGCTTATTGCATTCTTCATGATGCTGCACGGTGGATGAACTCAAAATGTATTCCTTCGTTTCTCTCCATATTCCCAGTGGCAAAATTTCTCAATATTGCAAAACAAGCGAACTTTCCATTGCCATCACCTCCTTCAAGGAAGACAAATGGAAAGAAAGTAAAAGGGAACTAATATGTTGACCAGTCACCATTTGTCTCTACTGTAAAACCGTCATAAAACTTAGGTATAAGGTAGTATTATATCCCTTTTATACACACACGCATGCAAACACACACACACACAGAGTAATAAAGCTAAAAGAGGTTACATACTTCCTCAAGAATACACAGCTATGTACTGGCTAAATAGCAGACTCAAATCTGCTATACTTTTCCAAATCTTCTTTCCCAAAGTATTTGTACACAGCTTTCTTATAGCAGAGTGTGGAGGGGCCGACCCCATGGCATAGTGGTTAAGTTTGCACACTCTTCTTGGGGGTCCCAGGGTTTCACCAGTTTGGACCCTGATTGCGGACATGGCACTGCTCATCAGGCCATGCTGAGGTGGCATCCCACATAGCAAAAGTAGAAGGACCTGCAACTAGAATACACAACTATGTACTGGGGGGCTTTGGGAAGAAGAAGGAAAGAAGAGTATGGAGAGGGAAGAAAAGCTTTTTTAAATATAGTTTAATCTATCTAACATTTTTATAAAACCAGCATTATGAAGAATCTAAAGCTCATAGAAATTATATTATCTGTCTACAGTCCCAGAGCTAACAAATAGAAGAGTTAACAAGCAAAGGTTAACCAGCCAGATATTGGTAAGGTGTCAGACGTTAGTGCTTTTTTACATTAATCCACATTATCTAAAATTTATAAATTGAAGTTTGTGAATAGCACAAATTTTGCTAAAGCCCTAGGTGACATTAGTCTTAAGGTTACCAGTCATTCTACATTTGCCTAAGTAGTTACTTTTCTCAGAAGATGTCCAATCAAAGTCTTAGGAAATCATATGAACATATTATAGTATGATGTTTTATCAGATTGAAGTCACCAAAGAATTTACAGCATGTGAAGGGAAGAAATTTGCATTGGCTTCAGTAAGCTGCCTGCCATGTGGTAGGGATTCAAAAAACAGCACATGAGTTGGTGGTGAAGATGGTGGTGTTAAAGAAATCTATGTGCAGGAGAGGAAGAGGCATCCTCTCCAAGAAAGGCAGGTGTTGCAGTCTTCAAAGGAAAAAGGAGACTGAAACCATCTCTAGTTTTCGCTATGTTTTCTCTTAATTTTACGTATATCTCATCAGTGTGTTGATGTGTCCTGATGAGAGAAATAATTGATGAATTTAATTTTAGAAACCCCTAAGTTATCATTGTAACTACTCAGGAAAATACAGATTCTGAAGAACAAAAGCAAAACTTAAGGAAGCATTCCACTTATATTTGTTACTATCTCATATGTGCGAAGAAATAAACAGATTTTTAATAGTTATCTTTGACAGTATTGACTCTCTGAGGAATCCGTCCACAAAAGTCACCCATTCTATTCCAAATCATCAAATCCAGTTATACAAATATTAAGATCACAAATGATTTGTAGAGTCAAGAAGAGCATCATCTCTTCTCTCTTCTTTTATTAGTTCTATCCTTTCTTCTTTCCCCTCTTCATTCTCTTTTCTATTATCTTATTTTCCTTCACTTTACCATATGTGTGATTATCACCCTTCTTTGGCTTTTCCATTGTCTGAGTTATAATTCCACGGTCTACCCCAAATGCCAGAGGCTTGTTGGAGAGAAAGTGGAACAAAGTATAACCAGATGACTGTCCACGAGTAAGATCCTACAAGTTATATCCTGCCACTCTTCTGCTACTACTACCTACTTTGTGTTGTTCTTGTTCTTGGATGACTGGATCTTTTTAAAAAAAATCCTTGGTGTCAATATCTATAATATAGAAATAAAAATAACATCTACCATGTCTAGTTTGTGTAGTCACTGTTTACAAATATAGCTTTTTGAGTCGTATACTTGGGTGAATTTCTGAGTTTTAGCATTTGCTAGGTTGTATGACCTGGGATAAGTTATTTAAACTCTTTAAGCATTTATCCATAAAATGACATATAATGGTATCTATCTCACAAGCTTATTTTAAAGATTTAACAAAAAATTTCACTTGAAGTACTTAACACATTGCTAAGTAGTTGTGCACTTTTTTACAGTGCTAAGTGTTGAGCACTTTGGTGAGTGTAGTTAATAGACAGAATAATAGCCCTCCCCAAAGATGTCATGTCCTAATCCTCAAAACTAGTGAATATGTGTGCGTACATAAAGAAACTTTTTAAGTGTGATTCAGATAAGCATCTTGAAAAGAAGAGGTTGCCCTGCATTATCCAAGTGGATCCAACGTAATCACAGGATACTTATAAGAGGAGGGCATTAAGGTCAAAGTCATAAAAAGATATGTGATGAAGGGAGCAGAAGTTGGAGGGATACACTTTGACTATGGGGGAAAGAGCCGCTAGCTGAGGGATGCGAGCAGCCGATAGAAACCAGAAAAGACAGAAAAACAGAGTCTCCCCTAGAGACTCCAGAAGGGGTGAAGCTCTGCCAACATCTTGATTTTAGTCAATCAGACCCATTTAAGACTTCTGACCTCCAGAACCAAACGATAATATGTTTATGGTGTTTTAAGCCTTAAAAGTTTTTTGGTCATTTGTTACAGCAGCAATAGGAAACTAATACAATTGGAAATATGCAGGATTGGAAAAGGAAAACTACAAATATAACGGCCCTCATAATGTTATCTTTTTCCCTAATATCTGTTCTTCCCCATTCAATACTGGCTCCTTATGTCCTTGGCCACCGACCTAGGAGAGAGACAGTAAGCTAAGATGGAGGAGAGTGAGGGAGAACAAAAGAGAAAGAAATTTTGTTGGCTATAGGGAGAATATTCTGTAGCTGTCTTTACCTAAGAGACAACAGAAGAAATTAGTCATGAAATCAACAAATAAACTAACAACTAACAGCAAGAAATCTTAAAAGAACAAAACCAAATACCCTTTATTTTACTTTGCCACTACAAGACATCTGGACCTCATTTGTTCCTCACCTCAACACAACCAGGATTCCACCCAGACCACTCCAATAGAAAAAATGTTCTTGTCAACATGTGATACCCATCATGTACACATCTAGAATTATCTTCTTACCACATCTAAAACAAGATGCTATGAAATAAATGGTAGTCTTATCTCTATCCTGTATTCCCAAATTCGAGAAATTCATATGGTCCCTCAAATTATGGACCTTAATATTTTTATCAATCACTTCTTATCAGAGATCTGTATCTTGAATCTGATCCTCCTTACTATCTTCATCATCTCCTGCCTGAATGTTTGCCTTAAACATTTTACTGAGGCTGCAGGTGTCAATCTCTGCTTCCCTCAGTTTAGCCATCTTACTGCCCTACTCACCATGCCAAAACACAATTTTGACCTTGTTTAAAGATATTGATGATGACAGAGAGTGTTGAAACTTGAGTAGCATAAGAAGAGCAACCATACAGTAGGGAAGAGGTGGTGGCAGTAAACCAGGCAGAAATGTCAGACCAGGGAAAGGAGAAACATGAGGATGGTGGCAATAGATGGGTTAGATACAAGAGGATAGATCAAATGAGTATATTGAGGACAATAGGAGCAATTTCCTTACTGTCTGAAAAGGGAGTTGCACATAAGGAGTGAAAACTATGATGAATCTTGGGATGTTGAATTGGAATGGAAATATCTTTGTTAAATGATTATTTTTGATATGAATATATATAGATATATAGATATAGATATGAGCAAGTGTGTGTACACGTGTGTGCATGTGTCTGTATGTGTGTGTGTATACATACATACTTTTATTTTCTGTCCAGTGACAGAACCTGGAAGAAGTATAACCTTAAGACCAATGTGCTTCCTAGCTCCTAGATCTTGATTTCTAAATATCTTGCTCCAGGTCCAGGCTTATTGGAGAAATGACTGAATCAAGTGATGAGGCAGGAAAAGTACAAAAGGAACTTGAAACATCTTAGCACTTTTAATCAAGAAAGTGCTCAAAAAATGATTAAGACTTGTAAAAAAAGCAGAAATGTCTCTCATGGGCCAGATATGGTACAGGTTGATTATCAAAAGTGACGATCATCAAAGGTTATAACCATTTGATTAAATGAGGAATTAATATGTCTATGGATATAAACAAACAAATAAATACATAAATAGACATTTTGATGAGGAGTATATCACAATACCTTCCCACAGAACATTTATTAAATTACACATACTGAAAAAGAGTGAGTTACATTGAAACAGTCTTGGAGATACTGTCTTAACCAAGTGATCAAAGATAACTTTAGTAATAATGGGACAAACTGACATTGCGTGCCACCTGATGGGGTGCAATGAAACAACACTACACCCCTTCTGCCAAAGTTGTACAACCTGGGTCTAAACATGAAAAAGCATTAGACATATCCAAAGTGAGGACATTCTACAAAATAACCAGTCACAGCCACATAATATGTGAATGTGTCAGGTTTATGAAAATCAAAGAAATGGTGAGGAACTATTCCATACTGAAGGAACCTGAAGAGCATAACAACTGACTATAGTCATGTGCCAAATAATGATATTGCAGTCAACAATGGACCAGATATACAACAGGGGCCCCTTAAGATTAGTACCATACAGCCTAGGTGTGTAGTAGGCTATCCTGTCCAGGTTTGTGTAAGTATGGAGAGAAGGAAGAAATTTTCCTCGACCCTTATAGATTCTTCTGGCTGGTCTAAGAATTAAATGGATATGAGACAAATTAACAGGAGAAAACAAACAAAAGTTTAATAACAGGTATACATGAGAGAAACCCAGGAAAACTGAATAACTCACCAAAACAGCTGAAGCCCTCTCCTTAAATCCTATTCTCAGCTAAAGACAAAAGAAAATTTTGGGATGGTGAGAGTCAGAGACTTCCTCAGTGAAGGAAGGCAATTCACAAGTAGGTGAAAAGGAGCAAATGTTTGAAAACAAGTGTTTTATTGGTCACACAGAAACAGAAGAACACAGACAGAGGCCCCAACAAACAGGCTTTTCTAGGTTCCTCCCTGTCCACCACCTAGTTCATGTTTTGCTAAGGTGATAACTCACTTCCTGAGACAGGTTTTTCTGTCTGAACTCTTGTAGGTGGGTAACAAGAAAATCATTAAGGGGAAGAGGTGAGAAAAATATTCTCAGCTTTTTGTTTCTTAAAAATAATCAGCCTAAAATAATCGTAACCTTAAAGAGACATATTTTGAGGTGGCAAATTTTGTTCCCCTTCAGTACACTCTATAATGTTCCCACAACAATGAAATCATATTATAACACATCCTCAGCTGGTATCCCCATTGTTAAGTGAGTATGACCACACAAGTGTTTATGGACTTGGTCCTTTTGTTAAAAAGATTTGGGGGACCATAGGTAAAACCTGAATGGAGTCTACCAACTAATTGCTAATACCACATCAATATTAGATTCCTGATTTTGATTTGCATTATAATTATGCAAGAGAATGTTCTTACTTGTAGTGAATACACACTAAACTATTCAGTAGTAATGAAGCATCATGTCAGCAAGTTGTCTCCAAAAGATTCAGAGAAAATTGTTCTTTGTACTGTACTTGCAATATTACTGTATGTTTGAGATGGTTTCCAAGTATACATTTTTTTAAATGTTTGATAACCTCTTAATGCCCATGGACATAATTCCACTGCATTCGCTTGCCATTCTCATTCACTTCTTGCCTAGTGTTTTCTTTCTGAAATGTTTTGTTTAACTTCATTCATGTTGGCTGTTTGTGAGCTTCTAAGACCTTGGTGTGAGGTCTCCACTTTTCCAGGGTCTTAGAGGCAAAGTAAACTGGTGAAATCTTGATAAGCTTGATTTAGAAGGAGTTATAGATGACAAAAAGAGAAGAAAAGAATAGAGCTGGAAAATCTTGCCCTGGGACAAAATAATTTTGTGGCTGGCTACAGTTTCTCAAAACCATCAGGTTATACCCCCGCCACCCCGCGCCCCCATGCACTAGCTTAATAAAACAACTTTTCTTTCTAAAGAGGCCATGTTCTTTGTAATTTTGTGTTTTTATTTATGCTCTTCCATATACCTTGGCTGACTCAGCCACCCTTTTATTTTCTTAATAGAGAATGTCTGCCCATCTTTCAAGATCATCAGTCTTCCCAGCTCACAGTTAGAAAGTTTCTTCCGAAACCTCCTATGATGCTTTGTAGCTCTATTAAAACCCCATGTTGCACTGTAACTATTTGTTTACCAATGCACTAGGATGCGAATTCCTGGGGGATAAACATTAAGTCATATTCATCCTTGTAGCACCCAGTGATCCTATAGTGCCTGCTACATTTTGAACATCTATTGATAGTCATTGACTAACTAAATGAATGAATAAGTTAAGTCCTGAAGGAATGAATGATAAATGAATGACAGAGCAGAGCTAATTTTTCTGTTTATTACTTTGGTAAAAGTAATACGATGTGACATTGCTGTGGTTTGTAAAAGAGCATCAATATAGGATTTTTGTCTACGTTTGCAAAGATGACAATGATATGTTAAGTTTCTATGAAATTTCACATGCTTCAATATGGTTATTTTGCTAATATTTGGGACCATTACTTGGTGGGAAGTTGATAGTGATAATAGTGTAAATCAATGAGAAAAGAGAGCCTGGAATATAAAGTATTCTTCAAGATTGGAAACCTAAAACCCAGATCCGACCACTGGGATTGATCACTGTCAACCACCCTGCTCTCACCCATCTCCATTTATGATAACACTTAACATTCACTGACTTTAATAACACTGTGAGGGAAAACATGCACAGTTCTGGCCTTTTGATAATTTGGGGGGAAAAAAGAAATCACTACAGATTTGTGAGTTTTTGCTAATCATGATACTTCAAAAATTACCAAAGATTTGCAAAGTAAAAACTTATTTGTAATTATATATAAAATTAGTATAAGAAATATGCTCCATGTTTAGGAAAAGATTTTATGCCTGTTCTAAGAACTCTATAAAGACATAATTTCATATGTTCTCAGCTTTATATCAATAATTTTTGACAATGCTATTGTTTAAAATACATTTCTAATGGATAAATCTTCTGCTTTTAAATATGACATAAGATACCTCAAAAATCCTTTCATTATAAGATGAGTCTTACTCATCTTTAAATCTTCCTCTGATCCAGATATTGCACTTTGGGAGTTCTACGATCTTACTTCCAAGTGAGTCAATAAGAGTAAAACTACTTCTGTGTTGGAAGCACAACGGTCTCAGCCAACAATATTTATGTAACTTTAACTACGTGTCTGAGTTTTGCAATATTCCACTCTTCCAGTATTTTCATCCTATAAGTGCACTTCACTAAAATGTGGTAAACATATTTTGAATCACATGGTGGATTATTTATACGAAATTAGATGACAGTTAATTTTAAAATGTGTATGTGAAGATGAACATTTTATATTCCCTTTGTCGCTATTTAATCTAAACCAGGTTCTAGGTATTAGAGAATCTTTTTTTTCTTTTTGCATCAGAAAAATGATATGTATCCAACCTTTTGAAGTGAAAGCACTCAAGTCAAGCTTAGGCGCTCCTGAAACCACACTGTGATGATGAAAACAAATAGAAGCTTTGTACTCATGTAGACTTTCCAATGAAGATTTGAAAAATCTTTAATAAACATTCTCTCATTAATCCCTTTACCAGGCCAAGCTTCAGAATTTGGAGATGATAAACCATTAAATCTATCAAAATATAGAGAAAAATCTGTTTTATAAGAAACCTATCTCCTTTTGGTGCATCTTTCTTTTTATTTTTTTGCAATGTATACTAATTAAATGTCAACTTTATGGAAGTTGTTGCATGGTGGAGAGTTAGTAAGAGCTTGACATTGTGGGTCCCAATCTCAGTGACTCCATTGATTTGTCTGTTTTGTAGAGAATAATCAGGTCCATCCTGACCGCCTCCCAGGGTTGTTATGAAGATCAAACACATGCAAAAGTTTGCTGCAAATTCCAAACTGCCTTAAAAAATCAACAGAAACCAGTTCACAAAAACAGTAGAATGTGCTCTGCAAGCGCTAATCAGTGCTCAGCAATCCTGTGGAGGATTTGTGATTAACTTTGGCCATCAGTTGGCCTCCCTGCACCTGCCTGGCTCCTTTCTGCTGTTCTTCCCAGCACGGAAGAGTGGCGAGATCTCCCCACTTTAAAGGACCCTCAGGGTGTTCCACCTCTCTGTGAATGAAGAGCAGGATATTGAGAAGGAAAGGCCTCCAAGGACATCCCCAGCCAGGTCCCATGTCTCACTGGGCTGTGTCCCCTCTGATGGCCTCCTCTCCTTTGTGCCTTGGACCCACCTGCCTCCTTCAGTTCCTCAGAGGCTGTCCCACTGCAGCATCTCTCTCGATCTGTGCTGTTCCACAGAGCCCGCTGCCCAAATGCTCTGCCTGTACCTGCCTTGTCACACACACACAAATGCCACACACACACCCCCCACACCCCCCCCCCACGCATTCCCCCTACACACACACCACTCACACACACACCACACCTACCACACCCCCCCACACCCACCACACACCCCCCCCACACTCCCCCTACACAGACGCCACACACCCCCCCACACACACGCCCCACACTCCCCACACACACACCACACACCCCACACCCCGACACACACACTCTACACCCCCACACACACACACATCACACACACACACACCTCTCCCCCTAAGTAATTCCTACTCATCTTGAGGATCTGATTACTTCATAATATTATCCTTAACTAATCTTTGAAACCAGGTTTAACACACATCCACCTTCATAATACATCATAGCACTACTCTATGTCCCCCAGCATGACATTTTTTTTTCTTTGTGAGGAAGATTGGCCCTGAACTAACATCTGTGCCAATCTTCCTCTGTTTTATGTGGGAAGCCACCACAGCATGGCCTGGTGAGCAGTGCTAGGTCCATGTCTGGGATCCAAACCTGCAAAGCCCAGGCCACTGGAGCAGAGTGTGCAAACTTAACCGCTATGCTACCAGGCCGGCCCCACCAGTATGACACTTTTAAAAGCACATCTACTTCTATTTGTATGATTATTTGATTTATAACTGTTCTCCCCTCTAAATTGTAACATCCTCATGAACAGTGACTTTGTTTTTACTCACCAATACTTCTCCAGTTACAAGTACCATCATCTGACAATAAATATTAGTTGAACAAATAAATTTGAGACAAAAGTGCGTCCCCAAAGTGTGTATCACATTTAATCATGTTTTCTGATAAACTCCTGATCTGGAGTTGAGGCTCTCCTACTTACTTCTGAGAAAGGTTAAATCTGCTGCCAAAAAGAATTAAGCAATGGCCACTTTCCCTGTGGTGTTGGATTGGACAACTTTGAATCAAGGTATGATGAGAGGTAATTGAGTTAATTTATTAATTTTCACAAATATGTACTTTTCTGATACCTGGAACGTTTCTTTCTTATATTCCACAGAGGAGGATAAAAAAAATTTTGCAATAATATAATTTTATTGCACACATAGAGAAAGTGAGGAAGAATTAGTTGATTTAAAACATTTTACCCTTAGAAATTAACCTAGTGGGGCTGGCCCTATGGCCGAGTGGTTAAGTTTGCTCCACTTCAGTGGCCCAGGTTTTTGTGGGTTCAGATCCCAGGTGTGGACATGGCACCACTCGTCAGGCCATGCTGAGGCGTAGTCCCGCATAGCACAGCTAGAAGAACCTACGGCTAGAATATACAACTATGTACTGGGGGGCTTTGGGGAGAAGAAAAAAAAAAGAAGATTGGCAACAGATGTTAGCTCAGGGCCAATCTTTAAATAAAAAAAAAATTAACCTAATGAAGTGGCATTTATACTGAACTCCTGTTGATAAATGATAATGGAAAGAGAATGTATTTTATCCAAATCTATAGGTAATGCAAATTGTTATTTTTTTCTTCTTTGAAATTTAGTTTACTTGTTTCAGAAATGTCTTCCTAATTGTTTTACTAAAGAAAATATTAAAATCAGTTTAGATTTTCTGTTCATACACCAACGAGTATTAGCTAGAATGTATGCATATTGGGTATTGGAGAAATCCTGACATTAGAAATCCACTCAGATAACCATCACATAATACCTTGTGGAGACTCAAAATTTTCTCTCACATCAGAAAAGAGCAACAGAAACCTGGGATGTGATCTGCCTTCTGTCACTCTTTGATCACCTCATTTCCTGAGTGGCTGTCTCCTCATCTGTGCTTCAAGACTGTATGAGCTGTTGGGTGGGGGAAATAAAAACACACCAAAACTAAATAAGGTTAGACAAAATCATTGTTCTAAGTAGACTGCTCATTCCACTACATGTGTTTGAAAGGAAATTATCATCACTCAGATTTCTCATTGATTTTACTTAAAAAAAAAAAAGAAATGTCTATTGTGACACATCATGTACATCTTTCCATAAGTGATTTATTTCATTTCCCCCAAGCTTCAACTCCAAACTTTCACTCAGATCTAATGCGATCCCCAAGGAGCTGCCTTGTTTCTGTCTCTGATGAGATCAGATCAGCCCCTGCAGGATCCCTCTTCAGTGAAGCAGGAGATGAGCGTGCTGAGGTTCCCTACTTAGCTGCCTACAGACACCTGGAAAGAGTTCAGACTAGGACTCTGACTAGCCTACAGAGGAAGACTTCTGTCTTATTTGTAGACTATATTTGCATATTGTTTGTTATACTATTGAAAAAATACTTGGTTATCAATTTAACATTGATAATACCAATATCAAGTTTTAAAAGTTAAAAAAAAGTATTTAACTGTCCTTTAAAGGAAATCATGCTATCCATTTTAATCAATACTTAAAGTCTCCCCAATAGGGAGAACTGAGTTGCTCTTCATTTCATTAAGTATTAATTTAAACTAATTCTCCACAATATCAACCACTAAAAAGGAGAGGGACTAAGCTGTTCAGAGCACAGAAATCATATATACATTTATCTCTTTCCTTTACCAAAGAACCGGAGGAGCTGTGTGGGAATCTTAAATCCAAATAATTATAGCTAGGGCATGGTCCACATTAGTCATTCCTCATGAAACATGAAGACAATTTAATACTTTTAGGCATATTAATTAATTAATTAATACCAGAATTAAGCCTTAATATTGCTTTTCTGATTAAAAAAAGCAAAATTTTTTCTAGACTAGCAAGTTTACTTTAGTGTTGCATTGAATGCAGGCGAATTCCTAAGCTTACATCTTGAGACTTTAAAACTCATAAATTCATAGCATTAATACATTTTTATAGGAAAACAAGAAAGGCACATGCTTTGAATTTCAGTACTAGGCTCAATACATTTTCTTTCAAATAAGTTTCTGAACAACCTTGGGGTTAGAAAGAGTTGTAAGGGGTTGTTGTAAACTGAGGCTTCGTGTTTTTAAGGTAGCAATGATAAGGCAAAGGGTGTTACCATGTGGTTTCTTTGTTACACAACTGTTTCCGACATCTAGATGAGAGATGTTAATTTTGTGGATGTTGCTGCTATTGTTCATGTTGTTGTTTTTTATGGCATTTCTATGGAGGGGCCTCTGCACTGAGCAAGTGTTGAGTGCCATAGGAGGGAATCCTGAGCTGCTTTGGGACAGCTCTCCAAGGTACAAGTGGAGTGGCCGTGGCTCGCTATTGTTCTAATTACATGAGATTTTGTTTCCACCTGGAAAACAAAAGTTTCATTGCAAGTTCTTTACAATTCTGGCATTAGCCTTTTTTTTTTCATTGAACCAGATACAAGTTGTGACATGCTGTTAATTCAATCATTAATAACTAGCTCAAATTGCAATTCTGTGTCAGCAGGTTGGTGTTGATTAAGCTGTAGCCGCCACTAGCATACTGTTTTAAATGCCCGATAAACTTATTTTCTGAAGTGGTAGACTGCTTGGTTTATATTGTTTCCCTTTTCTCTCTAAGCCAAAAGAATTGCACAAATGTCCCTCTGTGGATCCTCTGTAGGCTTCTGCTTCCCTCCCCGTTGCAAGGCAGGCTGGTAACCACTAGAGGGGAGGAGACAGCCGGCTTTATTGAAGGCTTCACCACAGAGTCCCATAGTAGAGAAGCTGTCAGCGGACGGGCTGCCAAGAGAAAGGGTGTAGTGTATTATCAAGGTTTGCAAAAATAGACACCTTAAGGTATGCTAGAAATTTGCTTCTAATAAATTAGAACTGACTGTGAAGACAATTAGAATGTTGGCGTGTGAGTGCCTGTTAACCCATAGTCCTTAGCATTAGCAAGATGATCTATGAAATCAGAGTTAACCCTTATGACAACAAATGGCTCTCTCCTTAGGACGGTAGCTAATGCACACATATGCTAGGAGGAGTAGCCGGGCAGCGTGAGGAAGGGAATCAAAGATGATTGGGCTGTTGGGGTAAAGTGAAAATTCAGCATACAGCTCATTTTCTAAAGGCTTCCAACACCTGCCCCCTGTTCCTATCACTTTAAATCCTCACATTCTTTCGCTAAGAGGGAGGATAGAGAAAAGACATCAAGGAAAGTGGAACATTGATATAGTAAACAAAGGTGGGAGGAGAGGGGAGAGAGAAACTTTGTTTAACCTCCCTGAACATTCCAAATTGCAATATTTTAACAAGTGTAACAAATATAAAATAGCCATCCAGGATTAACGAGGGACCACATATACTATTTGAGCACTATTTTTTGATTTATTTAAAATCCAGCTTGACCTTTTTAATCTTTTATTTTTCCTTTTAAAAAAAGAAAATATGCTTAATATTAGTGTTGTTAAAGTGCTATAACATAGAACTGGAGGCTGTTCTATGTACTCTCCCGAGTGTAATTGCACTAAGATCATTCGGTTTCCATTTGGAAAGCCAGTGGCAATTACTGGAATACAATGTATCATGCATTTGCTCACTGGATATAAAACGTATATACTAATTCGCAATAAAATGTAACAGCTGTCAGTGCATTTTCTGCTCTGTTACTTCAATAAATTGGAACTCTGACTAGAAAATGGGAATATTGCATTTTTACACACTCTGTAATGTGTTTGCTTTTTGCAAATACAATTTATTTTTTTCATGACAAAAATTGTGGTTTGTTATTACTGCTAGTGGATAAATATTCCTATAGCAGAATGAATTACATATGGTATCTGTAAAGAAGTAGTAATATTTTCTGTTTTTTATTGTAGGCTGTCTCCAGTAAACAAAATACACTTAACCTACTTCTGTCACATACTGAGTGTATGTGTGTGTGTGTGTGTTTCATTGCTAAGGCTGTGTGTTGGGGGTAGGGAAAGGAAGCAGGGGTTTATTTTTTACCCTACCTTCTCAGGTGTCTAGGTTGATCATTAACGTTTCTTTCCAGATACCATCATTTCCTTCAGAGCTTTCTGTTTAAGTTTCAAATCTTTCCTTTTGCACGTTTGCTAATCAGATTTCTTTAGAATATGAAGCAGGGTCTCTGAGTTTTATTTAAAATAAAATGCCTGCACATTTCTGTAATTTTGTTACTTGAGGTCAGACTTTTCACAGATAATTAGCCTTTTACACACTGTGAAATCAACCTGCATTGGTTATTTGGCTAGACTCTCCGCTTCTGTTCTTTATTTCCCAGAAGGCTAACGTGCTGAAAATCTAGCTTCAAGCTCATCGTACTGTCTCTTTGTGTTGCTAATTATCCCGTTGCATAATTATTAATATCAGGAGCAGGAAGAGGAAACAAGCACACCAAATAGTCGTGAACGCTGGTGTTCTGGCAGGAAGCAAGTCCTGCATTAATAAAATGTGCCTGTACCAATATCACAGGAGATAGGAGCGTTCCTTGTTAAGGATCATTTATTAACTGAGATCATCTTTTAGTTCGCCTTGGGGTAATGACTAATGTCAATGGCAAATTTCACAGTTGTCTAGAGAAATGAATTAAATTTGTAATAAAAAGCCCTTCGGCTTGTTGTACATGTTCATTTATTGGAGTAGTTGAACTAAGAGAACTGTAAGGCAACCAAGAACATTGGCTTAATTTTCCTTACATATAATAGTGACCTTTAGCTCCATATTGAAAAAGTTACCTATTATGGACTGGTAAATTAAATGAGAAGTTCCTCTAATGCAAAATAAACTAGATGACTGAGCTAAGTTAAACGGCCTTTGAGCCTATAAGATTCTTCATAGAAAAATATTCTTTCTTTTTTAATACGACTCTTCGATTTAAACCATCATAAAATAAGTCACTTGACATATAAGCAGGAGAACAAGATAATTCAAAGTGAGATTTCATACAAGATCACACCTATTTTTTATTCCTGTAAGTTCTCTGGGTGCTTTCATTTCGTGTTCTGATGCAGAGTTTTAAAAAGTGTTGTTTTAACACTCTGTTTAATTCCAAATATACAGTGTGTTTTTTATTTACTTGGCATAACACGCTGTTACTGTAATTATTTATAGAAGCTTTTGTGTTGCTGTGTGTAGTTAAGGAAAAGCGTATTTCCCAGGAGAAAGAACAATTACACCACTGTCTCTTTTTCTGATTTAGAAAGACTAATTCCAGATTCCTTTTCTGAGAGTGAATTGGACTTGGAAAATGATAATTACTTTTAAAACAAGCAGTATGACCAAGCATGGTATTCTCATTTTATAGCAGAAAATATAGAACAACCAGTTTCCTTATGCAATCTGTTAGCTATACCGTAGTGCACTGGAAACAAATTACCCTAATTGAGGCACCGGCCCAGCTAACAATGGCAAATGAAAAATGGACATTATTTTTAGCAAGTAAAGACAATTGCAATATTTATGTAAATTGAAATGTAATATTTCTTTTGAAGAGGTAAACTTTCGGCACGTGTTTTAAAACTTTAAAATAGTGTCTCAGTATTTTCACCTTTAAATCATAGTGGTAAAATATATTCATGGACCTGCAAAAGCTTCCTTCCCTTTTCCAACGGGACACACTATACTCAGAAAAATACACATGTATTACATATTACTGCCACCATAGATGTGTTGCTAAAGATGAATAAAAATATCCAAAGGACCTATGGGAAATAAAAACAATAATAAAAAGAAGCAATCAGAAATATAGTTGATTTTGGTTGCTCTTGTTTTTAAACACAGATGAAAAATGCATGCTTGGAGCTTATTCCTTCCAAAATTCCGGGTATATGGAGGTAAAACAAATGCTTGGTTTTTCTCAATTTTAATTATTTTTCCAATAATTCTCTTCATATGTTCCCTTTTAGCCTAATATTCAATCTATGTTATACCAGCTATTGCATGATGCAGAAATCGATGGAATTACCTCAAAATTGTTTTGTCTCTACAGCTTGTTGGGCATACTCTGGGGCACACTATACGCTTATTCATGACTTAGGAGAACCTCCAAAATTTGGACTGTTTTTTCTCTTTACTGCAGATGCTCGCAGCATTCCTAATAAGGCCAGGATAAGAGTTCGCAGCCCCCTTTTACCACTCTCTCACCTCGGCCCTTTTCAGCACGTAACCTTATTCTCTGTGGGACTACTTGGATGAAAACCAATTAGGGAGCAGCTCGCGATATAAATGCATACAGATTACTCCAGATTGAACACAGCCCATGCCAACGAATCGTAGAGTATATGATGCCCTGAATGGTATAAATATTAAAGAGTTGAGAGGACAATATTGAGAAAAGGCTCTTAATGCCAAATCAGAACTAATAAAACATGTAACTGAAAGTATGGACTCCTTCCACCCACCTCCCACTCCCTCCTGTTTCTTATTCTTTGTGGAGATATGCCCACAGGCCTCCTGAAGTGTGTTCTCCTTTGCTAATCCTCCCACAATGGTCCACATGAGTTTCTGAGGGGTCCCCCATGCCCTTCATTCTACGACTGTCAGTTTCTGTCTAATAAGGCAATCTCGCTCCCTGCCTCTTCCCGAGGGCCTCACTCTCAAGCTGGGAGGGGACAGCGTCTCAAAGGCCAGGACAGCTCTAAGAACTACTGAATGGGCAAATCAGTATTTAGTGACCACGCTTTTCAGCCTGCTTCTTGGAATAAATGCAATAAAGAACAAGGAGGGGAGGAAGACTTATAAAGACCCTCCAGTCAGGACTTTGGGGACGTGGTTTATTTAGAAGGCTAACTTGAGTCACAGAGAAACTACAGTCAAAGTTAATGATTAATGCTCTACTTCTGATTGATAGGGTGATGCGAATCAGCCTTCAAGCTTTTTTGCAGAGGCTAGAAGGGGCAAAGAAGTGTCTCTTTTTCTCACAACAGCTCTCTCAATGTAACCTCTAGGTCTCTCTCTTTCCTCTCCATCAGGTAGAATATATTGATGGCTTGCAAGCTAAAAACATTAAGATTAGACCAGGGCTTTTTGATCACATATTCAAACCTCACCCTCCTTGAGTCTGTCTACCTAATAATTTTATATATGCTGAGTTCTTATGCTAAAATCAGATGGAAGGAATCGTTCTTGGACTTCACATAGACTATATGATCCGTGCACGTATTGTTCCCATTAAGGCAGACCAAAGTCTCATGATCATAGGTACAGAGTTAAACGGGTTACTATGCATGAGTAATCATCATAGTAATTTACTCAGTTCCTCCATCAGCCTTTTGTGAGAAGTCCGGTGACTCATAGCTGGGGTGTGTGGGGAGCTTGTTGTAAAGTTGGTGAAGGGTCTGCAGGCTTTGGCAGAGGATCCGTGTGGCCTGTTTTAAGCTTCTCCTTTTGGCTTCTTTCTCTGCCAGTTTCACTAGCTTATCATGGGATCGAAATCTGTGAGGCTTTAGATAATTGCAAATTGGGACACTGAAATTGAGAGGCAACTATCTTCTACTGTTTTTTTGCATACACCATAGTATTAAAATGATGTTCATAAGTGTTTTAAACAACTAAGTGGAAGGATGTTACCTGAAAGCAGATCTGTTCTTATGAAGTCACTATTCAGGAGAATGGAGGCTAAAATATTTTTTTTCCGTGTACGATGAAATTGCTGATTATTTTTGCTGTCTTCTAATACATTTCTGACTTTTGTTGATTTTCTACATAAACATCCTTTATATTTAAGACAAGATATTGAAAAGAAAGACTCTACAGTGTGCTGGTTTGGGTGAAAGGGAGGACCGTGGAGTTTAACAGTCCCTGGATCTCCCATTTACTAATTCCTATCAGTTTCTAGAATACGTCACATTTCTGCTTTGGAGGCTTTGCATAGTCTGTTCCTTCTGCTGGGAAATATTTACATAGCTCCCTCCACTCTTGTCATCTCTGGGATTTCCACATCCTTTGTACTTCCATTTACCTGTGACATCCTCAGAAAGGCCCTCTAACTCCACTTAACTAATAAAGAACCCCACTTGGTCAATTTCCTTTATAAACTGTCACTTTAATTACATGTTGGTATGTTTCCTGGCATAGCGTGTTTCTTCCCCACAGACTGCAGGTTCTCTGGAAACATGGTCTCTGCAAGTTTGCTCATCATCATACACCTGACAATCACACAAGGACTGATACACAGTAGTTTCTCAAAATAGCTGTCAACTTAATGAATCACTAAATAAGTTGTGAGACCACAGTCAAATTCCTCATTATTGGTAAGCCTCAGAATTGTCATCTTTAGAATTAGCGTACTGCCTTCTTTACAGCGCTGTTAAAAAGAAAAAATGAGATAATATTTATAAAGTACTTAGACAATGGTGGCTGCTAGTATTAAGATTACTATATATTATTATTTTACCAAATATTAACAATAGTAATAAAGGAAAGCAGACTGTTTATAGGGTTTATGAATGGAGAAATTAAAAATTGAAAAAAATCCTATAAGTTTTAGAAACAGCCCATAGTAGCTGTCCCCCTTCTTGGGAGGGGGCCAGGGACAGGCAAACTGGACCACTCCTTGGCTTATCTGTGTCCTTCATTCCAACAGTGAGTGCCCTGGTTCCCACCACTATCCATTCATTTACTGAAATGTTCAATTCCAGTACACGTATAGTGACTTCTGGAATTGTCACCCATGTACCCATGGATAAAATACTTTATCAACTACAGTACAGGGCTTATGTATAGTTCCTTTTGCCTTTAGTCTTATAAATTCTACTCATGTCTGAGGTTACTGAGGTCAGCACCATTTTCCCCCACCTCCTTCAATGAGGTTGTTTCTTACATTTTTTAATACACAGCCGTGCATCACTTAACAACAGGAACACATTTTGAGAAACACATCGTTAGACGATTTTGTCACTGTGTGAACGTTATAGAGTGTACTTACACAAACCTGGTAAGCTAGATAGTATAGCCTACTACACACCTAGGCTATATGGTACTAATCTTATGGGAACCCTGTGGTACATATGGTCCATCATTGACCGAAATGTCCTTATGCAACTCATGACTGTAGTTAGATTCTATTGTCATATTCTCCGTAGCATCCTGGAAACCACTGATTTGTTCACTGTTTCTATTGTTTGCCTTTCCAAATGTCATATAACTGGAATCATACGGTATATAGCTTTTTCAAACTGGCTTCTTTTACTTAGCAATATACATTTAAGATTTATCCACATCTTTTTGTGGCTTGAAAGCTCATTTCTTCTTAACGCAAAGTAATAAATATTCTATTGTATGTATATGCCATAGTTTGTTTATTCATTCACTATAAAAGGAAATCTTGATTGCTTCCAAATTTTGGTGATTATGAATAAAGATGCTATAAACATTCCTGTGCAGGTTTTTTGAGTGGATATATTTTCAAATCAGTTAGACAAATACCTAGGAAGCTGATTGCTGGATTATATGGAAAGACTATGTTTAGCTTTGTAAGAAACTGCCAAACTGGCTACCAAAGTGGCTGTACATTTTCCATTTCCACCAGTCAAGAATGAGAGCTCCACATCCTCGCCAACGTTAGGTACCATCAGTTTTGGATTTTAGTCATTCTAGTATGTGTGTACTGGCATATGGTTATTGTTTTAATTTGCAATTCCATAACAACAACTGACATTGAGCATCTTTGATGTGTGTATTTGCTATCTTATATCTTTGATGACGTGTCTGTTCAGACCTTTTGCCCATTTTTAAAAATTGGGTTGCTTGTTTCTTGTGTTCCTTTAAGGTTCCTTGTATATTTTGCATGTAAGTCCTTCATCAAACACAAGCTTTGTGAGTCTCGTCTTAGAACCTGTGGCTTGTCTTTTGATTCTTGTGTTTTTCACAGAACACAGATTTGTAATTTTTCATTTTGTTGAGGAAGATTGGTTCTAAGATAACATCTGAGCTCATCTTCCTCTATTTTTAGTATGTGAGACACTGCCTCAGCATGGCTTGATGAGTGGTGTGTGGGTCCACGCCCAGAATCCGAATCTGCAAAACCCTGGCCACTGAAGCTGACCGCATGAACTTAACCTCTGTGCCACCGGTCTGGCCCCTTAAAGATTTTTAATTTTAATAAACTCTAACTTATCAATTTTTTCTCTCATGGCTTGTGCTTGTTGTTTTGCATCTAAAATATCATCACCAAACCCAAGGTCACATAGATTTTCTCCTATGTTTTCTTCTAGAAGTTTCATAATTTTGCATTTTACAGTTAGGTATATGTTCCATTTTGATGTAATCTTTGTGAAAGTTGTAAGGTCTGTGTCTAGGTTCATTGTTTAAAATACAGATTTCCAATTGTTTCAGGACCGTTTATTGAAAATAAACGCTTTTTCTTCTTTGTCAAATATCACTTGATTATTTTTGTATGGGTCTACTTTGGGGTTCTCTATTCTTTCACATTGATGCAAGTATCTTCTTTTGTAAACACCATGCAGTCTTTATTACTGTAGCTTTTTAGTAAATCTTGAAATTGGATAGTGTAAGTCATCTAACTTTTCTCTTCTTTAGTGATATATTAGCTGTTCTCAGTATTTGACCTTTCTACATAAACCTTAGAGCCAGTTATTGATAGCTACAAAATAGCTTGCTGGGATGTTGTTGGAGACAGTGTTGTGTCTATAGATCAAGTTGGAAAAATTTGACATCTTAACAATGTCGACTTTATTCCATTCATGAACATGTACTATCTCACCATTTATTTAGATCTCCTTTGATTTCCTTCATCAAAATTTTTTTGCATGTAGATTCTATATGCATTTTGTTAGATATATACCCATGTATTTGTTTCTTTGTGTTTGTGTGTGCTATCATAAAGGTATTTTTATAAATTTTAAATTCTAACTGTTCATTGGTGGCATGTAGGAAAACTATTGACTTTTGTATATTAACCTTTTATTCTGCAGCCTTACTACACTTGCGTATTAATTTTTGGAGTCTTTTTTTAAATCAATTCTTTAAGATTTCCTACACAGATGATCATGTCATCTGTGAATAAACACAATATTATTTCCTCCTTTCCAATTTATATGTGTTTTTTTTCCTTGCCTGTCCTATTAAACTAGATAGGACTTCTAGTATGCTGTTGAATAGGAGTGTTGAGAGGGGACATCATTGCCTTGGTCCTGATCTTAGGGAGAAAGTGTCCAGTTTCTCCCTGTAATGATTAATTGTGAGTGTCAATTTGAATAGGCCACAAGGTGCCTAAATATTTGGTCAAATATTATATTAAGTGTTTCTGAGAGGGTGTTTTTGGATGAGATTAACGTTTAAATCAGTAGATTGAGTAAAGCAGATTACCCTTCCCAATGTGGGTGGGCCTCATCCAATCAGTTGAAGGCCTGAATAAAACAAAAACACTGACCGTATCCCAAGCAAGAGAGAATTTCTCCTGCCTGATGGCTTTCAAACTAGGCTATTGGATTTTCCTTGTCTTTTTACTCGGACTAAAATATCGGCTCTTCTTGGGTCTTGGGTCTGTTTGCCTTTGGACACATACTACAGAATTGGCTTTCCTGGTTTCCAGACCTTTGGACTCAGACTGAAACTAACCCATTGACAATCCCGGATCTCCAGGTCATCGACATCTTACAGATCTTGAGACTTGTCAGCTTCCATAAGAGCATGAGCCCATTTCTATTGGTTATAATAAATCAATCTGTATATCTATCTATCCTATTGATTCTATTTTTCCAGAAGAAATCTGACTAATACATTTCTCACCATTAAGCATGATGTTAGCTGTAGGTTTTTGGTAAGTGTTTTTTATCACATTGAGGAGGTTCCCTTGTATTCTTTGTTGCTCAGACTTTTTATCATAAATGGATGCTGATTTTTTCAAATTCGTTTTCTCTGACCACTGAATAAATTTTCTCTAATTTATTTATTTTTTTGAATAAAAATTCATTAATTAGGGAAAGTTCTGCAGTAGCAACTGTGTTCTTCATTGCAGATATTGTTGGAAGTTATCAGCCATTTACAATTTTATGTGAACTTATTATTTTCCTTTCCATAAGTCATTTTCTAGGAAGGCTTTAGTTGCTTTATCCATAACATGGTGCAATAAAACTACTTACCTCATATATTACAGTGAGAAATAAAAGAGAAAATAGCTGTGACACTTTAGAAGAGTGTCTGATGCATAGAAGCTACTCAATCAATATTTCTTATTGTTATTATTACAAACATTAAAATTGTTATTTTGTAAGTTTAGGGTTTGGCACATTTTCATAAGTAGTTAATTCTTATATGATGGGTTCCCTGAGGAAAGTACAGTTGGGAAAATATCAAGACAATCAGCTATTGAGGCACGGAAAAAGAAGTGGAAGAGAGCCCAAGACAAAACAAATATTTCAAAAGCTTGCCTCTGAAGCTGAAAAGTCCTCACTTCTCTCTTCCTCCGTTTGATCCCTGCTGCCAGATAAAATAAGACACAAATGATTATCATTAATATCAACCTTCTGTCACTTAAAGACTTATGCTCTATTTATGGAACTCAATTGCCCTTCATTATGTTGAATGGAATGAAAATGAACTTTAGTTTCCAAACTAACGTGTGGGACACGAATTTTGTAAGTCTGAGACTGCGGTCAAGGACATGAAAATAAGCCTTCACCAACAAGGGCTGGCTCATTAAATATCAACAGAGCAGATATTACGTTAGATTGTGGTCCATTCCTATGACTTGTGTCATTTCCTGTTATGTCCTGGTTTTGTGTAATAATATTTGTTTGCTCATTTTATACCTTTGAATGTAGTCTTGTGTGGATTTGATACATTCAGAGAGAGTCACATAGACTTACAATACAGAGAGACAGACAAGGATATAGAAAAAGTCTAAGGATGACATTGGATGGTAAATATGGATGGAGCTTTTTGAAATTCTGAGAAGCAAGCCATATTTTGGCAGAGTTTTTTTTCCCCAAACTATTTAAAATATATTTCAGCTTTCTTTTTCTCTTCTGTGCTCAAATGAGAGTGGAACTAGATATATTTCTATAATTCAGCATCTTCTGTTAGAGCAGTGCACCATTTCTGCAGTGGGAAAAGGAAGAAGGACTTTCTGAAGAGGAGCTACCATCTGCAGTGCAGCTATGATTTGTCTCGGACATTATTACTCTATAGTAGTACTCACAGTATTCTTCTCTCTGCCATTGCTGTTGTCTCATCATCCAGCAAAGCAAAGCAGGATGCTTCCTGCCCACTAGCTATAAAGGAAAGAAAAAAAAAGTACAAGAAAATGGTGGTTAGTATAAGAGAAACTGAAACATAGTTTTATAACTTTACCTTTTTTGCATGAATTTTTAATTATGTATATTAAGAGAAAACAGGTCCGTTAATCAATTGATCTATGACTCTTCCCACCTTTTCACTTAGTTGTTTCAAACTTTATTCTATCAAAGGCATTTAAAAGACTAAAGGAGAGGATTTGAAATTTCTTGCCTTATCCTATCACAGATTACTAATCAGCATTTTACTGCAAAAGAGAAAGAAGTCATATATCATACCTCAAAATATTCAATATTCATTTAGGATATTGAAATCTTAGTTTGTCTACAACATTCATAAATGTCAAATTCCTCTTCTTGGCTAAATTGATAAATAAATATTAGTCAGTAGAAGTGGTTAAGTGTAAATGAAATTCTCCTTGCCCGGGTCTGAATGCTTGTTCTACAACTTAGTTGCTGGGTGATCTTGGGAAAAACGTCTACGCTCTCTGAGCCTTAAAGCCTTCCTCCTTTGTAACATTGGGACAAATAAAACTGACACTGTAGGAGTGTTGTGAGAGTTAAGAGAAATAATTCAAGTGGGATGCTTAGAACCACATTTTCTATATGGTAAGTCTTCGTAAACACTTTTTAAATGAACCAAATTTTGCATCCTAAGACTTCCTAATATTCTGTATGTCCATACGTGTTCATAATAGTCTACATTCTTTCACCTGAGGACTCAAGAGAAAGCCTAATTTCTTTATCTTTTTTTCTGAATTCTTGCATGGAGTTAATTTTCTTTTCAGACCAAATTAGGGTCTGTTTTCTATGGAACCAGACCGATTTGCTTCGGAGCAACTGAACCGCCATGTGCAGCAACCTTTGTTTGAATGTGAAAATAAAATGTGAAGAGTCATGTTAAGGTAAAAGTAGGGCAGGGCTGCCTTTTAGGGATAGGTAAATAGCAAAAAAAAAGAATATATATATTAAAGCCTCAATTATCTTTTCACTGTAATAGAGGCAGCATGAAGCCTCAGAAATGGAAATTTATCACCGATCATTTTAAAAATGCCAATTCTGTGAAGAAGGTAGACAATGCCACCTGCACATTTTCCCTTCCAAAATCATGCACAAGGTCTAATTAATGCATTCCAGGTTTTGTAAACTAGCTTTATTTTTTCCCATTAAGTCATACAGCAAATTGATTCTGATTTGGCTTTTACTGTCCGTCAGATAGGCTTGGAGAGCCATGTGAAGAGCTGTGCTTGTGCTCCCCATGATACATGTTGAGAGTTCTACAAGAAAAGCAAAAATTAAATGTCACAAAACATTTCATAGTTCACTATTGTTCACTAATTAGTAAGTGATTTCTATGAGAACGTGCTTATTTTTCCTTTAATTAAATCTGGTTAACTAAAAAAACTATAAATCAAATTATTTTTACAAACGTTGATAAAGCTAGCTCTACACAGAACTGACCTCCCAAAGCATCCCCCTGTGCTGTCTGCAGAGAGCTAGACACACGACTAAACACAGAGCACGTTGAGAGGGTGTAAGGAAGGAGGAGAGATTTTTTGTTCAAAAGGACAGTAAAAAGGCATATGGAAATAAAGGAAAAATGGTTATACACTTGCCCTAAGTTAGCTTTTGTGTGTCAGGACATATTTGGGTGCATGCTCACATGCATGCACACACACACATACATGCAGACACACAAACACACTCATCTATATTCTTGGGAAGACACAAAGCCTGATCCTGCATTAACTGTTATTTAATGAATGTATTCTGAATGCACTACATACAATTATTATTGGTGTTATGTTCAGCATTTCTGTAGGCACCAACATCCTGCTCTGAGCCATGCAGAATGATGGAGCAGTACATCACATTTGCCCTATAGGCGCACAATCCCAAGTCAAGAAACTGACAAATATGCTAAGCTTGGGAAGTGGCGAGAAAGCTGGGTACTAGTACCAGGCAGAGAGTAGGAATGTACAATATCACGAAATCCATTTCCGTCATCTCTAGTCCTTTATTTTGTTTTAGCACTAGTTTTACACAAAAGAAATGTATCATTAGTGGACAATTGAAAAAAATAGGAAAAGACAGAAGGAAAGAGGAAATGCCTCCTTGTGAAATTAGTGGAACGTTCTTAGCAATAAGGAACATATATAAAATTGTGTGAATATAGGAGTGACATAAACTAACGAAAGTGAAACATTATATTGAAGTTATACCAGAAGAAAGTTAGAGTGGGACCAATATAAGCAAGGAAGACTTGTGGATATATCTGAAAGTTTATTAGAAATTTATGTTTATTTTCTTCTGGGAGTCAAAGGGAATTATTTTAGAAAGTGATTGATATATATCTATCTATATATCAATATCTCTATATTTATATATGTAAATATATATTTATATAATATATATAAGCTTGTGCATACATCTAAAGACCCTTTTAGAATGTTCCTGAAATCTTCTGACCTCCCAAGGGGTCAGTTAAGCTCAACATGGAGAAGCGTCTGTGTTTGCCCAGCTCAGACTGCTAAAATAAGTGAATATTTTCAAGACATCCTGAGGCTGTTTTACCTACTCCCTACATCTATTTATTAATTGTGAAATTCTATCTAGTCATTACATGTATTATATTCTTTCTCCATTTCCCTGATGTTCAACTATATTAAAGCAAAAAAAATTCCTTGTTTAACATGATTCATAGACACGGTCTTTGTGAGACGAGTTCATATTTTTAAAAGGACAGGTCATAACATGAACGAACATTCAAATTCTTAATTTCTCTCTTTCTCAAGCCAGTTCTGTTTTCTCTTCTTCAAAGGTGAAAGAAACAAAAGCACCAGCCAAAACTTTTAAAAAATCTATTCTGTTTTGCTAGCTATTAGCGTATTATTGACTCCATTATTGTTCAATTTAAATCAGGCCATTTTGAGTCAATAACTTTTGTTGATTGTCAACTGTTGTAGATGTTGTGGGGAGCATCAAAAAGCAAATTATCTGAAAAATCTAACCATTCGAGATGTAGTGTGGTTGACGGAGACCAGGCTGGTATTAGTTAAGCATTAAGACAGTGACTGAAAGTCCTTCGGGGTGTGGAAGGGGGCAGCGTTGCTGGGGCCCGGAGCCAACATGTGAGGGTTGGGTAGGGCAGGCAGATTCATCCATCACCACTGCTACAACTTCCACCCAGCCTGACCCTGCAGCGGCTGCACCTGTTTTAAGAGCATCACAGCCCATTGGCCAGACTCCAAGGCACTTGTCTCCCTGTTCTCTCAAGTCCAAAAATCCTGACCCTCATGTTTTAAAAAGGGTTGGAATCCTATGTGAATAGGGTTGGGGAAAAGATGTAAAAAAAATCTATTTTAAGCAACATTAAGCCAACCATATTTCTCGTGTCTTTGTATCATCTAAAATTCTTCCTGGAAGAAAGGGGAGCTATAAAGAAATAAAAAAAAAAATTGATAGTCATCTTTGTATCACCCACAGCATCCTGCATAGGATTAGTACTTATTAAGAGCTCGATAAATGTATGTTGAATAAATGAAAAACCACGTATGCCTTGTTGATCTAGAGAAACCCTCCATGATTTGATTCTGATTGGCACCCATTTACCAACATGGTCCTGCTTCCTATGTGGATAGACTTTCTCTTCTTATTTCTTCCTCCAAAATCTGTGATCATTCACAATGTTATCATTAGCAACAACAACAGAAGTTCCATTCATCACTTCTGATCAAATGACTTACTTTTCAATTAAAGGGAATGATTGAGCAGAGTTTTTTTGGCCCCATTCTTCAAATTTTATGATAAAATTTGAAGCTTTCAGCAATGGTAAAAAAACCAATTTTACTTTTTTCTGTATAAAATTTAAATCAAATCCAATTAATAATAATGAAATTATTGATTACTATCTTTTACTAAATCTCATTTCAGGCAGTCTTTTATAAGGGAGAGATTTTCCCCCCAAAATTATAGGATGACACAAAATTGAAGGAACATATTTCTTCAGAGGGCTTTTCTTTTTTTTCTTAATCTTAAATTGTTTAACGCTAAGTTATTTGAATTTTGCTATTTTGAGATCCACTCAGCATCGTCAACATTCTTAGGTCCACTTTCTTTTTCTTTAACTTGTATGTACATGACATTAAATTACGTGTCTTTGAGGATATTTAGCAACAGCACTTGAGCTATTTAAATATGACTAACTAATCTTTTCACATTTCATTATGTTTGCTCTGTTTATTGCTTTAATGTTTTATCTCTTGATGTTTATGTTATTTTCGAAAAATGAATTTAGGAATCTACACATGGAATTCCTTATAATCCAGCTCATCGTGGGGTAGATTGATATTCAACCAGTGTCTTACTTAGGTTTTATTTTACAAAATAAGTGGGATTCACTGGTAATCTTCAGAGTGTTTCTCTATACTGTTAATCAGCTAAACATAACCATCAATTATAAATGCAAATTTTCAGGGTTAAATGGAGTGTTCAGACGCTCTAACGTAGCTTTTATTGGCTGTACATTGCCAAGTCTACATAACACAAAATAAAGTGTTGGGTCAATATTTATTTCTGAATTGGTGCTCTACAGAGGGCTAATATGGGGTAATTCAGGTCAAGAAAAAAGAAATAAGGGTGTTTCAAATGCAATAAGAAGAGTCGTTTTATTTGTGTATTTTGCATGAATTATCTGGATTATGTCAACTGTGTAGACGTCTGCCTAGGAGTGGAATCTTGGAAGTTTATTCAAATGCTGACATTTGCAGAGAATACTCAGATGAAGAGAATACAGAAATCAGGAAAACGTATTTTCACACATGAGGAAAATTAAAAATCATGGAAATTTTAGATTATTTTTCTTATGGTCATTCCTTGTCCACAATTTTCTGATGAAAGCTCAATTAATTATCCATTTTCCTATCAAAATTTCATAAAGAAAAATAGGCAGATCTTAATCATACAGCCTATTTTTTTCCTTTTTTATCAACATCTCCAAAATAAGAATCATTTGTAAGCCTTACTAGCGGTATACCATAGTGACAGGCTTCTAAACAAGGAGAAATAATTTATTAGCTCACAATGTTTTTCCAGCCTTTCCACCACCCCACCCTGAGGTGGTATATAGGTTGTGCAATGAATAAATTAAGTATATTTTCTGCCTTGTGCTTGGCATAAATCATTACTTTTCCAAGACCAAAGGGTGAGTGACTATTTGCAATACTCTTTTGAGTTAAATAAGCTTTGTAATCAAGTAGAGTAGGGACTTCGCTTTATTTACTTTTTGCAAAATATTTATTTGCAAGATAGCTGTTATGATTAAAATCCTACTTTCTATTGTGAAAAGAAAATACATGTCACTGACAAAAAGAGCAAGAGAATTAATCCATGCAAAATCAAATTGGTTTACTGAGTTTTAACTTAATGTAAAGATTTTTTTCCCTTTGGATATAATTACAGCTTTTACACAAAACATAACATATCCATAATGTTATTTTTGTTATAATTATTGCAGCTAATGATATCACAACTTACAAGGAGGATTTTCCTCACAAAGATAGTTATGCACATGTAAAATGTATCTTAGTTTATAATATGCTGTTTCATGTATTCCCAAGGAGACTGACTATTACTGAAGAATATATTTTAATGTGGAACCATTGAGTAAATGTTTTAAGGGAAGGCAATTAAAACACTAGTAAATGATGTATATTTATACATTACATTTTATAGACATTTTATATCTTAATAAACTAAAACAAATGGCATTTTTCTCTTTTACAGAGATTTTAGGAAAAATGAAGATCATAGTCTCATCTCTAGCTCCTTTCATGCTCAAGGCGTTGCAGTAGATTTTTGAATCAGAGCAACAGATGCAAGGAATGCATTGCTCCAGCAGGCAAGGCATTTTGCAAAAAGGGTCTAGAACTCACTTTTATTTCATCAGCCCTAAATCTTGGTTAAATGTGGAGCAGAATGATTCTTCAAAGTAGAATGTTTGCCAAAGGACAAAAATTTTTGGAAATAATAAAAAACAGACTAATTTAAAGGTAATTTAAAAATAAAGATGTTAACATAAATTAAATGGTATGCCTCCGTTAAAGATGATGTTGCGGATGACAAAATTTATGAACATGGGGAGGTGTTCATAATATATTTTTACCTGGACAAAGCAAGTTACAAAAGCCAATATATACATCATAATATAACTTTCCTAAAATTTCACAGACTTACAGAAGTAAATCTGGAAGGAGACACACAAAGATTTTAACATTATTTACTTTCCAGAGTTAAATTATCATTACGTCTTGCATGCTGTATTTTCTGGCTGGTCTATTACAACTAGAGTAGGATTGCTTCAGTAATAAAAACTAATAAGTAACAGAAATTTTGAAGCACATGCTAATTTTAGAATGTTTCTTCACAGCTTAGTATCATATTTTCCAAATTACCAATATTTAATAGCGAAACAAGCATTTACTAGAGGTACATTTTAATTAATTGTTTAGTCATCAATTTAAAACATTGAATGTAACTTTTAATTTAATCATTTGTCTGGTCATCCATTCATTTATTCTGTAATGCCTATGTCAATTGCTGTGCCAGGGAGCAGGGGTAGAGCCTTGAAACACACAGGCATCAGCCATGCCCTCGTGGAGCTTCAAATCAAAGTCAAGACATTGTTGTCTAGTTTAATCTGATTTTGTACACACTACCCTGTATTTCATTTTATAGATTCCATTCTGAAATTTTTAGCTAACGTGGTGTGAGAAACAACATTACCCTGTTATTGTAGTACATGGTGTCCTTGAGACTCAAGCTGTGTTAAAGGAACAGTATGAAAAAGTGTGTATATGTGTGTGTTTACTTGATAAGATCTTAAAGAAGACCATCAGAGCTATAACAAAGAACAGCACAGAAAGGGTTCACAGATGCAGAAACTTTTAAAAAATGTTTAACTTGACTAATGTTGACCTATCATTCCAGAACCCATGAAGAGAAAGATATAATCACGAGAAATGAAATGAAACAAATGACTTGACATGATAGAAGAATTATTTGTGTGTTTTATTTGCCAACCAAGGCATTAGAATTACTTCACGGGGATTTTGGGAGAGTATGAGACTGCTTCTAGAGTATCTTGAACTAAATATTTTAAGGAGATTACGTAAAAAAAATGGATCATTAGTGCATAATAAGTATGGAAAATTGTGAGTTAATTTTTTCCTCTAAATGATTTAACTTTAATAATTATTTGACATTTCTGTTATTACAACCAGGGATATGAAGAGCTGAATTTCTGAAAAGCTTGTGCTTTTGAAGTACTGTACTGAAATATCTATCTGTTTAGAGCTCTCTGGACGTTTCTCTTGGGTTTTATGGACACAAGCTGTGCTAAATACACATAGGGCTAGAAATACAATGAGAGTCGTCCTGAGTAAAACCAGAGTTCAGCTCGTCTGAAGGGTGCAACGTTTAATCCGTGGTCTGCTGCTTAAAGCTGTAATCTAACAGAAATATTTAGTTTTGTAGTGTTCAAAAAAGAGTTTAGAGTTTGGTTTATTTGTTGTTGATGTTTTTCCTTTTTGGAGAGAAGGTATTATGCTATACACAATAAATATTTATACATTGTGATAAATAATACAATGCACCTCAGACAAAGACAGCCTCTCAAACAGTTACAAATAATTTACCAGACCAGAGTTTTTTTTTCCTTTTTGTCCCCAGAACCACCAGGTTGGTTGGGTTAGAAGTTAGGGGAGAGAGAAGAAAAGTAGGCATTGCCACTGGAGGGAGGAGTCACGTGAAACAATGTGAACTGTCCCGGGCATCCTGAGAATCGATCCTAACTCTCCTGGGATGACTTGAGCATAGTGCTTCCAGTCAACAATTTGTTTGTTGTAATTATCTCATTAGTGAGATGTCCAAGAGTCAGTCCTTTGGCTCTCAAGTTTCTAGTTGCAGAAGGTTTCCTAGTTAGCATCCTGTCAGCGTGCTGATTTGATGTACCCACTTCAGTCCTGACCTAGAGAACTGTTCGGCATATGAGCCTCAACATTTATGAGGTAGATACACACATGAATAAAGTAGAATGTTGGCTAAAACCACTAACTTCTCAATGATACTCTTAAGATTGGCAGGACAAATCTCAAACTTCGTATCTCAAAGGAAAGAATTATTACTATTTTTAGACAGAGAGATACTTTCTTTTATTTACTGTACCACATTCTCTTCAAAGAAAACATCATTTAGCAGAGTTAAAAAGAGGACCCCATTGATTACTGTCATTAAATGGTGGAATTTCATCTCACTGTCTGTCTTAGGCATTCTGTTCTTTGTTAAAATACCATCCAGTATATGGTTTGTTCACTGAACTCTGGATATAAAAGAAAACTAACACAAACTTTTCAAAATTTTCCTGGCATCCGTTTTTACGGAACCAAGGTTCCACTATTGTTCTGCATCCTGAAAGTCATGTGACCTCCTGGTACTTGAATCCAGCTACAGAGAATTTAGGTGGGATCTTTTAACCAAAAAATGAAATCCTAGTTTGAGATGAACTTCAAAGAATCATCTTCATGTGACCCTTAAAAGGACAAAGAGAAGTCACTTGTATGTTTGTCTGACTTTCGATCCTCTTTTAGTTAAGAGCAGGAAAGAAATACTGAAATTAGGAGATGGAGCCTGGAGGGTAAGGAGACAATGGGAACTTTTTTCTTAGAATCCTATGTTTCACCCCTCTTATTGGAGACTTTCAATCATCTAAAATAATAGATGTCCTCTTGGTTATATGTGATCTAAGTATCTCATTAAAAAGTAGAAAATCAATATTATGATTGTTCCCTTTTTACAACGAGATAGCAGTTTAAAAAATTTTTTTATCCTATACGTTATTTTCAATATACTACCATACTTTCAGTGAATCTCCTTGTTTGGGGGAAAAACAGTGATGTTTTACCAGTGAATATAAAGAAAGAAATGGGATATAAAACAAAGATGTTGCAATTGGACAAAAAGGCTGCTCTTTGAAAAGAGTTACTAATCTTAACACTAAATGAGAGACTGGACACTTTAATAAAATTGTGGGGAACATCTCAGACATAAGGCCTTAGTTCTGATTTCACAGGGTTCTAAGTATTGAAAAATTCACTCCAACTTTGTGACTTTGGGAAAATAAAATGTGACATGTATTAATGAACACACTTGTAGCCCATTGTTTGGAGTGTAGCAACAATCACTATTCAGATTCTGATTGGATTGGAACTGGAAAGAGAGAGCCGAAGTGGGGTTAGGGGCGAGCTGTGGGAAATCAAATCAACAAGGACAGTTTTGTGGTTTCAGCCAGGGGGGAACTCTGGAGTAGCTGGTGAGAAGAGAAAATCTTAGATGCAAAGAGGAAGGAACATGAGGATTGTGATATGGGTTATGAATTGGTATTCCGAGAAAAATAGAGATTGGAATTCTTTTAAATACTTTTGACTGCAGGATCAGCTATCTCTTGGTTCTTCCAGCAGTTGAGTCCCTTACACTGGTTCCTTTTGGGTCCAGGGCTAGCTAAAACACTAGATTTGAGTAAATGACAGATACATCTTCCATCCCAGGCACAGGATACTGATTTTGGAAGGGAAATGCAGGGTTTTACATTCATCCTTGCTCAATTTTACAAATTGGATTTGACCAAGTTTTTAATCTATCCATAACTCATACATATTTTTATTATTGTGGAGGTAATATTATTTGCTGCCTAAATTTTAGAAAATATTGGAAAATAAAAGGAAAACAAATACCCCAAATCCTGTCACTCAGAGACACCATTTGAAGTGATAGTATGTTTCCATCCAGTCATTTTTTATGTACACACATGCTATATACGCACACAATATATATACACATAGTTTTATCCCCTTTTTAAAATACTGTCTTATGGCATTAACCTTCAAAACATGCTTTTATGGTAGCATAGCTTCTGATCCACAGAGCTGGGTCAAAGAGGAAAGCAACTAGGAATGGCATTTTTCTTTCTGATTCTTATCAATCAATTCATCATGTCTTGGCAATTTTATTTAAATATCTTTGTGTCCTGCATTAACATTTATCTGTCATGTCCAAAAGAAAAGTCTGAGAGTCATTGTTTTTCCTAAATGCCTGACTGAAATCAAGTTATACTCTGTCAATGGCATTCCCCTCATCTACCACTCGTTAACCATATCAAAAATGGAAATGAGTTTAGTTTGGCATAACTCATAATGTCATTTGGGAAGAAGGCAGAAGGAGCTGCGCCAACATTAATGTGCACTGTGTGAATAATTTACTTTAATTTCAATTAAAGCACCAGGATGAGATGTAGGAAACCTTTCCTGTGGCTGCTCTAAGCTCTGGGATTTAACTTGGTTAGCAGAACAATTTAGATAGCTTAGGGACCTAAATTTGGAGCCAAGATGTTATGGGTAAGGATGCAAAATAAATAGTAGTCTATGGTGTCTGCAGGCTTCACAATAGGGGAATGAAAACCAGGCGGAAAACAACAGGACAATTTGTATGGCTGAAGGCTGTAAATTAGTAGTTTTCATGAAGGGTGTGTAGAAAGTGAGGAATAAAACAGGTCAAGGACAGCTCCAGAGACTAAATGAAATGGAGAAGTCAGAGGAGTCTGCACCGGTGGGAGATGAGGTGGGTAGTGAAGCACAAGAGAATGCACATCTTGCCTTCATATCTCAAAGATTTGGGCTGTCTCTGATGCAGACTCTTACCCTTGCTAATTATCTGAAATGTTTGACCGGTTTTGCTCAGTCTCCCAGAAAAATAATCACTGTTTTCTGCGATAAGTAAACCAATTGTATCACATTTATAATTTCCTTATTCCTTCCTAAGTATTCTTCTGCTAGCTTTGTCTCTCCTCTTAGGAGTCTACTGATGCTGAAATATATGTATTATCCACAATCACTATTAATCAAGACTGACCAATTTGATATTGACCAAGGTCCCTTCTTTCTTAGCACCTAGGACACGTCTTATTTACGGTAACTTTAAATCTATAACCCTCTAGTGGCCACTGTGTTACCTCTTCAAGATTGTTCTAAAAGTCATGGGCAATGGAAATATACCTAGCATATGAACATGAGATCAAGGACAATGTGGATAGTATTGCATTCATTTTCAAATATTGCAAAGCAGAAATATCCTTTGACTTGCCCAAGATAATATCATAAGTAGAAAATGAGCTAGCAACAAAAATGATAGCTTCCAAGTCTCCTGACTGCTTTTAGCCTTCTCAACCAGTCTACCTATATTGCCAAATAAGGTAATTGTGAATGATGCAAACTCTGCAGATACGCTATTTTGTTCAGTTGGGATATACTTTATGCACAAAGAATGCTATTATCTAGTTATGAAAGCAGGGCAAATATTGAATATATTTCCAAAATATTTAGAGGAGTGGTTAGTTCAAATTTGATATATTAACAAAACAGCCTCACATCTAGACATCTATCACAGGGGTTGGCAAATTTCAGCCCTTGGGCCAAATGTGGCCCACCACCTGTTTTTGCAAATAAAGTTTTATGAGAACATAGCAATATGCATTCCTTTACATATTTTCTATGACTGCTTTTGTGCTAAAAGAGCAGAGTTGAGTGGTTGCAATGGAGACTGTATGGCCCACAAAGCCTGAAGTATTTACGATCTACTCCTTTACAGAAAAAATTTGCCAGGCCCTGATTTCCACATCAGATTACACACAGAAATTCAAATGAGGGATAAAGTTATCAAAGTTACTAAAATGAATCTTCCAACATTCATCTAACCAAATATTAAAGAGCTCCTGTTCTCAACACTGTGAGTAGAAAGCAATACAGTCAAGATTCATAGGACCAATTAAATAAAAAATTACCAGGGAACACTTTAATAAGAATAAGTGCGGAAAACAGTATTTGCTCTGCATGGGCAGAAGAGGCATAAAACAAGACCCAAGAGACAAGAAAATATCAGTTGATCTAGACAGAGGAAAGCAGCTAGTGTGGAAATCCTGTTGTGTCTATGTGTTTTGCAAAACAGCTAAGCAATTGGAGAACTGGAGCCACCTTCCTGACAAGAGACTCTAGGTGTGGAAGCGGCACTGTCTCCAGCCAGCAAAGAGAGGAGAATTGGGATCTTGGCATTGTACTTTAGGCACCTCAGAATGATCCACGATGTACTCTCCAACACCCTCCCCACTTCTCTAATTCTAAATTCCATGAGTCTATGATTCCATCTAAGTGTTTAAAACAAAATTGCTGAGCTTAAAGTAAGAATCCGAGGTCTCACAATTTTAAATGTTGGCGCATGACATGAAATTTTAGAAACTTTGAAGACTATCACGGCCAGACTTCTTTGTACAAATGATTAATCATGGATTTTGATGGTCTGTGTTCTTGACGCACTTGTATGACTTATTTTCAGGGGACACTTCTGTTTAAAGGTAAATAGAAATCTCCCGGTTATTTTCAAGCAGCAAATACATGCACGGTTTATTCACATTTACTCTTAAATTTACATATTCAAAAATTTCAAATAAAAATCCTGAAAGAATCAATTTCATTGCTGTTGACTACATTGTAGCTTCTCACACCATTTTCCCTGTGAAAGCAGACACATGCAAAACAACAGTAGTGGCATCTTATAGAATCTTCACCTGATTTCATTTGTTGGTGCCTATTCTCAACAAATACATTTTTAACAACCTCCAATGCTCTCTCCTCATCCTCCAATAATGACTTTTTAAATTCACCATTTACAGAGATTAATTCATCCAAAACTATGTGCTTGATTCACTCTTTTTTAAAAATACAATTATTCCTGAGCAAAGAACATAACCTTGTAAGTGGTTATCAGGTCTCTTTAATTGTCTGATAGAAGCAAGTCATGTAGTTTCAGAGCTGAGTAGAAGAAATTTAAGAAACTTAAAGTGAAAGAGTATAAGAAGGGCAAGTGGCTCACTAATCAGATTTTATGAATAAGATTAAAAAGCCAAGGCGCAGGGGCCAGCCTGGTGGTGTAGTGGTTAAGTTTGGAGTACTCTGCTTCCACAGCCTGGGTTCGCAGGTTCAGATCCCAGGCACAGATCTACACTACTCATCAAGCCATGCTGTGGCAGTGACCCACATACAAAATAGAGAAAGATTGGCACAGATGTTAACTCAGGGTCACTCTTCCTCACCAAGGAAACCAAAAAGCAAAAACCAAAAGCTAAGGTACAATAACCAAGAGATCCTAGAAATTAGTGTTTTAAAGAACAAAGACATTATTTCTCTCTCATGTAATAGTCCAAGGTGAGAATGTGGGCTGCTTTGCTCCACACAGTCATTCAGGACTCAAGTTTCTTCCGTTTTATTTTACCACCCATTGCATTTTGGAGAAGTGTGGATGATAAGGTAAAGATGGTAAAAAGTGGTTAGATTACAGATGCATTCCCTTTCCAGAGGTTTCTATACATTACAGTCACTATTTTTCCCTTTCCTTACTCCATTTTTTGGAAGTGAATCACTAGTCTAGTCCACAATCAAGGGGAGAGAAATTAAGCTCTATCTCCTGGGAGGGCATATCTCCTATAATATTTGTAATTCTTCTGTAAGGAAGATTTGCCTCATATCCCCACGCATTTATTTATTCAGTCATTGTTTATATCAACACAGACTCATGGATATTTATTCTTTGGGTTACAGTCCAATACCAGTGTTATTTATTCTGTTCCTCAGATTGATCCAATCTTGGACATGGGTAGTTTTCCGGGTTGACTTCTGTGTCCTGTTGACATGCACGTATAAATACATGGTCATGCATTGCTTAACAACAGGGATACGTTCTGAGAAATGTGCCCTTGGGTGATATTGTTGTTGTGCGAAAACCAGAGTGAACGTACACAAACCTAGATGGTACAGTCCACTACACACCTAGGCTATATGTTTACTAACCTTATGCGACCACTGTTTGTATATGCAGTCTGTCACTCACTGAAACATTGTTACGCGGTGCGTGACTGTGTACACTTCTGTACTTTTTGGCACCACAGATGCTCCATCTTGTACTTTCCTTATCCCAGTCCCAGAACCAACAATTTCTCCAAGAAGTCCTAGTTCCTTTTATTGGAGAACAACATTAAGAAACCAAGATCTGGGCACTGGGTGTTCTTTTCACTACTGGAGTGCACTGTTTCTAGGTACTCAGCAAACACCTAAATATACATATGTATAAACCAAGGTGTACACAAATATCTATGTTATATCTAATATCTGTTTATTAAATAAACACAAGTTTATGTTGGCATCCTGACTCTAATCCAGCATCACGGTGTCCATTCTAGCATTCTCCTCTTACTTATATTTGAATTCTTTCTTCAACCAGCAAGAGACTAGCTAGGGATGCATTTTAATTGCAATCGTTGAGTTAAGCCAATTGCATTTGTTGACATGACATACCATTTTATGTTTGATTCCTTTTTGTATTTACTATATTTCATTCTGACTCTTTGTTTGGGTGGATATTACGGCATTTATAAAGCTATGTGTTATTGTTCTACTGATTATGTTTACACAATGAGTTTATAAAGAGACATTTGGTTGTCTCTTCTTCTTTAGACACTGTCTATTGGTGCCCCAAAACTTGTTCTTACCCCTCCTCTTTCTTTCACCACTATCAAATTAAAAGTGAATCTGCTTAATAGTGGGACATTATCAGTGAACTTTTTCCACTTTCCATTTGGTCTTCTCAGTTTTTCTTCCATTTTGTTAGTTTTATTATTAATGTTTCTATATTGTCGAATACATAACATTTACCTGCTCTTCGGTCAAGTTTATTCCAACCTGTTAGTCTTAGTTCTGCAGTTAAGTGTATTTGTGCTTTTCACAAGATCATAGGTTGTCTGACACTTGTCCTTTTCTCAGGAAGAATCTGTGGGAAAAATACTTCAAGTTCTTGCACAAATTTTTCTCTATTTTGAATATCAATTTGGTTAGGGATAAAACACTTGGCTTTTTTATTCCTTGAATATCTTAAACATGATTCTTACTGTTTTTCGGATAGGAAGTGTCGCTCTGGGTAAGTAAGATGTCAGTCTGATTTCTTTCCCTCATTAGTGGCCTGGTATTTTTTGCCTGGATGTCAAAAATGTTATTTTCTTATCCTAAAATCAAATAATTTTATTAAAATATGTTTGATGTTGACTGTGAAATATTCCAGTGAAACAATGTGCCCATTTAAAACTAGATTCAATTCCCCTCTCCCCAAGAAATAAAGTTACCTTTAATTTTCCCATCGTTTCTGGGTTGTTTTTTTTTTCAGTTAATTCTTTGACTCTGATTTTTTATTTTATCAGTTGACTCTGGCAAAGACACTAGATCTTCTTTCATTTTGTCCTATATCTAGATTGAATTACTTTTACTTGTTCTGATAATTTTAGTGTCCTGTTTTAATTTTTTTTATCCTCTGTATTCTTTTATGAGCTTTCCATTCTCATATTACTTCTAATTTAGTTTTTCCTTTCTGCAAGTATTTTTATTTTTTTCCCAAAGTCTTTCCTGAGTTCTATCAGCTCTTTTTTCATCTGCTGGTGTTTTTTTCAGGCATATCATTCCTGAGTGCATCTATGTCTGTTTTATTTCGTGTTTTATGGCATCTATAGCTTCCTTAGTTTTTAAGTTCCTTTTGTAATGCCAGGTAACAATTTTAATCTTTTAAAAAATTTTACCATGTTTTGAATTTTTAAAATGTGTTTTACCATGTTTCCATTATGTATTGGTTCACTATGCAGCTTGTACTACTACAATACCTGTGGTTTGGAGCTCACTTGCAATTTTTTTCTGTTGTCATGATTAAATGAGATAAGTTCTTGTACCTTAGGGGATTGCTGTGTACAGATTTTGGGTTGATCAACATAGCATCCCTGCTTCTCCACTGAGGCCTACTACCTCTGTTGCCATCTCAATTCCTTTTTGCAAAAGTCTGTCTTTGTTAGCCACTTCCACCGTTTTGAATTGCTTTCTATCCCAATCTGCAATATATGAACCTTCTCTCTTCCTTTTGCCCCTAGAATGCCAGCTCTGCCCAATATGAATTCCGTTCCCAGGAGTTTTTCCCCCCACCCTCTTCTTGGTGGATTTTTGTCATTCTAAATGGGATGGTTTTTATTTTTTCATATGGGGCCATTTTTGAGGTCCTTGAGAATCACCCCAAGTATCATCACTCATCCTATGACCCCATAGGAGCACTTCATAATCTGTTTTGAATTTATCTGCATTTTGCAGCCAAAGATATCTATCCCAGTTTCTCTAGGTTTTTCAGATATTCTTGCTCAAGATGCAACTCAGAGATGGGTTCTGTCGTTTTGAAGGTGATTATCTGATGGTGATTTCCATGTTGTGGGGTTTCAGGACTATTAGAACTTCCCTTTCTCTTCCCTCTACTACTTATGTATAGGTGCTAAGTCCACACATGGCCATGCTGGGCCAGTTTATGTCCCTACCCTCTTACACTATGGGTTCTAAAATGTTATTATTTCAAAAATATAATATAAATTGTACACCCAGTATGAAATTGGCTTATTTCACGCACATAATTCCCTGCAAATGTATCCAACTTGTTGCAAATTGTTTATGCCTTTTTCTCACTGTGTAGTATTCCATGATATGTATGTACACAGCTTGTTTAACTACTCACCTGTTGAAAGACATCTGGACTTTTTCTAGTTTTTGGCTATTATGAACAAATCTCCTATGAACATTTGTAAAATGTAACTTTTCACTGTTCTGGGACAAATGATCTAGAGTACAATTGTTGGGTTGTGTGGTAATGTTATCTTTAGTTTTATAAGAAACTGCCAAACTGTTTTCCAGAGTAGATGTATCTATCATTTACTTTCTTACCAGCAATGGATGAGGGATCCAGTTTCACTGCATCCTCACCAGTATTTGACACTGTGGCTAATTTTGTTTGTATTATTTTAGCCATTCTGATAGCTACAGCGATATACTTTAGAGGTTTTATTTTGCGTTTACATTACTTCTTGATGGATTGTGTTTTTGGTGTCAACTCTAAGAACTGTTTCTAGTCTTATGTTCCAATGACTTTCTTTTATTTTTTTCCTAAAAGTTTTATAGTTTTACATTTACATTTAAGTCCATGATCCATTTTGAGCTGATTTTTGTATATGATGTGAGATTTAGCTCAAAGCTGATTTTTTTTCCTATGGACATCCAATTACTCCAGCACGATTTGTTGAAAAAGCTATCTTTCCTCCACTAAATTCTTTTTGCATCTTTCTCAACAACTCAGTTGAGGGGCCAGCCCTGTGACCACGTGGTTAAAGTTCTGCGTGCTCCGCTTCCATGGCCCGGGTTCGCAGGTTTGGATCCCAGGTCTGGACTTACTCCACTCATCAGCCATGCTGCAGCGGCATCCTGCATACAAAATAGAGGAAGATTGGCATGGATATTACCTCAGGGCTAATCTTCCCCAAGCCAAAAATAAAAAGAGGAAGGTTGGCCACGGTTGTTATCTCAGAGTGAATCTTCACCAAAAAAAAAAATCAGCACAGCATATTTGTGTAGGTGAGTTTCTGAGTTTCTATTTGATTTCATTGATCTGTATGCTCTCTCTCTCTCTCATACTACACTGTCTTGATTACTACAGCTATATCAGAAATCTTGATATAAAATAGAGGGATTCCTTGTACTTTATGCTTTTTGTCAAAGTTATTTTAGCTGTTCTAGGGCCAGTGCCTTGCCATATAAATTTTAGAATATGCTTTTCTATGTCTACATAAAACCTTGATGAGATTTTACATTTATATATGTGTATATATATGCATATATAGAGAGAGAGGGAGTATATATACGCATATGCAGAGAGAGAGGGAGAGGGAGAGAGAGAGAAAGAGAGAGATTTATGATAAGAAATTAGCTAACACTATAATAGAGGCTGGGAAGTCCGAAACCTGCAGTGTGGGCCCTTAGCCTTGAGACCCAGGGGATCCCACGGTAGAGATGACGTCTAAAGACCATCTTCTGAAGAACTTTCTCTTACTCAGAGGAGCCAGCGTTTTTGTGCTACTCAGGCCTTCAGCTGATTGGATGAGGCCTACTCACGTTATGGAGGGCAATCTGCTTACTTTGTGCTCACTGATTTAAATGTCAGTCTCATCCAAAAACACCCTCCAAGGGGACACATAAAATTAATCACTGCAGTGCAATGATTTTCCCCATCAGCACTGCACAAGCAGCATCCTGCATATTTTGTTCCATTTTCATTCAGTTCTATGTATTTTTAATTTCTCAGAGGCTTACTCTGTTACCCATGAATTGCTTACAAGTGTGTTGTTTAATTTCTATGTGTTCAGAAATTATCCTCTTTTCTTTCTGTTACTGATTTCCAGTTTGAGTCGCCTACGCTCAGAGACCATACTCTGTATAGTTTCAATTCATTTAAATTTATTGAGGTTTGTTTTATGGCCCATGATATGATCTATCTTGGTAAATGTTCCATGGACACTTGAAAGAAAACATGTGTTTGTTTTTGCGGTAGAGTGTTGTACCATTTCCTTCTGACCTCCACACTTTCAAATGAGAAATTTGCTGTCATCAACATGGTTTCTTATGGATAATTTGTTATTTCCCTTTGGCTAACATTAAGATTTTTTTCTTTGTCTTTAGCTTCCAGCAATTCATTTATTGTGTGTCTTGGTGTGGATTTCTTTGAGTTTATTCTTTTGTGGATTTGCTTAACTTCTCAAATATGTAGTCTTGTGTTTTTCACAAAATTTCAGAAATTTTTGGTGATTATATCTTCAAATATTACTCCAGCCCATTCTATTTCTCCTTTCCTTCTGAGATTTCAAGTAGTCTGTTATTTGGCTCGTGAGTTCCTGTGGCTTTGTTCTTTAGTCTGTTTTTCTCTCTGTTGTTTGGATTGGGGGAGCTCTATTCATCTGTCCTCAAGTTCTCAAGTTTACTTATTTTACTTTCTGTCATCTCCACTGTACTATTGGACTCATCAGAGAGGTTTTTTTAAAAAAAATTATGTTATTATATATTTCAGTTCCATAATTCCTAATCAGCTCTTTTTATATAGCTTCTATATCTTTGCTGAGATTTTCTATTTTTTCATTTGTTTCAAGAGAATTTGAAATTATTAGTTGAGGCATTTTTATGAAGGCTTTAAGATCGTTGTCAGATAATTCCAACATCTGACTCAACTCGAGGTTGGCATCAGATCATTGCTTTTTTACATTCAAGTTGCAATTTCCTCATGTACTGGTATGATGAGTGATTTTCAGTTATATCCTTCACATATTGTCTATTACGTTATGAGTCTCTGGATCCTATTTAAACCTTGTATTTCAGCAGGAAATCACTCTGTTATATTTAGCACACTTCTGCGGGCTAGAGTTCCAATGACAATTTAATCTTCAGTATCTTTATGGTTTTATTTTGATCTGTATGGTTTATTGGATGCTGCTAGGGCTCCCACTGGTCCCTGCTGGTGCTGTGGAAGGAGATAGATGGGATTTGCCTGCCAAGTTGCTAGATATCTCTCAGCATGGGAGGGAGTGAGGCCTGCCTGGACAAAGAGGCTTTTCAAGGCAGGCAGCTCATGTGGCTGTGTCTACCAGCCCTGATGTTTGCTGGTGGGGAAGTGGAGTCTCAGGCCCATCAGAACAAGGGGAGCACTTGTTGTGGCAGAATCGTATGCATGTTAGGGACAGAGGGTTCTGTCCAATCAGGGCCTTGCTGAGGTGATATTCCGCATGCCCCTAGTGTCTCCAGATTGGGGACAGGAGCCTCAGGCCTGTAGACCCCAAGGAGCTTCCTTGGCTGGTCCTCTTGTTCTGGCTGGATCCCTCTGGCTGATTCCACCTTCCAAACTCATATCTGTCTGTGGGGAGGGGTCTCTGGCCCCATGCAGAGGAAGAGCACTTCCCCTGGCTGTTGGAATGTTAGCTTGCCTGATGTTTTCAGAGGGACCTCAGTTTGATTCAAGAGCAAATTGAGCCAACCTGTATTGTCCTCTGTCGCTAGGTCAGGGGTCAAGAAACACTAGGTCTGAGTCGTCTTCTGTGTTGGGTGGAGGGACCACATTCCCTCCAGTCCTGGGCTTCCAAGCCAGTTATTCCTCTTCTCACCACCTTTCAGAACTCTCATTTGGTTGTCTCTTGTGTTATTTCAAGTATTTATAGTTGTACTTAGTAGACAGGACCAGGGAGAAAAAGGCCCACGTCATATTTTTTGTGAGGAAGATTGTCCCTGAGCTAACATCTGTGCCAATCTTCCTCTATTTTGTATGTGGAACGCCTGCCACAGTGTGGCTTGATGAGTGGTATGTAAGTGTGCACCCAGGGTCCGAACTGGCGAATCCCAGGCCGCTGAAGCCAAGTGCAAGAACTTAAGCACTACATCACTGTGCTGGCCCCTACGTAATTTTGCATGGACCAGAAGTCTGGTTTTTATATATATGTATGGAATTTTTGGATACTATACAGGCTATTATGCCATCAAAATCATGCCCTAATAGAAAGTCCAGATTATAGGTATGTTTTGAAGATGAATCAATAGGACTTGTTCAATGATTAGTCACGGAGTTTGAAGAAAAGAGAGTAATCAGACATAACTCAATTTGGTATCTGAAGAACCGGATGAATAATGGCCCATTAATTGAGATGGTGAAAAATTGAGGGGTGCTTAGGCTAGATGAACATTAAAGGTTTTGTTTGTACATGTTGTTTTAGGTACTTATTGCTTAACAAAGTTAAGGGAGTAAATAAGCAGATTATTATATGAATCTAGAGCTCATGGTAGGAATCTTGTTTGAATAAATAAATTTTGAAGGCAGCATGTATGTGGCAAATATAATATTAAAATAGTAAATATTTCAATATTATGTATATGTGATCACACCTAGCTGAGGTATTTCATCTTGGTATCCCAAATTTAGAAGCCTATCCAATCACTTGCTGTTGTCTTTAAGTGTCTATTAACCTTTACAAGGATGGGGATAATTATGTCTAATTTTGGAAACTGAATATAATTGTGTCACTAAGCAATTCTATTAAATCCAGGGAGAGGAGATTAACTTGTTTAGAACTTTTTCACTCCAGAGTTTCACCCCTGTTCCTAGTCAAAATGACAGTGGATGTCTATTCAAAGTGCTGAGAAGAGTAAATGAGAAATCAGGAACAGACTTGCAAAATTACCATTTTATTGTAGGAGACAAAAAATACAGAAGAGGCCGTCTGGAAACAAGAGAGTGACACTGAGCATTGTTGGTTCAGGCAAAGGATGAGGCAGGCAGTTATCTCACACAGAGTCATAAAGTAGTAGGACTGCCCCTAGACTAGAGCAAACCCCAGACTCCGCGCAGTCCCAAGACCCACTCACTCTCCTTCATTTGCCACTGTAGTGCAGTATCTGTTATAAAAACGAAAGAGCATAACTTAAGTTCTACTTTTCCCTTTCAGAGAAAGAACTAGCCTTTGGGAAGCTGGGCCTGTCCAATTTTAATCAAATATTGTTAAAAGGCTTTTGTAAGAAGCTTATGGTGAAAGGCAAGCCTCTAGTAATTTCAGAGCAAGCCAACACAACAGACGTAATTGTTGAATAGTCATTGTAAACGGGTATTTTAAAATGACTCTGCATTAACAAAAAGAATACTCCTAAAAAAGCCAACAGGAGAAGAGATTTTTACAAAATGTGTGAAGAAAGATAGCAATCGGAGGAATTACAAGCCTATATTTCCACTTTTCTGTGATATACTACCTTAAAAAAACACACGAGGGGCCGGCCAGTGGCACAGCGGTTAAGTGGGCACGTTCCGCTTCAGCAGCCCGGGTGGGGTTCACCGGTTCGGATCCCTGGTGCGGACATGGCACAGCTTGGCAAGCCATGCTGTGGTAGGCGTCCTACACATAGAGTAGAGGAAGATGGACACAGATGTTAGCTCAGGGCCAGTCTTCCTCAGCAAAAAGAGGAGGATTGGCAGTAGTTAGCTCAGGGCTAATCTGCCTCAAAAAAACGAAACAAAACAAAACAAAAAACACACGAGTTTTAAGTCAACTAAAAAGTAAAAAAAAAAAATCTCATGTAAGTTAATGGAAAAGCTATGGTTGTAATATTGCAACACAATCTTAAAACATATTTACCTCTTATTTCTACACTGTGCATTTACTTTCCTCAAACTGCACACAATAACCACTTTTTAAGATAATTTTTCTGTTTCTTTGGTTATTCTGAAATTTCTCTGTGGCACTAATAAGATGGTAAGAATCTTAACTTTTCTCCTTCTCAACTTCCCTTCCTTTTGCTCTTCTCAGTTTAAAATATCTGAAGTTGATCACTTTGCAGCCCTGTCCCCCCATGTCATGTGAACTATTTTATTTCTAAACTGCCCCTGCTGTACTAGAAAAGGAAACAAAATGTAATGCAACAGTCACGGGTAAGAATAACTCTGTGTCCAGACCTTCTATGATCACCAAGCATGGTAAACTTTGATGCAAAGTTTAAAACATAACAGTAGGTCTAGATTTCCTGATTAAATTTTGAAGCCAAATATTTTTATTTTCTATGAAATTCGTCTCCTCCGGAGTTATATTGTGTTTGTTTTGATTAAAGAAACTTTTTCTTTGATTGCTGGAGCTTTTCATTCTCTCTAACATGTTATACCAAATCGACATATTTTTTGTTTTCCATCTTTTTTTCTGAGGACAATCAGCAGAAATGGTGTTGGACAGTGCCCCAAAAATATGGCATTGATCTCTCCAAGTGGAGTTTAAGTCCACCTTCCCCTTGTCACTCTCAGCTGTAATTTAAGATATCAGCTTTAAATTATTTAGCAGCTTATAAGTATAAATAATTCACCAGTCAACAACTCAGGTGACAGCCTATTAATCAGCCCACGAACGTATGCACAGGTGTCACGGTGTGGTCTTCGTTGGGCTGAGTCCTGATGAGGTCGACATGCTTAGAGCCATTCTCCTTTCCTTTCCCTCCCTAAGATGTGACTGTCTTGTTTGTGGATTGAATTAATTGGGGCTCAAACTGAGAAGCGCTCTCAAGAACTCTAACCTTCAGAGATGGAACAAAACTTTGTTACAAGTATAGATGTGATTGTGGCTTTTCTGATGCTGACTAGTTATAACCGTACTGTGATATCATCGGAGGGGATATGTGAAGAAAGAAGAAATAATAACATTTTATGAGAAAGTTGTAATTTCTTAAAGTAAAGTATGTATGGTATTGTTGAATATTTATTTATATCTTCTTGTCTAGGTAGTTGGTTTTTAAGTCTTGACTGATTATTTTTTCAGTAGCTATGTTCCCTTTTTCATCCATGTGCTCCAATGAAAACATGGCAGTTTCTTTCTATAACCTTTGGGAATCTTTTTTATAATTGAAGTTATTGACGGATTTTTTGTTACAATAAGGTTAATACACTCCTAAGTCTCTTTAGCCTCATAAGGATGTACATCAGTATCCTATAAAAATAATCACTTCTGTTACTTTAAAACCCATTGAAAATTTGTACAATAGACTAATGAGAACATTTTCTTGTAAATTTTAGACTCTCTGTAGAAGGGAAACTGATAAAATTCAAATTATTGCATAGTTATGCAGACTATTCTTTCGGATATTAAGATGCAAAAAGAGATCAACAGAGCAGGTACTTACCTGAATACTTTAATTGCCTCTAACGATTCTTTGCATCCAACCTCTCCTCCACTAACTCTCTGAAGGCACAAAGTGAGTCCCAGAGTTTTGTTCTGCCCTCCCTTCCCAACAGAGTGCATCAACCCTGGGTCAGCCACAGGTGTCCACAAGAGAAAGAGCCCCCGGGCACAGTTTCTCTCAGCCATGCTGAGTCCTTATGGGTCAGAGCTTCACTCCAGCTGGAGAAGGATATTCCTTTCCCAAGTGCAAGTTTTGCATAAAAACTTAGGCCAGAGATTGCACAGTTTGCGTCCAAACTCTTTCAATGCTGTCACGAAGTCGACCCCTTTAGCTTTTGCTTAGGCAGCCACCGTGTCTGGTTTCAAGATGGTGTCCAAGGTTCCTACAGAAATTTTATTTGGACTATTACCGAATCAGCAACATGAGCCCTCTGCTTGGGGCACCTCTTCCCAGGATTCATTTTACATTTGTCTTTGCCCTTACTCAAGTGATCCTTACTAAACAGAAGCTCTTATTCAAGCTCTCCACAGACACAAACCCTAGTCATTCCCTGTAGTTTCTTCACCCATGGTCATCACTCAGTCATCTGTCTTTTGTCTAACTCTAATCCACGTAACTTTCATTTGATAAGGTTTATGACATACCAAGCACTAAGGACATAATTTTGCAGACATTTTACCATTTAATTCCCTTCATAATACAAACATGTTAACAAAAGTGCTGCAGGTTACTGAACTGAGGAGTAGAAGAGTGAGGATCCAGTTTAGGCCTGTCTGACTCCAAAGTTCATCCCCAAACACTCTACCGGGTTGCCTCTAGTCCAGTCTAAACACCTACAGTCATTGTTTCCTGAATTCTCTCTGGGATGAATCCCCATCACTCCCACTTTATTCTTATCGTCTCTCAATTTCCTTCTCCAATGGAATCTCCTCTTTTAGCCGAAAGTGACAACACCAACCTAAAAATATCCTTTGCTTGAAACCTGGTAATAATTATTGTATTAATCTATTTGTCTCTTATCATATGTATGCATGAGTCCTGATATGGAAGAAATCGGGCAATGGTTTGCTCCCCCTTCTATAGTTCATTAGCATAATCTGGAGAAAGAATGTTTCTTTCACATCTAATTCTAAATTGGACCATGTGGCAACTTGCTTTCCTGAGTTCTTTACCTCCAAAATGTAGCTCTTGGCTCCTGCAACTCTTCTCTTCCTATAAGTCTTGTTTCTCTGGTATAGACTGCCCCTTAAGATGTCACCATGGGAGGCCATCCCAGTGACATAGTGATTAAGTTTGCGTGCTCCACTTCAGCAGCCCAAGGTTTGGGGGTTCAGATCCTGGGCATGCTGTGGTGGCATCCCACAAACAAAATAGAGGAAGATTGGCACAGATGTTAGCTCAGGGACAATCTGCCTCATAAAAACAAAATGTCACCATGTGCTAGACTATTCCTCAAACTTTGTAAGCAATGAGAGAAATGAGCCTGAGGGATAGCACAGCACAGAGGATCCAAGTGTGCAAAACACACACCTCGTGGTCTCGGCCTCTCCAACATAAAGATTTCCTTGAGGTAAGTTTTCTTCAGGCCCTTTCCTATTGCCAGCTTCTTGAATCCCTTCTGTCTACTGATACTCCTCATAATTTTTCTCTCTGAATTTCTCTTCTCTAGTAGCCCAGTCTCTCTTCATCCATGGCTACCAAAACTGTGCTCATCTTCCACTTTATTAAGCATTGCATGTCAGATGTTCCTTTGTACTGACTTGTGCTATGACAGCTCTACCCAGAACCAGAGCCTTTTCAACCAAAAACTCTGTCAAGGACCATTCTTGTGTTTTCCTATATAAAATCGACCATCTATATAAGAGATAAATTATGCTGTGCCTCTAAAAGGCAGTTCTTCGTACATAATGGTCAACTAATTATTTACTGAATGAAGAAACTCATTTTCTTGTACTTACCATTAATTTTGGCATGTAATTGAAAATAATTTGACTTGTATTGTAAGGATGTAAAATCACTCCAACTAGCCTATGTCCTTCTTACACAAGCCACTTTATACTCGCTTTGAAACTTCTATAACACTGACTGAGATAGCAGACCCAAGACCAAGCAAAGGTAAGCTATTTAGATATTTACTGAATTAATTGTACTCAGCAAAGTTATAACCAACTGCTACTCTAAAACCATTGCTGAAGTGAGCACAGAGAATGTAAATATGCACAAGGCACACACACGCAGTTCCTCTCTGCACGGGAAGCTTGTCCACTCCCCACGTCCTCCACCCCAGCAATTCCTGGCCCTCATTAAAGATTTACCTTTAGCTTCAGTTCATGGGCAAACCTTCCTCTAGGCTTAACTCCATACCAAGGACTGTGCTACCTTCATTTCTCTATATTCACTGCCTACACAGCATCTGGCACAGAACTGCCCCTCAAGAGATATCTTTTCAATTAACTAAAATGATGACTTTGCCCTTAACAACTTACTGCTGTGAATAAAAGCACAACAGTCTTATTCAAAGAAAAAGCAATAGTGGTCAATTGCTTATTTCTTAGGGGAAAATGATGGCACAATCAATCATTACACTTGGTCAAAGCAGACGTTGAATATTTTGGCCATGGGACCGTATTTTTTAAAATACTTTGGTTTGTTCTGTCATTATAGCATGTCTCAAGTTTTTCCATCAATCACTGACATATTATTATATATTCAGCAAATTTAGGACATTCATCCTGAATATTAGTATGAAAATATGGTTTATCAATGAAAGAAATGGTTTCCTTTCCAGATGATATGATGCTTGGTGAGAGACTAGCTAGGGATAAAACTCTTGTCATGAAAGGAAAATTATGAGAAGAGTTATAATATATATGAGTGAAAAAACAGGCACTTGCAATACCAAAACTGAAGGTGCGCTCCAACTGAGGCAAAACGTTACACCCAATAACAGGATAAACACCTTAATAATGTCTTTAATTTTAGTAATTGTGAATTTTCGTCCCTATTATTCAAATAACCTTTGGAAAATGCATGTGACAAAGAAGAATTTTTGTAAACAATCGCTAAGAAAGCCTGGACCTCCGATTATCAAACTTTATTGTGTAATGCTTAGGAATATCTAATTTTTATTGGGACAGGATTCATATGGTTCATAGAAGGTATATGTTTGAAATGGTGCTTCCAGCAGCCCGAGTTCTCCTACTCAGGAGGCTCCTTACGCAAATCTTGTTGGCTGTGGAACAGCAGTTTCTAAATGTCCCACTGTGAGAACTATTCTACTAGGAATGCTCAGGACCCCCAAGGATGCCCACTTCAATCCCGGGCTCAGTGCTGTGAATGAAGCTCTACACAAAGAGGGGGAATTCCTTTCAAGGGAAATTTTTTCTTAATGGGCATATAATTCTCTTCGTGGACGTTCATAGACTAAATATCTAGTGGAAGATTTTTCTAGACATTTTTCCTCTTCTTTCTTTAGAATATTTTCATTAACTATTAGCATCAGTGAATGCATAAGAATATGAAACCCAACAAATCAATTGTGTTCAATATTAGGAGGTTTCACAAAACATGTAGATTTTTTTTTTTGAGGAAGATTAGCCCTGAGCTAACTACTACCAGTCCTCCTCTTTTTGCTGAGGAAGCCCGGCCCTGAGCTAACATCCGTGCCCGTCTTCCTCTGCTTTGTATGTGGGATGCCTACCACAGCATGGCTTGCCAAGTGGTGCCACGTCTGCACCTGGGATCCAAACCGGCCAACCCTGGGCCGCAAAAAAGCAGAACATGCGCACTTAACCGCTGTGCCACTTGGCCAGCCCCCATGTAGATATTCTTTAAATGTGAAAATTACCTAGATATCTGAGGTTTATTAATAATCATAAATATAGGTAATTGAGAATTGGTGACTTTGTATAATACATATTATGCAGCCTTACTAATTTTAGAGGTCGGTTTGACATAGTGAAAACTCTGGATTATAGGGTTTTCGAATAGAAAGTAATCTCAATGTGAAGAACACCCTGAGGACAGAAACATTAGGAGATTTGCAGAGGTAGAAATTAAATTTCCATTTTCTAGTACACAGAGTCACTTGAACCACTAGGAACACATTTAATCCATTTCAACAAAAAGATAAGAATATTTAGATACAGATATTTAATTTTGGTCAGACGTGATCTCTTGACAAAAAGTCAATCCAATATTTGCAATTATATTTACATCCATTAATTTGCCTCACAATCACGTTTCTAAGAACATTCTGATGGGTGAATATCACCAGAGGCAGGCAGAATTGTCACAAATTCTGTGTCATTGGCATCAAATTAATGAAGTTTTGACAGAGCCATGAAAACATAATCCCTCACACCATTCATCAATCCTACAAAATGTGAAAGTTACTTTCATGCCTTGGCAAAAATGAAGCATGCAGTAAACAAAAAATGTCCCATGAAACGTACTAAATGAATCCCCGGGATAGTACTACTTGTAACAGTTCTTTAATTTTTATTGAACAAGTTTAATGAGTATTAATGAATTTCTCATTGTTTCATCAGGCAAAATTGGATGGTATTTCAATAGCACAGCTCCAGATTTTAATAATTCAGTGTCAGTGTTGTGATACGGAAATATTAGCATATGAAACCAGGAACTATGGAAAACAGCGGAATGTGCAATGACTGGTTTTTACTTTGAAAAACAGGGAGTAGAAAATATTTTCCCTGCATTTTTAGAACCTAACTCTTTTACAGAATTCATAAGCTTTATAAACCTATTATTATTTCATAATATTTCCATCTTTTAGTAGGTGTTACCCATATTTTCTAAATAGATAAATGGAATGCAGATTTAAATGGTTCACATAGGGACCTCAAATTCTACTTCAAACAGAGTGAAGAAGATATAACTATCTATCTACACAAACATATATATCTTCACATACATTCCAGTATACATAAGCAAATAAATAAAGTTACATTAGAAATTTCAAGAATATAGAAAGTAAATTAAGAGATATGTTTACCAAATATTGATGAAGAATATATAAGATATTTAGTGCACATACTAAATCTCCATTGGATTTGAATTTCTGAAAAAAATATATCATGTATTTTCCTTATGTAAGTAAATTATATAACTTGACAGTGAGCACAATGCTCCAAAACAAAAAGAATTTTGTTTTACACTGTAGCAGAATGTTTTGGATTTGGGGGTTTGGGGAGGAAGGTACAAATCATACTACAATGAATACATCTAAAAGTGTATCTGCAACACATTAAACGTAGTGGGAATATAAAAATAAAACACGAGTGTTTATAGGTGAAATTGTGTTCTCTTTGGAGTTTGGGAACCTATTGGGACCACTTTCATAACAGAAATGTTAACATATCTGGAAGGTAAAATCAGCAAAGAATTTAAGAAAAAGTAAAGTTGAAATGGTGGCAAATGCTACAAATGTTTTCCTGTTGCTGTAAAGATACATTTTGACAGTGAAGAGCCAGAATGAATGTAACAATAAAAGACATCTGAAACAGAAACGTGTTCCCTGCATCTCTGCCATAAGTCTTGAGACTGGAAAAGGATGAAGAGGAAACGTCCTCCGTGTAAATACCATATCTGTGCATTCCGTGAGGAGATCAAGCTCCGCAGGTGTGCGGGGCATTACAAAACTACCCAAACTTTAATGAGGTTCTAACATTGTTTAGAGACAGAAAGTGAGAACGAACAAGCAAGCAGAGAGCAAGAGAGAGAGAGAGAAACGGAGGGAAGGAGGGAGAATACTTTCATAAAGCCTGCAATAAATTCTTGAAATGCGAGAGTTAGACTTTTAAGAAAAAGGTATTGTTAGCAATCAGGAGTTTGAGAGCATATTATTTGAAAAAAATAATTCAGGAAATTTTGAAATCTGTTAACAAAAACTGAAAAAGTGAAAGCAACCTAATTTTCACCTTTGTGCTTAGACTGGCCCTTTGGATAGAGGAGAAATGGTCCTAATACTGAGTTTACAGTTTCTTTCCTTTCTCAATGAGGGATGAATCTTCTGTCATGCTTAGGTCTGTTTATGGCCTTAATTGGCCAAGCTTTTCTTAGAATCCACTTTCTCTAGCCTATCTTTATGACTTCAAAGCAATGTCAATGTATCAAGAATGAAGCTGCACCATGCATTCAACCTGAAAAATAGAGAATTTCCCAAAGTCCATGCTATTCATTGCAGTAGTTTGTGACAAGAAGTAGCAGTCAAGTTCACATCAGGAAATACACATTTATAAACAGAGTAAATTCCCTCCACCAAGAATTCATATTTATTAGTGAGTAATTAGGGGAAATTTTTGAGGATTTCCAAAAAATAATGTGTGTGTGAGTATAAGAAGTAATAAGAATTTTGAAAGAAATGGATATTGATAATTGCTGTCTGTTGTTCTTCAAGAGATTGTTAGCATAAATTCAGAATGACACACATGGTCTGTTTGCCAATTATAAAATTGGGGCTTCCTTTTTAGATATATAATATAATATATACTAAATGTAGTAGAAACCCCTTTCAGTCTTACAATCTGCTCCTTGCTGAGCTACACAGGGCAACAAGAAACAGCCTCAGAGTCACCAGGCCCGTGGACCTCTCTCTGCTAGGGCTGATGGACTGAAATTCCTTATATGGTTTGCAGTATGGCTCAACTCGCCAAGACACTCCAACGCTACCCCAGAGTTTGATGGAGATGGCAAAGTGCTTCCTACAGAGACAGGCTTCCTAAGGTACTCCCTAAAAGTGTTACCTGAAAAGAGTATTAAATGGTGGGAAGGATAGATCTGTTGTTGACTTCATTTTCAGCTTGTAGTAAACGAAGAAAGAGCTTCATGAATTTAGGCTTCAAATCTCCCAGTCTTGCAGACCTGGCACTATTTCTAAACCTTTGCATCATCCAGTGCTCTGGTAGAAAGAACTGGCTTAGAGAGTGTAACCAAACAGATGCTTTTGAAGGCCATTTTGCAAAGGTGTGGGCAGAGCCAAGGGAAGGAGGGATAGTGAAGTACCCTGGGACCCACAACAGCCAGTAGCCATTACCATGCTTAGGCCTGGAGGCTTAAGGGGAGAAAGCAGTGTGCTTGGAACCTAGAGAAAGTTGACCCAAGGAAGGAAGGAAAGGGGCAACAGCTGTCAGATTAGATTGTAGTCACTGCCAGACCGCAAGGATTGGTGTGAGCAGGATTGGGTGTGGGGGGTGTGGGGTCAGGACTAAGTCCCCTACCACTCTCCTTTCACTCTCCAGACTCCTGCTGGTGCCTCCCATTGGCCAAACTCAAAGTATCATACCACCCTCCTCCGGTGCTTTTTCATTATATTTGCAATAAAATTTAAAAACACATTTTTTTTTCAAGGCCCTACACCAACAAGTTTGTGTCTACTTTTCCAGAGTCACCTATTACAAGCCACCCATCTTGTCCACTGTATTACAGCTGCATTTGACTTTCTCGCTGTTTCTGGGACAGGCCAAACTGTCTTCTGGCGTTTGCTGGATATGCTGTTTTCTTTGACCAAAGCACAACTCCCCTAGAACCTAGTTCACTTGGCTTCTTTTCTTCCAAATTTCATCTTGGAGAAGCCACCTCTTGACATCAACCTGAATGCCACTCTGTCTGAGTTAGTTTCTTCTTGTTCTGCAATTATCTCATTTATCTGTTTTCTTCTTTATTGTCTTTCTTCCTTCTTGAGAATATTAGCTCCTGAGAGCTGAGACTTGACCTATCTTTTCCATCAATATTTCTCCAGAGTCCAGAACATGATAGGAGCTCAATAAACATTTGTTGAATGACTGAATGTGTATATAACTGAATGAAGGTATATTCAGGTAATTCACCTGGTTAGAAATGCCTAAAAACACTCAAAGTCAGACACTTTAAAAAATTCCTTCAGATGCAATCTTTAAATGGCTACTTCATTTAACATATTATGATATTCCAAATAAACGTGCTAGACTCTGAGAAGGTTAAAACTATGTGTAACTTAGTTCTTGCACTTAAAATATTTAAATTTAATAGAGGAATAAGTAATTTGTATATAACTATAATGCCAGACAGAATATACGTGCAATAATAGGAATTATATAAGAAACTGTTAAATGGTTTTAAAAAATGCAAATATGTCATTTGAATAGGAACTTGGAGGAAGTTTTATCTGAGGTAGACATTGAAGATAGCTAGTATTTTAACAGGTGGAAATGGAGGGGGAAAGGAATAATAATGCAAATGTGAGCTGAGATGATATATACGAATCATGGACTGTATTTGGGAAGAATTGAGTAATACAGTTTTGTTGGACGATAATAACAGTTAATATTTATGGAGTGATTATTATGAACCACATATTACATAATTTAGTCTCAAAATAATTTTATAAGATAATTATTATTGTAACCACTTTATAAACAAAGAATCTGAAGAAAAGAGGTTAACTCCAAGCTGCATAATTCTTATAGAACTAGAGATCTGAACCAATGCAGTTTGAATTCAGAGCATTATTAAAATATAAACTGGGGGCCACCCAGTGGTGTAGTGGTTAAGTTCATGCATGCACCCTGCTTTGGTGGCCCAGGTTTTGCTGGTTCAGATCCTGGGCATGGACCTATGCACCACTCATCAAGCCATGCTGTGGTGGCATCCCACATACAAAATAGAAGAGTGGCACAGATGTTAGCTCAGCAACAATCTTCCTCAAGTAAAAAGAGGAAGACTGGCAACAGATGTCAGCTCAGGGCCAATCTTCCTCACCAAAAAAATACAAATAAACCGGAAAGTTAGGTGAAAGCATACGAAGGAGAATCCTTGAATGTGAAGCTGCAGACTTGGTATTTAAGGTAGAAAGTGTTGGAGAATTGGCCACCTTTTTGAGGAAGGTTTATATGGAAACAATATAAAATAACGTCATGTTATATGTTTCAGGTACATTTAATTTATATGTACTACATATATATGTATACATGCACACACAAAGAGACTTGAAGGAAATATGACTAAAAGTTAATATTATTTATCAATAGGTATATAAATTATGGGAAATTTTTAGTCTTCTTTGTACATAATGGAATCACTTGAACTTTTTAAATTTCGACATACATAATTTTAATAATCAGTAAAATAAAATTTATATTTTACCACTGAGGTCTAAAATTCTAGCTATGAATGTCTATAGTAAGATAACCTTCAAGGTAGTGGGAAGAATGTGATGGACTCCAGAGTAACTATGGAATTCAAATAATAAAAAGCAAGATGGATAGCCTTCAGAGAGAGAGGGTCAGAGTGTCCAGGCAAAGGGCTTCCTTTTTGAAGTGAAGAGACACATGGGTCTGATATTCCAAGAAAACAAATTGATAACGCACAGCGTATTTTTTCTGCCAGAGCTTCAGTTCTTCTTTATACATGAACACATTTCTATTTTTGTGAAGAAAGTTAGAAAGGAATTAGGAATCTGTATACAATTTTTATACAAATAACTTTTCTTTTGTAAAAGATAGAAGTTGTTTCTTTATTCCAACATAATTCACTTGTATACATTTTATTTGTTTACATGATTTTGTGGTAAGAACACTGAACATGAGATTTACCCTCTTACCAAATTTTTAAGTGTACAGGACAGCATTTTAACTATAGGCATAATGTTGTACACTAGATCTCTAGAAATTATTCATCTTACATAGCTGAAACTTTATATACTTTTCAAGGATAGATTTATCCTGCATATAAAGGCATCTATTTTAAAGCTTAATTTAGTTTCAGCTTAAATCAAATACTAGTAATCGTTAAGTATATAGCAGAGGAGATATTCCTCATGTTTCTCATTATCATCACCATTCAGACATTATCAGGATCATTATTATCCAAAAAAGATTAATGAAATACACAGAATGAAAGTCTTTCCTCCTGGCAAGTGTGGAGCGCATGCTCTTTGCTATTGATATATCGGTCTATTTTTTTTTATCTTTGATAAGGTTTGTAAAGATTAGAATAGTGAAACTTGCTCACTATGAAAAAGTTGAAAGATACTGAAACAAACTAGAAGGAAGAAAATAAATAGTCTCAATATTACCACATGGGCAATCACTGAAAATTTTATGATATTTCCTTCTGGATTTCTTTAAAAAGGAAAAAGCTTACATAGTTGAGATCACAAAATATATACAATATTGATGCCTGACTTTTTAACACCATAATATAAAAATTTCCCACATTTTAACTAAATTAATAACTATGTTACATTCCACCATATGAAGTAACATAATTTATTTAACTATTTTCCTATTATTCGGTATTTAATTGCAATTATCAATAAAATCTTGATAAATAAGTTTATTTCCCACTTGTCTATAATCATATTTGAGAGAAAATGTATTTTTAGAGTACTAAAGTCATGCGTGTTCATCACATCAAAATTAAATAACATGAAAAAATTTTTTAAAATCCCTAATATATACCATCTCACCAATGCCAACTATTGTCCACATTTTGCTTCCCCCTTGTAAAATTTATATTTAAGTGCTCTTTTTATTTTTATAAATATAGTACTGCATATTTTGCATTCAACAACATATTGTAAATATTGATAAATATGCTTCCATATCATCATTCTTAACAGTGCATCAAGTGGATTGATCATAATTAATCAGTCTAGTGTTGCTGGGAAAGTATATATAAGCAATTCTGCAATAGATATCCTTGTCCCACATCATTGTACCGTGGTCACATTTTATCCTAAAAGTGGAATTGTGGAGTATGTACTTTGTATGTTTTATTGTACACAGTATCAAATTGCCCTGCGATATCCTCATTAGAGGACTGGTGTGCTGCTTTTCCCATACTCTTTCCTAGTATCGCCGCCCTTTTAATCTTCATCCACCTGAAAGATAGAAAAGCTGTGTGTGTTTGTGCTTTATTTCATTTGCATATAATTACGGTGGAATTTTTATTGTTTATTATGTACGTGTGATTTTTAAATTAATTGTTCAAGTGTGTTGTCGATTTCTGTCGAGATGCTTAGTGTTATGCTTATGGATTTGAAATTATTTTTTATATTTCAAGGATATTAAACCTTTCTTATATATTTTTGGGTGTGAGAAAGAATGTATCCTACACGTGTACTTTTTGTCTTTTAACTTATTTTTGCCCCCCAAAACTTTAAAAATTTTATATAGTAAAATAAACATTTTCATTTATAGATTTACCTCGGTAGTATGCTTAGGAAGCCCTAAGCATATGATTATGTTATATCAATATTCACATTTTTTTTAGTTTTTATGGTTCATTTTTACACATAAATACTTAATCCATTTGGTACTTATTTTCATTTAATGTAGATGCTTCTATATTTATTTGCTTGTTTTAGTCTTGAAATGATAGACTCAACTATTGGATTGTAATTTTGCATTCAATATTTAACACTTCCCCAATATCTAGGAGTACCTTTGTGATGACAAAGCTGAGGCTTATAGACAATAAGGTAACAAATAAGACATGGTCTACTTTTAAGTGGTAACCAATTTATGGACAATTTAAGGGGAGCATAGATAGGTCATAATAACAATTACACTGTAAACATGGCTTTATAAAGCAATAGCATTTGACCAGGATCGTGATTACATGTAATGTGTCGATAGGAAAAGGTGAAGTAGTAGACATTCCAGGCAGAAGAAAGAGATTGTCTCTTATAGTTTCTTTCATTTTTTAATTTTAGGATAAACCACTCTTTCTCATGTAATTTAACTTATTGACATCAAGCATAAAAGTTTTCTAGTTTGGGGCCAGCCCAGTGGCGTAGTGGTTAAGTTCACATGCTCTGCTTGGGCAGCCCAGGGTTTTCAGGTTTGGATTCCAAGCATGGACCTACACACAGTTTATCAAGCTATGCTGTGGCAGGCATCCCACATATAAAATAGAGGAAGATAGGCACAGATGTTAGCTCAGGGCTAATCTTCCTCACCAAAAAAAAAAAAAAAAAATTCTCTAGTCTTAAAACCATAGCACTATAATATGTTAACTCTTCCTTGTGATATCCCATCTGTGTTTATATTCACATGTATACTATTACACAAATGCTAAAGGAATGGGAACTTGTCCAATCTCATAATTTTTAAAAATAAGTACTTTAAAATGTTACCTCAAGAATTTTGAGACGCTATGTTTGTTTCTTTTCTTTTGTCTTTCATTGTTATTAAACTTCACTTTCCTTTAGTCCCCAAAACTCCCTTACTGCCTTAGTATGTAGAGTTCACAATGAGAATTACAGACTAAGGATCCATCCTGGGCCACCAACCCTAAGTTGGCTACATAGTCTTTTGAGTTTTCGTCATGGCTAAAAGTTGCACTGGCCGAAAATTACAAGGCGACGAGCAAGCTATGCTGACAACTGCAGAAAGCATTTCGTGGAGGAAAAAATTTTTCCTCATCATTTTTCACAATCCGATTGTAATTTGCTCAGACCTATGTTGTAAACTGGCATTGTTCTTATGCTCAATGACGAACGTATTTTGATGCCTTTTCTCCTTTAAAAAGTACATTTCCATTTGAGTTCTGTTTGTCACAAATGTTTAGCCACACTGCTGTCTATCTGCAGTGGTTCTGCATATTTGTACGTTGAAGAATGCATTCCAGTAAATGTTCTTTAGAAGCCAACAGTACTGTCTGTTCCTTTGTTCCTGACTCAAGCCTTGAGTCTTCTTAACTTTAAGGAATTGTTACTTCTGCATATGACTAATGAAAAACAGCAATGCAAACATGGCTTGGGAATCATAACCTAAAGCTAAAGAATATGGTCATTTTGATGCTTTAAAATTTGAAATACTCTGTCACTAGCTGTTGCAAGGACAGTACTTCTGAAATGAATAATACTTGGATTGAGTAGACGAGCAAGGCACAGATGTTCTGTAACAAAGAATGAGGGGGAAGAAAAGCGCGTGGCTGCACACTTTCAGGGAATGAGGAAAGTCAGCAAGCCTAAATCCAAACTGCTCTAAGTATCAATATAAGGTCCTATTGAGACTCAGCAAGCAGAGTTTCAGTTAGAATGTGTGCTAAAAGCTTGAATGCATAGACTGCAATAAGAGGGAAAATGTTATAATTTAAACTTTTAAACTTAGTGAAATGCAATATGATGCTCATGAATGTTAACAAGAAACCGTTTTAGGGTTCTTGGTTGCACGTCACAGAAATAAACTCTGAGTTATGGCTGTCTTAAACAAAATAAGGAACCAACTGAAAGGATATAGGGACTCAGGTGAGGCGCAGGAGACTGGGAAATAGACAGAATACCTATTGGAGGAGATGCAGCACGAATCCGGAAATTTTGAGTAACAAGAGCAGTAATCTGCACTCTGATGCTTCAGGGTCCGTGCTACCCCACTGCCTCCTGCCACTCCCTCCTCGTCCCAGCCTTCAACTCCCCAGTAAGCCCCTTCTCCTTCCCTGCTCAGCTCATCCTCATATTCTTGACGTAGTGACTTCACATTTGCTATATTTTCCTGAGCCCAATCACGCTGCAAGAGTTTTAGCTACCTGTACAGTTTGAAGGAACACAGTCCACACAAGACCACTCTCACTTCTGACACCAATTACATGTCCAAGGTGTTTCCAAGATAGGCTGAGTTTTGGTAATTCACTAGAAGGATTCACAGAACTCACTAAAAGCTGTTATACTCATGGCTATGTTTTACTGTAGGGAAAAGACACAGATTAAAATCAGTCAACAGAAGAACCGCATAGGGTGGGGTCTGGGGAAATGCCAAATGCAGAGCTTCCATTCTCCTCTCCCTGTGGAGTTAAGACACTTTGCTTGCCTAACACTGATGTGAGACAACATGCACGGAGCCTTGCCAACCAGGGAAGCTCCCCTGAGCCTCTGTGTGCAGAGATTTGTCAGGCTCCATCACAGAGGCATGATTGATTGACTGATGGCCCATGTAGTTGATCTCGGTCTCCAGGATGACTAATAACATCTAACTCAAAGGCCCTCTTCTAAATCCAACTGGTAGTCTTTCTGGCATTGCCAGCACCTACCCTAAATCACATTGTTAGACTATCCAATGTGACCCAAGGCCCCCAGGCAAACAAGAACATTCCTGTCAGGTATGACATTCCAGGGTTTAGAGACCATCTCCCAGAAGCTAACAACAAAGGCCAGACAAGGTTAAATTCTTTTCTACACAAATGTTACCTTTGATCTTACTTTCAGCAGTTGTTCTCATTTTCTATTTCACAGAGATGACAGAAGCAACAAGACAGTAGGGTTTTATACCTCACCCACCAAACAGATCCCATTATCTACACCTACACACACCCTGTTCCTTGTACCTCCTGTTACAATGGTGAACTTTCCTCCTGCTTAAAACTTATCTCTGTACCTGTGCTTTGAATTCTACCTCCTGACACTTTTCTAAGAACCTCATTCTTATAAGAAATGCTTTCTCTTTCCTTTAAGCTCAGCCTCTCTGTATTAACGCTTTTTCATTGGCATGTAAATATGCTCAAGAGTCTTCCAACATAAAAATAAAATGTCTCCAATCTTCATTTCCATCTTCAGCTAGCACCTTCCACTGCTGGCCCTTTCCACTGACATTGCTTTCCCAAAGGGCACCAATGACATTCTTATTGTAAATCTAACCACACTTCTCAGTGTTATCAGTGCAATCTCTTTTCAACATCTGAAACTGCTTTTAGATTCTAGAAATACTGTTTTATCTTGTTCTCTGGAAAATGCTCTCTCTTACTGTCCTGCCCCATTTCTTCTCAAATTCGTGGTCCTCCCTTCTCTGAATATCCCTCTAATGCTGGAGCTCCTCTAGCAACTACTCTACACACTCTATTGTTCTCACTATGCCCTCTGCCCTGGGCAATCTCCTTCATTTGTACAGTTTCCATTTCCATCTGAACCTCCAGTGTCCCTCAGATCTCCCAAGCTCCAGATTTGCTCAGGTGGCTAGCTTCCTTTTGAGCCTCTCTTCTCAGATATCAGACAAACTCTTCAAATTTAATGTCCCAAACTCAACTCACCATCTCTGTTCTCTCCTCTGACACTCATCCCAAGTCTTTGCTCTTTTCCTGGAGCTTACCTCAGAGATTGATACCCTGAACTTGGTTGCCCAGAGCAGATGTGGGAATCCTGCTTGACTATCCCCTCTCCTTCCACAGAACATCACTCATCTAATCCTGTTGATTCTATGTCTGAAATACCTTGTGAACTCATCTCCATTCTCATGCCTATCATCCTGGTTCAGGTCTACATTTGACATCTGAGTACTGCAACAATGACCTTTTTTCCTGTGCTACCAGCCTCCTGTCATGCCTTCTCCTGTTCTTATTGGCCTTTAGAATGAAGTCCAAACTCCTTAGTGTGGCCTAAAATACCTCCTTACCTCCTCAGTGTCTTCCATCCCACCATCCCACCTGCTCTATTTACCCCCCACCTTCCCAGATTTTGAATATCCCATGGTCTCCCTCCAGACCTTTGCATATTTCTGCCTACCACCCATTAGACCTTCAGGTTTAACCTTTGACATTAATTCTGGGAAGCAATCTCCACTTTCCTGATACTGGATTAAGCTATGTCTCACAAAGCGTCATCTCATTCCTTTAGGCTTTATTCGCTACATTGTAATTGCCTGTTGAATTGCCTGCCTTATCTTCTAGATTGGATACTTTGAGATGATAGAGACTGTCACTTTAATCACTGTTGTATTTCCACCATCTAGCATAGTGCTTGACACATAGTAGGCTTCTGAGGAGGTGAATGGCCAGAAATATGAGACTGGAAAGGAAAGGTGAAGATTAGCTGTGAAAGAATTTTCATGCCAGGCTACTGGTTTTGTCCATGGAAGTTTTAAGAAAGAAAGTCGCCTAATGAGACCTTACATTTTCAAAATTGCCACAGTGTCAGCTCCAAATGGCACTTACCCATTATTTTTATCTGTCCTCTGCCATTTTTGCTGGATTACATATTATAAATTGCCTTTTACTATTATTCCCTTTAGTTACAGAGATTCCAGTTATAGTCACTGCAAAAATGCTTTCCTTTGGCGGGATTTATCTAGTAATAGCTTATATTAGTCTCTGCATTAATAAGCAGGGCTTTACATTGCATTAGAGTTTACAAAGCACTTTCCCATGAAAGTTTAATTTCATCATTGAGACAGCTCTCAATTATCTAGTAATAGCTTATATTAGTCTCTGCATTAATAAGCAGGGCTTTACATTGCATTAGAGTTTACAAAGCACTTTCCCATGAAAGTTTAATTTCATCATTGAGACAGCTCTGTGGATATCCATTTTGTGGATGGAATAAATGAGGCCCAGAGTTTAGAGACGTGCTAGCCATAGCAAAATGCTGACGGACGTGAGTCTTAAGGCACATGCATTATTAAGTTAGACCATAGGAAATTGCCATTTTTGTGGGTTAAAATAAAATTGTTGAATATTGACAATTTCAGATGGTTTAACCTAGTACATTTTGAAATAATTAAGTGACAACACAAGACAATATACAGATAATCAATTGTCAAAATGAGTGACAAATATCATAAACGCTATGGACAGACAATAATTACATCAACTCGGGATGAGCATAGAAAAGACTGAGTTGTCAATCTTTGTTCCATGACTGTTTCCTTTACATAATTTCTTTCTCAGGGCAGTGTCAACATTTTTTAGTGTCCTAAATCAGGTACGTGTTTCCACTTGAAGATGCTGCTGTAACCCGAAGGCTTAGTTTATTACCTTGAAACCGACATCTCCCCATCCATATCTTCACCATGGCCTTCCTCCCATTGCTCCCATATTAGAAACTCTAGATTTCTCTGGACCACATTCTTCACTTTCTTTTCCTATCCCAACTGTGAGACCAAGTCCAATGGAAGCTCCTTTGAAATCATTAACACATCAATTTCAGTCATAGAATTGAAAATGCCTACAACTTTTGTCATTTGACAACATATCATATTATCATATTGACAACATAACATATCGACCAGGAGTACAATCATAGTTCTTTTTTTAAAAAATAACTTCTTCATTGCAATGTAAATGCAATGGCAAAACTGCACACATTGCAAGTGTACAATTCGATAAATTTTCACAAAGTCAGCATACCCATAAACAACACCTAGAGAAGAAAACAAAGTATTGGTAATAACCCAGAAGTTCCCTCATGGCTACTCCTGGGCACCATCCTACCTCAGAGAGTGACGATCCTGACCCATCACGATAGAGTAATTTTGCCTTTTTGAAATTTATATAAACAGGACCATATAGTATGTACTCTTTCGGGCAGGATTTTTTTCTCAACAATTTGTTTGTGAGATTTATTCCCAATATTATACATTACAGTAGTTCATTCATTTTTGTTATTTTAGAGTATTCCATTAAATAAACATACTGGGTTGTTTTCAGTTTCTGCCTGTTAGGAATCTTGCTGCTGTTAATATTACTGTTTGTGAATCCTAGTCCACATTCACATGCATTTCTGTTGGATATATGATCAGTAGCGGTGGGCATAGTTTCAGCTTCAGTATATAACATCAAGAATTCTTTGAACTTATTTGAAATATTTATAGTCTCCTTCAACAACAGTTAGTATTGCTAGTCTAACTAATACCAGAAATTCCTATGAGAGCATAATAATATCCCATTGTGGTTTTAATTTGTAATTTGCTAACAGGAATGAGGTAGAGTAACTTCATATGTTTATTATCCAGTTTGATATCACCTTTCAAATGCCAATTCAAGCTTTTCCTTTTTTAAAAAAATTACGTGCCTTTTTCTTGTCAGATTTTAGGAGTGATATATTCTGAATACATGTCCTTTGTTGGATATGCACATCGCTAGTGTATTTAATCACTACATAACTTTTATTCTCTTACTGGTATATTTTGAAGAAATGAATTAATTGATTTTCATATAGCCTGGTTTACCAAACTTTTCCTACGGTTAATAGAATTTGTATCTTACATAGGAAATTTTGTCTATACTCAAGTTTGTGAATATATTACCTTACGTTATTTTCCAGAAGCTTTATGATTTTTTAACTTTCATAATTAGATCTGTGTCCATTTAGAGTTAATTTGTGTGTGTGGTGTGAGACAAAGGTCAGCATGCATTTTTCCCATAAATAGCAGATGGACCTGCTAACATTTATTGAGAAGACTATCAAAGCTTTACCCACTAGCCTGGAATGTCACCTTTGTCATAAAATAAATGTTCATATATATTTATAGATATGATTCTGGACTCTTTTCTCTATTCCATTTATCCGTTTCTATATTTTTAAGCCAATACCATGCTGTCTTAACTATCGCATATTTACATCTGGACGTGAAATTCTTCAACTTTGTTTTTTCTCGTGGTTGCCTTAGCTGTTCTCAGCCATGTGCGTTTCCGTATACTTTTTAGAATCGTCTTTAGAATTTTCACCACAAAAAAAACAACCCACCTAATACCTTTTCTAGGATTTTGGAAGGAATTGTTTTAAACCAACTGAATATGGGGAGAATTAACATCTTTATAATATTGACTCTTTCAATCCATGTACAATAGTTTGTCTCAATAATATTCTATAGAATTTTTGTGCCACAGTCTTAGCTATATTTTGGTAGATGTATTTTAGACATTTGGTGTTTCTTGATATTAAGGTAAATAGTATCATTTAAAAAATATTTTAACTGGTTTATTGCTGATATGGAGAAATGCAACTGACTTTTGTGCATTGGCCGTGTATTTAGTGACTTTACTGAATACATATGATAAGACATAAAAGTTGCAAATTTTAAAAATTTTCCAAATACGTGATCATGCCATCTGCAAATATATATATTTTATTTTTCAAATCGGTACATTTCTCTTGCCAGCTGCGCTGGGTAGACTCTCCGACACATTCTTGAATCAATGTGGCGATCGTGGACAGTTTTGTCTCTTCCCCGATTTAGTTTTGGGAAAGCTATTAGTATTCTAATGTTCAGCATAAAATTTGTTTTTTCAGATATCCTGCATCAGATTTTTTCCCTCCCTTTTCTACCATACTAAAGCATTTTTGATGTTGTTGTTTTATTTCAATTTTTTAAAATTAAATCGTGAATGCACAATGTTTTTCATTTCCATTTCGTTCTCTCTCTGTGTCCCCTCGTCTCTCTCAGGCTCGCTCTCTCTGTCCACCTCTCACTCGTTCTCGCCCCTTCGCATCTATTGAGAAGATATTATAAGTGTTTTCCTCTATTTTGTTAATGTGGTTGATTACAGAGATGGGTTTTTAAAAGTTAAATTAACCTCATGCTCCTAAAATATATCCACCTTGATGCGATATATTTTCCTTTACATATATATTTCCTGAATTCAATTTCTAATATTTCTAGGATTTGTTTATAATATTTGTTTAGGACTTTTGCATCTATGTTAATGAGTGAGATTAATCTGTAATTTTCCTACTGGTAGCGTTCCGGAGGGCTTGAAAGCATCTCATGCTGGCTTCATAAATTGAGTTTTGAAGGACTACCCTTTTGTTATTGTCTAAAAATTGTGTAAGATTCATTATATCTCCTTTTTAAATATTGAGAAGAATTCAACAATAAAACCAAATCATTAGAGCTTGTATTAGTTCTTTCCGGGAAGATTTTTAATCACTAATGTAATTTCTATCTATATTTTGCCAGTTTGGGTACATTGTAATTTTCTAAGAATATGTCTATTTCATGTAAATAATCAAACTTACTGGCAAAGAGTTGTTGAAATTTTCCTGTTATCATTTTAATGCCTGCAGGATCTCTGGTGATAGCCTCTTTCATTCTGATATTGGTAGTTTGTGCCTTCTATTTTTTTATTGAATAGTTTGGATATCATTTTGTTAACTTACTAGTTTTCAAAGAACTAAGTGTGGCTCTGTTAAATTGATATATATATAAATTATTTCAGAATTTTTCAATTTGTACTCATCTTAGTTTTCCTTCCAAATTCTTTTGATTCAACTTATTTTTCTTTGTCTAATTTCTTAAGATGGATATTTGGATAATTGATTTTTAGCTTTTCTTTTTCTCTAGCATTTGCACGTAAGGATAAACATTTCCTTGTAGGTATGGTTTTATTTGCATCCTACAAGTTTAAACCGTTGCATTTTGTTATTATTTTTCAATTAAAAGTATCTCCAAATTTTCATTTTGATTTGTTCCTAGACCTACATGCTATTTAAAAGTTGCCAAACAGCTCTAGAATTCTTTAGGTATGTTTTTGTTACTGAGTTCTAGTTGCTTCTACTCTTGTCAAGGAACATATCCCAATATAATTTTAATCCTTGTAAACTTAGTGAGACTTGCTTTCTTAGGCTGATGTTATGGTCAGTTACAGGAAAGATTCCATGTTCTATTGAAAAGAGGATGTATCTTGCAGTTGTTAGTTGCAGTGCTCTTTGTATGTTGATTAGGTCATTTCATTAATCATGTTATTTATGTCCTCCACATCCTTACTGATTTGTGTCCATGGTTCTGCCAGTTAATGAGAATAGTGTTTGAAAATTTTCCACAATGATTATAAGTGATCTATTTGATTCTTTAGTTCTCTCAATTTTTCTTTCATATATTTTAAACATGCATACAAAATTAGAATTATTGTCTCTTCTTGATGATTGAACCAAAAGTCACAAGTCGTATTTCTTTCTTTAATGTCTAATCAATCTCATATCAGTATCTCTAATTGGTCTCACATCAGTCGTTTTATGGATAGAGGTTTCAGAATACATATTTTTTGTACATTTAAAATATAGATCTTATAAGCAGTATATAGTTGTTGCTTTTAGTCTAGTTTGCAATATTTAATTTTAATTTTGAATTTTTTTAGTTCATTACTTTTAAGTATTTACATATTTCAGTTTGTCTACCATTTTGCTACTAGTTTTATATTTGTTCCATCTCTTCTGTTTCTTTTTCTCCACTTCCTGCCTTTTAAAAACTTAACCATATATTTATTTACTTAAATAGACTTTATTTTTTTGAGCCATTTGAGGTTCACAGCAAAATTGATAGGAAGGTACAGTGAGTCCTCAAACACTCTCTACCTGCACACATCCCCCTTCATCAATATTCGCCACCAGAGCAGTATATACGTTACCATCAATAAACCATTTTGTCCCATTATACCCAAAGACTGTTATTTACATTTGGGTTCACACTTAGTGTTGTACATTTTATGTATTTGGACCTTTATTCCCCATTATGGTTTTATACAAAAAAGTCTTATGGCCCTAAAAATCCTGTGTTCTACATACTCAAACTTCTCTCCCCTCTAATTCCTAGTAGCCACTGATCTTTTTACTGTCATCATAGTTATGCCTTTTCTAGAATTTCACATGGTTGGAAACATGCAGTATGTAGCCTTTTCATACTGGCTTCTTTCACTTAGTAATATGCCATTAAGTTTCCTCCATGTCTTTTCATGTCTTGAGATTAATTTCTTTTTAGCACTGAATAATATTTCATTGTCTGATTTATTTATTCATTCATGTACTGAGGAACATATTTGTCACTTCCAAGTTTTGGCAATTATGAGTAAAACTACTATAAACATCAGTCTGCAGAATTTTTCAACTCATTTGGTTAAATACCAGGAAGCATGACTGCTAGATGATACAGTAATAGTATGTTTAGTTTTGTAAGAAACTGCTAAACAATCTTCCAGAGTGGACTACCACTTTATATTCCCACCAGCAATGAATGAGAATTCCTGTTGCTCCACATCCTTATCAGCAACTGATGTTGTCAGTGTTTTTGATTTTGGCAATTCTAATAGAAGCATAATGGTATCTCATTATTGTTTTAATTTGCAATTCCCTAATAACATGTCATGGTGTATGTCTTTTCATACATTACTTGCCATCTTTATATATTCTTTAGTGAGGTGTCTGTTAATCCACTTTTTATTTGGGTTCTTCATTTTCTTATTGTTAAGTTTTAAGACTTCTTTGAATATTTTGGATGACAGTCCTTTATCTGATGTGTCTTTTGCAAATATTTTCTTCCCGTCTGTGGCCAGTCTTCTTTCTCTTGACATTGTCATTTGCAAAGCCGAAGTTTTTAATTTTAATGAAGTCCAGTTTGTTATTTTTTTCATGGATTGTGCCTTTGGTATTATATCTAGGGAGTCATTACCATATCCAAGATCCTCAAGGTTTCCTTTTCTGTTATTTGTTAGAAGTTACATAATTATGCATTTTACATTTAGATCTGTTATCCATTGAGTTAACTTTGTGAAAAGTGTAAAGTCTGTGTCAAGATTCTTTTTTTTTTCTGCATATGGAGGTTTAATTGTTCCAACATCATTTGTTGAAAGGACTATCTTATGTCCTTTGTGTTGCCTTTGTTTCTTTGTTTAAGACCAATTGACTATATTTATGTAGGTCTGTTTCCTGGCTATTTTGTTCCCTTGATCTGTTTGTTTATTCTTTCACCAACACCATAGTGTCTTGATTACTGCAGTTTGTAGTAAGTCTTGCAGTCGGGTTATATCAGTCCTCCAATATTGTTCTTCTCCTTCAATATCAAGTTGGCTATTCTGGGTCTTGCTTCCCCATATAAATGCTAGAATATGTTTGTTGAGGGGGCTGGCCCCGTGGCCGAGTGGTTAAGTTGGCACGCTCCGCTGCAGGCAGCCCAGTGTTTCGTTGGTTCGAATCCTGGGCGCGGACATGGCACTGCTCATCAAACCATGCTGAGGCAGCGTCCCTCATGCCACAACTAGAAGGACCCACAACAAAGAATATGCAACTATGTACCGGGGAGCTTTGGGGAGAAAAAGGGAAAAAAAAATTTAAAAAAAGATTCTAATTTCAAAAGTGATCTTTAAAAAAAAGAGAATATGTCTGTTGATATTCACATAATTACTTGCTGGAATTTTGACTGGGATTGCATTAAACCTATAGATAAATTTGAGAATAATCAACATTTAACAATATTGAGCCTTGCTATTCATGAGTATGAAACATTTCTCCATATATTTAGCTCTTTGATTTCTTTCCTCAGAGTTTTGTAGTTTTCCTCATGTAGTTTGTATACATATTTGTTAGGTGTATACTTAAGTATTTCATTTATTGAATGTAATGTGTTAATGTAAATGGTAATATGTTTTTAATTTCAAATTCCACTTGTTCATTGCTAATATATAGAAAAGTGACAGGCTATTATATATTAACCTTCTGTCCTGCAAACTCGCTACAATCACTTATTAGTTCCAGGAGGGTTTTTTAAAAAATTTTTTCAGATTTTTCTTCATAGACAATCATGTCATCTATAAACAAAGATAGTTTTATTTCTTCCTTCCCAATCAGTTTATCTTTTATTACATTTTCTTGTCTTATTGCATTAGCTAATATTATATTTATTTTTTATCATTCCTTTGTCTCTTTTCATAAGCTGTTAATTTTATAGTTCCTTACCATGTTGTCTTAAGTTTTTCCTAACACATCAGCATTTATCTTCGAAATATTACAGTCTATTTTAAATTACATTTCTTTTTTCAATTTCAGGACAGTGCAAAGACTTTTAACACACATTAATGCAATGTATCTCTTCCTACCACTTGTGTTTTTTAATTATTTATTTTAATTGTATATAGATATATATATTAAACCACAGAAGACTATCATTTTTTTCATAGCAAATATTTATTTAGATTTATCACAAATTTTTACTCTTCATTTCCTCTTGTATTTCCATGTTTCCACCTGATATCATTTTCATTCTACTTGCACATTTAGTTTTGAGTATCTTTTGGGTCATTTTTATTCAGGTCTACTGGTTAAAAAATACTCTGTTTTTATTTTTCTGAAAATGATTGAATTTCACCTTCATTTTTGAAGGATTCTTTGGCTAGCTATAGAATTCTAGGTTCAATTATATTCTTTTAAAATTTTGAAGAATCTTATTTATTGTCTTCTAGATTTAGTTTTTTATTTGAGAAGTTATCTTTTAGCCTTATTGTTGCTCTTTTGAAGGTGATCTTCCTTTTCCCTTCTCTGAATATTTTAATATCTATTTGGGTTTCAACAGCTTTACTTTGATTTGCTTTTTTATGATTCTGTTTAGGATCTGTAGTGCTTCTAGAATCTACTCAAATTATTTAGTTGGTTTTGAAAAATTCCCCAAAATCATGGCTTAAATGTTACTCTGCCAAATTTTGTCTCTCCTTTTCTTCTGGGACTCCAATTACATATATATTTTCATGCTTTATAAATTTCTTATCCTCATTTCAATATTTCCCATAGGTTTTCTTCTCTTTGTTTCATTGTGATATTCTCTACTAACCTATTTCTGTTAATTAACCTTCATTTCAGTAATGTTTTAACTGCTATTAAACTCATTTATTGAGTTTAAATTTAATTCTTTTACTTTTTCTAGAGTTTATATTTGGTTATTTGGATGGGTTCCATTTTCCTCTTGAGATTTTCCATCTAGTCATACATTTTTATCATATTAATTATATTTTATAATCTGAATCTAATAACACGAATATCAATATCGTCTGTGGGTCTACTTCTATTATTTCATTTTTTCTTTATTTTATTCTTGTCTCTTGGTATGTCCAATGATTTTTGATGAAATTTTGTTGGAAAACTTGATGTTAAATATGATAGTGGCTTGGAATAAAGTTTCTTTCCCCAGAGAACATTTATTTTTGCCTTTGGAGTCTGTTAGCATAGAAATATTTTATTTTTAGTCTAGTTTGGGATTGATCTGATTTGACACTGAATTTAGTCTTTGTGAGTGCTAGTTCATTTTCAAGCCAGCCTTACAACTAAGATGTAGCCCATCAATGATCCCAAGTAATAGTCTGGGTTGTTTTTCAGTACCTGCTCCTTGGCGGCCCCTGGACACCAAATTTTGTCTCCCCAGCATTGTGAGACTGCCAAAACCTCTGATCACTTTCTTGTCACTTGGCTATCAGTTATAAATAGGTAAATGTTTTGAAAGAAAAAATGGAATGGAATGGAATGTTGCACACATGTCTCTCTAGAATTCTGGTTTCTTAATCCTCGCTACAGTGATAGATCTGAAATATATTATTTTCTCAATTCTATAGGACACTTGAAGTTTGCTCAGCACCTCAGCTTCCTAGCTGCTACTTCATCTTGAATGCTCAATCTCTCAGCTCATTTTACCTGAGAAGCAAATGCCTCCAGAACAAAAGCAGAGTCAATATTGATGCACTTTAATGGATTTCCCTTTCCAAGATCTTAGCACCTCAAGGCTTGGCTGTCTGGGTAGATTTTTGAGTCCATATTTTCCCCAAATTTTCTGGTTATGCTTGGCAGGAGGGTTGATCTGATCTTAGCCAGCATCTATTACATCTTTGCCAGAAGTGGATTCTGAATCTTAGAGTCACAAGGGAGCTTAGAAATCATCAACTTCTATGTCTTTCATGAACTTCTAACCCATCTCTTTCCAGTATCATTCAGCCTGAAATGAACATTTTTGTGATAGAAAACATACCTAGATTCAAATATTGGCTCTGTCATTCACTAGCAATGTGACCACTGACATGTTACATAAGGTTGATGTAAAAATGAAATAATGTACGTGAGCTGATTTAGAAATTTTCTTCATGGACTTCTTAATATGAACTTGTAATCTCAGCTTTCATGATTTTGGTTGGGTATTACAGAGTTGTGAATGTCAGATAAACCACCAATATATTCTAAGTATAATTATTAATACTTGGGAGAGACTTATAATCCTCAAAATTTTTTATATAAATTCTAATTTAACTGGGCATCCTATATTTTATCTGGCAATCTTATGTTAATTTAGATTAGAATTGTCTTTTTCATGTCCATCTATATGTCTAATCCCACCCCCACCTATCTTCCCGAGTTTCTACTGAAGTTTTTCTTCTTCCTATGATTCTTTTCTAACTTTCTAAATTTTCATAAAATGTCGTAACAATCGTTACTATCTAATTAACATTTAGTACCTGATCTTAACCATTGTTCAAACAGCCCATCTAACTATAATGTAAACCTTTGTATGTGCAGACTGCAACTTATATTTCTATTTCCTTTCCCATGATTTGTCTGGGACAGTGTAGATGCTTAATTTATATTTGATTTTTAGGCCAACTTAGCTTCTTGCAATATAAACTTTTCGTGTCACTTCCTTACCACTACTAAACACACACACACACACACACACACATACACACACTCTTCAGTGGCCCAAAAGGCAAAATTAAAAATCCTTGATGTGGAAGAGATGCCTTTCAATATCATTTCCTGCCAAGACTCAGAATTAAGCTCCAGTCTTACCTAACCTCTTGCTGTCTTCTAGAACTGTGCTGTCCAATACAGTAGCCAGTAGCCACTGACCATGTATGGCCATTAAACACTTGAAATTATAGCTGATTTTAATTGAGATGTATGTAAGTGTAAAATACACATGGAATTTCAGACTTTGTACTACCCCCCCAAAAATGTAAAAAAGTCATTAACATTGTTTTATATGGATATGTTAAAATAGTAAAATTAGTTTCAGCTCTATTTTTCTTTTCTATATGACTACTTAAAAATTTTAAATTATACACATGACTTACATTATATTTCTATCAAACAATATGTTTCTCAATTGTCTTGGGCTCTTTCTCATAGGCCTTTGAGTGTAAATTCATTACTTGATCAACTTCTGCCCATTTACGGATAGAAAGATGAAGTTGGTATGTCTAGGAAGCAGTCCCTGAATCTCCAAGGAAAATTGTTTCCTGCTCTACGTTCCCAGAAAAGGCTATAAATAAGTCTAATAAAGACATTGTCACAGGGGAGACAGTCATGATTGTATGTTTGTTTCCACCACTAGGCTGAGCTTTTCTAAATACATGAATAAATGATTCTGATTGATTAACTGATTATGTAATTTAATTGTCTGTTCCCTTTGGCACTATATTTGGCAGATGCGTTTGGTTAACAAATGCTTCCATTCTTCTTATGGACTACTTTGTTTTTATTCTTGTTTTCCTTTTTACTCTGCTACTTCTTGCATTGTTTTAAAAGAGTCTTACCTGAATTATTGAAATTGTTCCCTGCTATGTTCTCCGCTCCTGGAATTAGTCTACTCTGACTTGAATGTTATCTTCTCTACTTTATTTTGGCTCCCTGCCTGAATTTTGTTGGGTGATTTCCTGAGCCATGTGCCTGAAGATCCGTAATACATCCCATAGCCTCTGATCCATTGGATTCCTTAATATAAAATACTCCTTTGCATGTAGCTCCCTCCTAAAGCTTAGATAGTCTAAATTACAAGGGCAGCACTTGTCGTTCTGCTCTGTCATTATCTACGGGGCTGCAACCCGAGCTAAATCCTTCAATTTTCCATGCTACTAACATCTCTATCAATATATAAGTGTACATCCATCCCTTCCTCCCACATACACACACACACACAACATTTTAACTTCAAATCTACGAGACACTGTTTTCTTTGTAATCAACTGAAAGGTCATCAAACTTTAAGTTGTTTCATAGAGAATTTTAACTTTGTTCTTTGGGGATTTATCTTATTAATTTGTTCGTTTATTTTCTCATACTCAATAGACTTGTTTATTTTCTTATACTTTTGCATTTATCTAGTGGAGGTGCTTTAAAAATAAAATGGAATAATAAATAATGCATTTTATTAGTAAAGCAAATGAATACATATTGTGAGAAATCAATTTTCAAATAAAGAACGCATTCAAAATTTTCAATTATTTGTTTGTATGTCAATTGACAGTTTATTTTGTTTTTCATTTTGAAATGAGCTTCTTTCACGTCTTCACTATGTAGGGGGGCGGGGACAAGGAAGCAAATACATGTACGAAAATGAAACCTGAGCCTTGTCTTCTGCAAGATTACAATTTATTTGGGGAGAGAGGGCAGAGACAAATAAAAAAGATATATCAAAAGCTGTACTGGATTGGGTGCTATAGAAAAAAAGTGCTTAGAGCACAAAAAGTGTAGAAGATGAAGGCTCTTCCAGCTGGAATTATTCCAGAAGACTTGGTGGAGGATTAGGGCTTGAGTGGGGTGTTAATAAGAGTAAGACAGAAGAAGGCATTCTAGGGAGGGGACGGCACACCAAAGAGGCAGGGAAGCGGAAGATGACCAAACACGTGCAGTAAAGAGAACAGAACGACTGGAGCAGAATGCGTGTGCAAGTACACGAAAGGACATGGGGATGGAAAGACCAGATTACGAAGTTGCTTAGAATGTAAGGTTTAGGACTTGAACTTGATCTTGTGCCAGGCAGTGGAGAACTGCTGGAGAATTTTGATCAAGAATGTGATATAAGGAGAGAATGGGTAGGGTGGATTGATGGAGAATGAGTAGAGAGGCAGACTGGAAGAAGCTATGAGACCTGTGATGTCAGCTGGCTCTATGAGTGGGCATGGGTAACAGTGAGGAGTGCCTATATTGCTTCTGGGACACAGCAAGAACGTATTAATTCACTCACTTTCTCTCAAGATTTATTGTGTTAATATTTGTTGAACACACAAATTGAATTAATAATCAATAACGAATCTTTGAAAAATCAACAGCTGAAACAAGAGTATTCCAGTACGATATTGTGTGTCTAGCAGGCACTCCTAAACTAATTTTAGAGCAAGTGAATGAAAGAACGCCCAAGTGGCTCTATGTGAATATTCGGTGTCTGAAACTTCAAGAATGATTTTGTGTAAAGACTGAGTATTTGGTATATGGAGTCTTTCCTCTTTAAGGGCATTTTTCTCCCTTGAATGTGAATTGGAGGTGATCAGATCTGCAGGCAAAAACTAAAGGTTTCATCCAGGGAGACTGCATTCATACTCATAACCTTTCTATTTCAAATAAAAGTATGTAGAGACTTGAATCTTTCAAGAATTTCTGGTGTAAATCCAGTCTGCTGATTTCACAAGTTTCAGAAAATCAGGCAGACCAAAGGACTCTTGTCCAGACCCAGACTCAAGACTGCTTCAGATTTCCTGGGAACTATAGACAGAGATGCCATCCAGGCCTGCTTAGTATTCCAAGCAGGCTAAACAGCCAGGAAGCAGTTAAAGGTGCTGTCCACTAGCTTATAGTTAGTATGGATATTTTATCACCCTTTTGGACCTTTCTTCCTACTGTGAAAAAAGGCATACGGCATTTCATTATGTTAATGGGGCATGAGAGACACAAATAAAGCACTTGGTTCATACTGGGTACCTGTGAGAAGAGGATATTTTTAAATATCCGTAGGTGGTTCACTAACACAGGTAATTGAGTTTCAACATATTTCCCCTTTGAGCCTTTCCATGGGGTGTTCTGTCACACCGTTAAGTAAGGTGGGAGATAAGAAGTAAAGCCTTTTAAGGAAGTATTGCCTTCCTTAGCCCGATCCTTTAAAAAAGTACTTTGTTAACTTGCTTAATGCTCCCTTTTATAGCAATCTTTTTTTTAAACTCAAAAAGAAGCAAACCCCATTTTTAGAGAAATAGCAAAGGTGTTAACACTCCCACTTAAGGTAAGTGACATAGATATTTCACAAAGAGCAGAGGACTTGTTCAAGGCAGTGTGCACAGCGATGACATGAGCACCCTCCGTGTGCATTAGGAGGACAAATGGCTCTCTTGGTAATTCTAAACATGTGTAAGTTACAACCTCTCTCCTGAAAAAGGGTTTTCCTCCCTCCCTTTATTGTAATCATATGCCTTTCAGTGCAGGCTTACTTTACCTTTCATCTACATTAAGAATAGTTGGCGCTAAGGGATGCATTCAAAATTAGGAATTTTTTTTCTCTCTCTTGCTTTTCCTGACTTAATAAATCTGTAGATGCTCTTCTAAAGAAAAGAAAAAAATATGTGGGACTACAGGCCCCAGGCACTGTCATGGTCTCTTGTTTTTATTTTCAGGTACTTGTTTCCTCTCAGGCCTCCCAGTGATCCGGATAGCTACAAAAAAGGGAATCCCAAATGATATTAACACACAAGAAAACACTGCTCACCATGGAATGGTATTAGACATGAGGCAGAATCCATTCTCTTTTTTTTTCAGCTCTGTTGTGATATAATTAACACACAACATTGTGTAAATTTAAAGTGTACAGCATGTTGATTTGGTACCCTTATATATTGCAAAATGATTACCAGGATCCATTCTTGACCGATCTGGTTCAAGGAGTATAAAAGGCAATGTTGAAAGTTCCTAAGAGTAGTCGTACAGCTAGAATGGACATCAATTGAGTGCATGACTTATATAAATGAGGAAACCGAAGCCCTGATGGTTCATCTGACTCCAAATGTGAGACAGCTTGTCCAGGACAGGCAGAGACTAGAATGTGGCTCTAGGCTCCATCACTTGGACCCTAACACCCTGGGTCTCTGTGCCACATTGCTGGGTATGATAACGCCCATCCATTTCACTGACTGGGAAGACACACAGTCAGGTTCTTACACCAGGCTGTCCAATTTCAATAAGGGAAGCATTTTTTCGAGTGGACAAAGGGCTAACTTCCATGCTAGATGTAACATCAGTGGGGCCTTAGGAAACAGGTTTGAAAATATGGACTTGACGTTTTACATTTGTGAGAAAACATTCTATTTGGAAAGACATATTTTCAATAAATTAATGGCGAAGTATTCTATGTAATTCCACAGGATAGCAAAGAGATATTTTAAATAAATCTAACCATTCATTTATTAATGTATTTATTCATTTATCCACTCAGTCAGTCAGTATTTATGGAGTTCTAGTAATGTGGGTAGAGTAATAAACAAAAGAGTCACAAACACCTGCACTCACGAACTCATATTCTAGTGAGGGTAAGACAGACAATAAATGAAACAAATGGAAATTATAGACAATGTTCAAGGGGGAAAGCATTCTAAAGGAAAACAAATCAAGAAAGGAGAAGAGAAAGTGTCTTGTGAGTGGGAATGGGTGTTGGGCAATGAGTGTATGGTACTTCCAACAAAACACATAAAGAAGATAATGGTGCCAGTCGTTCTAAGAAGCATTTTATATGTTTTATCTCATCTGAACCTTCCCAAACCTACAAAGTTGATTTTACTTTACCTCATTTTAGGGAATACGAGGTTCAGAGAGGTTTGATGACTTGTTTAAGGTCACAGAGCTAAGATATAAAGGCATCAGAAATGTGCACCCTGGTTGTTTACTAGGTAGCCTTCTTGTTAACAAAGTATCTGTGATTTTATATTCAGCAAGATCGTGTTTATACCAGATGACATATTGTACGGATGTGTGTATGTAAGTGTTTAAGATAGAACTGGCACTTCACTCTAATATGTTAAGAAAAGAAAAGAATAAGAGATAATTCAATGATATTTTTAATAACAAAAATAAGGAAGACAAATTTGCTTTTCCTACTTTCCTACGAGAAATACTATCAAAGGCATTACTGTTGTCTCTTGCCACTAAGGCATTAAGCAATCAAACACACTCCTGTTCAGCATCGCAGCATGTGGGGAATCGTCAGGTTTTGTCCCTCTAAAACAGAAAGATACCGCCAGTATGTCTGTGCAAGGGATGCAATGAACAAAAAGACATCTGTTGGAGATGAGCATAATAAGGAAAGAGTTCAAGAGCCACTGTATTGTCTTTTACGTTCTGAGGAATGATCACATAAATTTCCTTGCCAGGTAGTTCTGAAGTCCCGATGGGTGAACATCAATTTCGTGTGACTTAGTTTGGGGATCCTATCCTTCTACATTCCATATGCTGAAAAATCACACTTATATGAAGACTACATCAGAGAAATAGTGCACTTCGGGATCCTTGGAGCAACAGCAGCCAATTTCTATGCCAACCAACCTTTCCTTATCCCTTGAACTCGCCTGTGTCACTGTGAGCATTTTGTGTGTATATACTCTCAATTAGATTACTGAGGGCATTAATTCATTCTTAAATCATGTATTTTTGATTGCTTGGGTTTACGAGGGTTTTTTTTTTTTTTTTTTTTTTTTGGCAAGAAAACAAACTAAAAGCTAGAGTCTGCATTCCAAATGCAGTTATGTCCTGGAGCAGACATTGGAGTAAGATATAGACATGGGTAGCTGGTTTAATTATATAAGTCCTGGTACCAGGGTTTGTGATGCACCATAAGAGATGGTCTTCTGTCAGCTGATTGTGCGTCAGGCTCTGTGTTTAGAGAGCAGCTGTTCTGGGTTCTCTGTGGGGATGACAGTGGCCCACCAGCACACACGGAGGGTGCTGCGGGCTCTGCCCTTGCTATTCAAGTCACTTCCTACAACATTTGGCAGGCAGTGCTTGGGCAGAAGGGAATGATGGAGGTGGAAGGGGACCCAATCAGCCATGCTACAATTGATATCTGATTGATGAATGCATGAAATTGGGGAAACAACCCTTTAAAGTGCAGCTCTGACAACGAAAGTGTTGAGCTGCACTTTCATGTGACTATAAAGGCTTGAAAATAATTGTACTTTTTAAAGGAGGAATAAAACTATTTTCTATCTATTTATTTGTTAAAAAGAAAAATGCAAATACAGTATATTCATATCAAGAGAACTAAACAAAAGGAAGACAGCTTTAAATTATTCACAGAGGAAAAGAATTGAGAGTCTCCAATTAGACTGAAATACTTAAAGCATTGGCATTATTGGTCTTGCAACCTTACTTCTGCATGTACAGTAAAATAAAAATAAATAAAAATTGCCATGAGATCAAGGATGACTTAGAAAGAGAGCAACTGCTTTTAGCTGAAAAGGTAAATAAACTTAACTATTTTTCACCTGGAGAAATGTTATTTTTTTAAGTCAAGGGTTACAAAAATCATCACATTGATATGGACTTGGGTTTATTTTTATTCCTCATTTAAATATAGTAATGGATATCCCCTTACCACATAGTCTTACACCTTTGTTTATTTCTTTTTTTCTTTATTTTTTGGCTTAGGTTGAATCAAATATTTGAAATCTTCCTAATTTGCTTTTCCCATAGAATGTGCAATATTGTCCATTGCTGGAAAGCAGAATCCATTCTGATATTGATTATGCTGTGTTAGATTTTAGATTTTTCTATAAATGTGTAAAGGCTGTAAACACCACCAATTCCCAATGGTTTAACAGAATCGTTCCTCCTCTGACCACGTAATTGCTAAATTGTGCATGTCAAATGGCTTGAGGATATTCTGTCTCCTTTCCAGCAGGTTATCAAGGCAAACTTGCTGGAGAATGGTGTTGTTTGTGTGTCCTTTAAGTTAGGAACTCAAAGGTCAAGAGTTGCCAAAAGCATTTTCACTGAGTAACTGCCTCTTTTCCCAAGCTCTGCGATGTACCTCACCAGAGAGCTTTATCATTCATTTCTAAACGTATGTATGTAGTTTCTTAGCCAAAGCCAACTTTTACACCCTAGCTTTATTACAATTAATCACAATGATTGGTTATACAATACATGTATATTACATGCCTATATGCCACATTTACATAGTAATATTGACTTGTGTTTCTCGTAGTTATTTTTTGAAGACATTTTTAAAAATGTGCTTTATCCCAATGATTTAAATTCCAGTGCAAGCAATAATTAAATATTGAGTATCCAATGGTGCTTATTGTGGTCTAAGGGCTCTTATTTGTAGTGGGATAGAAATTTCTCCTCATAATAAGAATATTTTTGTTTGACTTCAGTGCTAACCAAGGGGTAAAATGTTTCTATTAATACATTGTGAGTAGTGCTAGAATTGAGCTGTTAGATCCATTTAGTGTGTAGTTCAGAATCTCTGCTCTTCCTGAGTGTTTTCTCTGAGTCATACTCCTGAGCGGTTATCATTGGTTGTTCTCCTGGCTAAACTGCTATTGCAAGATTTATCTTTAGTTTTGACAGTTAAAACAGTTGCAGAAATTAATTACTAGGGAATAATTTCCCATCTCAAAAGTACAGACCATGAAAACATGTTCATAAATATGCTACAATACTTAACTATTTTTCTCAAAGTATAACCTAAGACATCTTTGCAATGACAAGTCCTAAAATTCACAAATTGCATATTCTCAGAAGTAAAAGAGTAGGGGGGGGCCAATTAGATTTTTATCAACTGAGATACAAAAACGTATTTGATGTTCACATTTATCAGAATTCCATGATTACATTACATATGTACACTTCACTACAATCTTCTGTAAGGTCTTTTTTCCTTCTTTGCTTAATTGTGGTGATATTTCATGAAATGTAGTTTATGAATGTAAAAGCTTAAAGAACAAAAGAGAACAATGATGAACATGATAGGGCACTATACTCAAAATACAGACAAAGAATCTAAGCAATGAATGAAATCTCGTGCTGCATCTGAAACAAATGAAAGGAAAACAGATTGTCATCAACTCTTCATTTTTTTTTTCCCCAAAAGTTTGATACATATTTCTTTGGGGAATAGTTTGCAAATGATATATAGAATATGTGAAATTCAATTGTAAACAGACATGCAATTTACCTAGGTTACAATCTGTTTCATGATCTTTGTTCATTCTTAAGAAAAAAGACAGGGTACACCACTTGGAACAGGATTGTAGCAAAATAAATCTGAGATTGAATTATTAGAACTGACATTATTAATATTTTTTTAATATTCTATGGCTTTCTCATGATTCTTTGCATGCCACATCTTTAGCAAACTCCAGTGCCTTAATCATTTTAAGATTTGCTGTGTTCTCAATAGCTGTTTGCTGGTATGCAAGCACAGTCTCTTTGAATGGCAATAAATATGCATGGCTAAAAAGAAAACTATAGTCAGAAAATCATATGTCTTAAGTATTAACTGCTATATTCAGTGTTTCTTACACTCTTGTTCGCTGAACACATGTTGCCCTCGGGTCTGAAACTGAGCTACCCTTGGCCTTTTGTGGCACTTTGGTCTCTTTCTTTCACCAAAGGCAGGACGCGGTGGGGGTGAGGTGAAGGGGGAGGGGCGGGGGCAGAAAGGGCAGGAGAGGACGGTGGAGACGCAGGACAAGAAAGGGAGAGCTCTCCGTGGGTTGCTTGTTGTCGAGCATGGGAAAACCAAATGCCATCGCCCCAACGTGCTTCCTTCCACCCTACTTCACCCACACACCGGCCGAGCCCGGCCACCAGTCACTGACCACGGCCTTGTCGCGTTTTCTTTCACCCTTTGAGGTTGCACATGTGCCAGAGTGCTAACTGACACCACATTTTGAGACTGATTGTACGACATTGTCCGACACAAGCCATGCAGAAACCGCAGCCGGCTGTGCGCAGGCCAGGGACTCACAGCAGAGAACGTTTCTTTCTAGGTGGTCAGCTGTGGCGCACCGGGTCTGACAATTGTTATTGTGTATGTATCTTGCTACAAAATCGCCCGAGTAGAAATGCTGGATGCAACGCTTGCAGAAGAATGAAAAGGCAAGAGATCAGATAAATATTTTTTATCTTGTTATCTTGGGCTTGCACAGTTTTTAGCATGTAGAGAGCCCCTGTATAAGAAGCAGTTTATCAGCCCTTCTCCATACCTGTGCTGTATAAGGCTCCAAGAAGTCAGTTTTTTTGGAGTTATTAAAAGGTATAATTTGGATAAGTCATATGCTGATCTTACTTAGAAAAGAGTTTTCAAGAAAAATAAGAGATTGCAGCTGGTAGCTACGGTAGTTTACTATTTTTGAACGGCTCTTTAGTATATGGTATTTTAATTCATCCCACAGATTCAAATTGGACTTTGACTATGTACACTGGGATATACTGTATGGTGTTCTGAGTAATGCTGGTTTGCTAAAATTGCAATGCAGATTGATGCTAAAGAGGCAGCTTTGCCATTTCTAAAATCTTCTCAAGCATTTCATACGGAATGAAAATGCTGACGGGCTAGCTACCTCTGCAAACATGGGTGCTGTAAATGCATATAGTCTCCATACTTCTACTTTCTAAGTACAGAATGGGTAATTAGTACTGCTCAGGCTGTAATAGTGAAAGATACACAGTAATCCCATTATACCGAGAATGATGATTTTCAGGGGTTTATAATCAGGCTAGAAAAAATGCTGTAGATAAAATTGGTGCCCGATTTTCAGTGATGGGCAATCTTATTTTTATTTAAGAAAATTTGAAGTAAAGCAAAATAATCGAGGCTATTTCCAGGCTAAAGAAATCTAGCAAGTGGATTCTAAACCCTCTGGATTTCTGGCTGATGACCTGCATTCCTTTTGTTTTCCACTTTGCACTTGAAACACAATCTTTGTGTACTGTTTGTCTGAATCTCACAAACTCTTCAGGAAGGGGGTCTTTGTTGCTTGGGGTTGGTAGACCATGTCAGGGTAAAACACTTTTGTGCTCTGCATATCAGATGGTCCCATGGTGCTGAAGCTTTCCCATTGGCCCTGTGCTGCATTAGCCGGCCAGGGATCTGTCCCTAGTATTGGTGGTCACGTTGTGTTGGCTTTCATTATTAATACTCTGCTAAGCCAAGGAAAACCTTTCTCAGGCTACCACTGAAAGCAATTAACCTGTAACATGAGCTCTAACATCGCTGTTCGCTGCAGAGAACCAACAAAGATTTGTTATTTGGCGTAATGACAAGTTTTAATCCTCTCCCAGTAGAGCTCTCTGGGGGATTTTTAGCACATGGACATTACTGAACAGACATGTTCCAACTGCCCTGGTATGATGCACTGGATTTGTTCCAAACATGGAAAGTCTACCAAAAAGCCAGTGCATAATGCAAACAATTGACCATAAAACATCCATTATAAATTACATTTTACTCAAAATCTCTATTAAGTAAAGCCTGAGCTGGTCCTAATAATAATATATACAACCTTTGGAAGAAAACATACCATGATTGAGTTAGTTAAGCCACAAAAACTTTGTCAATATCTACAGCATTGTCTGAAAACACTTTTTTCTTTTTTTTTGTAAACTATGAGTCCTGTCCAGAGCCAGGCCATTGGACATGGCTGTACCTGCCTGCTTCAGAGTGCTCCCTCGTTTTAGCGTCTTTCATTCATTCAGCCGTGCCCTAAACACTATGTACCTGACCTGCTCTGTTGAGAGTTTTTCATTGCATTGCACTTTAAAAGATACTAAGTATATTAACATTTATTTCCTTTCCTTTACCCCCAACTGTATTTCACTTGCATTCTTTTCCTATGCTTTCTACTCAACATCCTCAAGCCAATCTTGCCCCCAAAAGCCATGATTTACCTCTGATAGCTTCTCTATCTTCTGCCAGATACTAGTTGCTCTAAGTGCTTCCCAATTTAAAGTTTATATGTGTTAGTTAACCTAGTCAAATTAATGTAGCAATAACCAACCACTATAAAATCGAAATATCTCACATATCAGCTCATTTTCCCCATCATTACCTAAAAAGTAAAATATTTTTCCTCCTTCTTTTACCTCTTTTTAGTTTCTCCATCATACCCCTCTCCAAAAAAAAAAAACAAAACTACTTTGACAGTGAAGTAACTACTGTACAGAGCTATATCACTGTGAATTACAGAAGAGGAGTTATGCGTTTAATTTTACTCCTTTTTAACTTCTCAGCCAATGAAATAGCTGATCAAGTTATTCTGAAGACTGAGTGTTTTCTTTAATGATATATTTTGCTTCTAACTAAATTGCTTTACTTAGCAATTTGTGTCGCAACAGAAGCGCTGATTTGATATTTTTCAGCATGGGAATAAGTCGATCAGCCAGTGGTTAGGACCAGTCCCCCTGCATCACAGCATCTTATCAGGAAGGAGTACTTGTCAGTCATGTGTCTTTAGTGCAACATGTAGTTTAATCATCCTGAAATATTAAAACTAGAAAGGCAACCAGCAAATCTCAAGTTGGTAACTTTTAAGTGAGAAATGTAGAAACTGATTACCAGCCGAAGCCCCACTACTACTGACCAGCAGAAGAGGAATTAGCACTCAAGGCTTCTAGCGTAATCACTGACTCCCCCATCACAGTGTGCAATGAAAGAGAAAACACACAAGCAAAAATCCACAGTCACTATCTCGTAAAGGGACGCATAACTTTAAAGAAGTAAGTAGAAAGAAGCAAAAAGGAAATGCAACAGGTAAAATCTCAGGGTACCGAGTGAGATGAAGGCTGGAAGAGCCACGGAGTCAGATGAAACTGAGCAAAGCAGAGTTTCATGAGACGAATTTTGTGCCTTACGCATCACTTAAACAAATGCATAAGACAAATGTTATTACTAAAAAATGCTTCTCAAAGAGGGTGTTTTGAGATTGCCAACACCTATTTGTACTCTGTAGCATTCAAATGTCAGCTTGAGGTCTTTAGGTTTGCCCCTCTTTAAGTATGATCATGTGGTTGATTAGCACTCTTTTTCATTCATTCAAAAATACATACATTTAAAAATTTTGCTTATGGACTGTAAAACTCCAAGCCCTGGAAATTTTAAAAAGAAAGCAAAGAACAAACAAGGCTTGTCTTCTTATGTCCAGTAAGGGGATGCTTTGAAATCCCCTCGCCTGAAGTAAAACATGCTGTTTCCTTTTCTCTGTGATTACAAGGCTATGTCCTGGACTCTAGCTGGCAGACTTATCCACTTCTCCAAAGGCAATCAGACAGAAAAGTTTCACACATCCCATGTTTTGAGCAATAGTTGCTGAAGCTACTGTGATGTGCATGAGATGAGAAGAGCAGGCAAACCTGAGTGCTGAAACACCAGTTTCCTGATTCCTCTGGTGTATTTTACCAGATAAGAGGCAGAAAGATCTTGTTGTACCAACAGTAGCTTAAGAAAGAGGAATGATTCAACCATTAATACTTTGACAGAAGCATTCCCTACCATAAAATTTATTTTAGGGATTACAAAAGTATTTTATATACTAGAGCTATTTTCAAAGTGTAGAAAAAGAAAAAGCATATAGAAAATTTTACTCAGTATTGAATATTATTGAAGAGAATTAGCCAGATGCAGAATTTTCTGGGGTGAAAGGAGAAGGAGTTTATTGATTTTGTAAACAGTAGAACGTAGTTAACTTACCATTTTACTGGGGTAAACTATTTTGCCCAAATCTATCACATCTGGTCATTTAGTCAGCAGCACGTAGTCTTGGGAAACAAAGCCCTTGTAGATAATGGTGAGTGATTAGAATTACTTCTGGTTCTCTTCCTCCATGAACCCTCAAAACTGTGTACATGCAACATCATGGAGAATGTGGATGCCCTCGCCTCTTCCTGTTTAGTGTTGGTGGAACTAACTGCTACATTTATCATTTCCAGTGACCAAACATGCCTTTTCTATGCGTGCATATATATGCATGAATATTCTAATTCTCACTTCTATTTTAAATTATATTTATAATAATCATATATATGTGTGTATATGTATATATATACATCTAGTGATGTACCATACATCAAGTGAGATACATATATATATCTCACTAGATGTACCAATCCCATCAAAATTACTGAAAATATCACTCTTAAATGAAAACTTATATTTTCACAAGGGTCTAGGAGACAAGTTAACATGGTAACATTGTGGCCCAGGTACATCTGAGTTACAAATTTAGCCTTCCTATTATTCAGTGTTTGACCTGAAGTTGTGTTTGTTTTCTCACCTTTAAAATAGTAATAATTCCCTTTGATATGTTAGATCCCAGTGGCTTTTTCTTTAAAAGGAAATGTTTGAAGTAGTGCTTCTAATGAAACATTGTCATGGTGGATACCTTGGATGTCGGTGTGACAACTAAGGCTATCATTTTCAACTTGCTGTTAGAAGTGAGGGCTTTTCCTCATGGACCAGGTCTTCTTACCTTTTGAAAAGCCAACATCTAATGCTTTAGTCATCTGAAGAGTTTAGTTGGGTCATAATTTTCTCATTGTTGGCCTTAAAGGAAGAGATTACACCAAGACACTTCTTTCACTTTCCTTAACTTGTTTTTATAATCTCAATACTGTCTGTCAGTTTGGAGTTTTGCTTCTCCTTATTCTTGGGTTTTGGACTCAACATCAATAGCAAAAAGTATTAAAAAAAGAATGTTGTTTTGTTCTGAAATACCTCAAATTTCCTCCTGCTGGCATCCAGTGCAGATTGCACTTTCATGAAAACCTCAAGTATTGATCAGTCAATTACTGACCACATTTCCAGAGTGGGATTTTAAAAATATTTTAATTGTTCCCTTTTCATGTGGACTAGAAAACTGAATAATCCTATACAAATTTAATTCCAACTTTCCAAAATATGAAATAAAATTATCTTTTATTTTTGTTTTACATTTTGTATAGGTATATTTAATTTTTAACTCTGCAATCTCCTCGCATTATGTGTAATACATATTCTGCAACATATTTGTAAATAAGATCTTTATTCATTTGGCGAGGCAGCATATCTTCTTTTCGTATGAGAAGGAATGTAAATCATCTGCAGATGATTTCTGTTATGGGTTAAAAGCAAAAATACCATAGAGCAGCATTGACTCTAAAGAGCAAAAGACAACCAACTTTTACTCATTTCAATACAATAAACAGTTACATTTCTCAGTTTAAATATTTGGAAAGGAGATCTATAACATATGTGTTCTTTGTTCAAAATTCCAAAAAAATGGTAATTTAAAATTTTTGTTTGCCATTATTCTATGAAATCTGTGTTCCAGAAAGCGCAGATGTATAGCATACTCTATTAAAATATAATAAAATAGCACCCAGGGCACTTTATTAAAAGTCGCATTAAAATAATATTTTTGATGCCAAAGAATTGTATTCTTGGAAGTTAGTTTAGTAAAAGTAATTGGAATCAATGGGTTAATTGTTTCTAGAGCACTTATAAGTAAATATTATTAGGAAAGTATTTTAATTACTGTACTTTATGTGGCCAAAATGTAAGCATTTATTAATATAAACCAAGCGCTCATTACAAATTTGCACAGAAAATGATAAAATATTATGTATGAAATGAAGCATTAGCATGGACCATTAAGTCCTGTATTTTCATTTAATTGAATTTGTCAGTAGTACCCTCTTTAACTGAAAACCAGTCATAACCACAAAATTAAATAATAATTAAAGAAGCAACTATTGAAAGAGTTGCTTGGAAGCTAAGGTGCCATTTAACCAAAACATAGCAATTTAATGTAAATTGCAGACCATGTAGACACAGTTCTGAAAATTATGCATCCTGTGGTTCTGTATATGTTTGATTTAGCAAGCATTTTCAGCATTACGGATTAGATATCCTGGTTGAAAGACCAGCCTATAATTTAGAAAGGTGGGAGATGGTCAGAAGTTCCTGTAAACTTACTTCTGCCACTATGAGGCAGTAAAAGTTCTACGTAACAATTTGACTTATTGCTACATAATCAATGGTTTGGGCCTACTCGTATGTATCAACATATAAGACTATGAGTATTTATCTTCTTCGTATTCCTAGTTAGCCAGTGTGCAAATTGTGTATGTGACGATATAATAAAACTATGACTACATTAAAGTACACTTTACTATGCCAGAGGTACAAATGTGGGATGTATCTTGATTGTCTTGTTAAAACTGTGATATTACTCTTTCAAATAAAATTTTGTTTAATGATTATTGTCTAAAAACTTCTAAGATTCAGTTTATTTACCAAAAAGTCTAGTTTCCTTGTGTGTGTGTGTATGCCTGTGTACATATATTTGTATACACGTGTATGCAGGTTTATTGTTTTACTAGTTGCCCTTCTGAAAGGTCTCCAACCTTTGAAAACTATTTTTCACTCTATCTAAACACATTCCATGTTGCACAGCCAGCAGGGGGAGGTAAGATTTAAGGAAATAGCAAAATGAACTTGATGGAAGCAACTACTTGAGGAAGCAAATAAACAAACAATAAAAGAAAGACTTGTCAATGAGCAGAATGGAGAGGTCCCTAATGCATTTGGAATAGAATTAGCATCTTAGGTATGACGCTGGCTGCCAATTAGAATTTTGATAAACATTCACCAGTGCACTTCAAAGATCTAGATTTTAAATATTGTACACAGACGAATTCTAGTTATCAGGAAGTCTTTGTGATATTTGCCAATATGCAAACTGTAGCTGAATTTATATATGTGGATCTGTGAGTCAACTTAAATAATACAAAAGTACAGCACTCATACAAATATTCTCATGAGCTTGGAGAAAATGTTGAGTCCCTTTAAAAATTTTACAGGATCATGTCTGCTCACATAATTGACTTGTATGCAGCAATTAATAAAAGATAACCACAGAGGAACTGAAGGATTCTAATTTTTAAAATATAATTAAAATTATATTTCCATATTATATTTGTATGCAAGCGGTCAATTAAGTGTGTGGATAAGTTTGATGTGACGTATGTTCTTGAAATTGACTTGTGTTTCCTTGAAAATGATGAAGTTTAGGATTTGGAATAAAGCAGTACAATTTTCATATCTACAAATCTCACTTTGATAAACTCACTTTAGCCAGGACGAGGGTTAACTCAGCTTGCCTAGTACTTACAACTTTGACAAGTGCAAACAGTCAACATGTCTGTAGTTAACATGAAGAAGTAGATTCCTACATAAAAATGCAGATTGATGAGGAAAACATATTGAATTACATTAAAGTTGTCGCCAAGGAAAATAGAAAATTAAAACCATATCTTACATTTGTAAGTTGATTTCTCATTGCAAAACATTTCACATATTTTATTTCATCTGATTCTCAATCACTTTTAAGAGGAAATTACTATACCCATTTTACAGATTGAATAGTATAGCATGTTTTTAATGATACTTTAAAATAAATCTTGATCTCATAAATTATTAGGACTTTGTTTCTTATTTTAAAAAGATGATAATTAACTGATTCTTAAACTTAGTATGTTGTAAGTCTGAAAAATTTAGCTTTTCCCATTGATTCAACTCTTTTCATATGATAACGAAACAGCCAGCATGTACACATATACATCCTTCCACAGTTTACTGTCTTCATTGCACATATTAATATTGAGACTTTAAAGGTCATTTTCTCAAGAATTTCATTTCAGATCACTATTTAAGGCAAGAATCGAATTTCAACAAATCTAAATTCATGTTAAAGCAATTTAAGAATCTTTGCTAATTCTGACACACACACACACACACACACACACACATCACAGCCACACACGTATCACTGAAGCTCTAATGCAACTCCATTGCGTTTTCCAATATTCCAATTTTATTCTCTCTTGAGCCAAAACGTAGCCGCTGACACTGACTTCAGAAGATTTTTTAAAAAGCAATAATTGGGAGTTATGAAGTTCAAGGATTGAGGAATATTGTATACATTAGACTTCTAGTACACACACATGCTGTGAAGACAGTATGAGCCACTCTAGGGGTTTCAGTTTGAGAATCCAATGTTGAGGTCATATAGAAGAGAGTGACTGTGAAAGAATTTTGCTCAAATAGCTAGTTCTTACTAAAATATTTCCTTCTTCTAAGCTCCTGAAATGCTTTGTAATACATGGATGAAACTGATATTCACAGAATGTAATGTGGGGATTTGGGCTATTTTTGGGTTTTGGATATGCTGATTCTCTTCTTCTCTAATATCAAAATTCTTTCTTCTAAATTTATGCACAACTATTGGTTTTTCTCACATAACACTTCACCTCTCATGTTTTTCCAGAACTCCTTTTATTTTAAACAGATCACTACAACTTGTAACTGCTACAACTCATCTTAAAAATTGGAGTGAAAAAATATGCCATTAAGCCCTCATTATCATTAAAACGTTTTTGCAGAGGAGTGACTTGTTCAGAATTTTACTTGAAAGAGCTCATTTTAGCTGATAGGTGAGGAAAGAATGGGAGGGGAGCAAGACTCAATCAGTGCAAACCAGTTAAGAAGGGAATACAATCATCCGAGTGAAAGATAATGATGGCCAAGATTGGCATAAAGCAATGAGATGGAGGGAAGCAGAAATGGTTGAGGGATTTAGGAGGTAGAATCAAAAGGACTTGGTAATGAGTCAGATGGAGATGCAGAATAAAAAAACAAAAACAAACCCAAAAAACGTCAATATCTGTGGACCTACACCTACAACGTTGTTATGCAAATGTAGCCCTTCCCCAATAGTCTTGAAAAAATAGGAAGTGCTATTGGCCTGTAGTTTACCTGAGCATTTGAGGGGGGTATATCAATATTTTATTTATTCACCTCAATGAGCAAGATTTTCTATTAGGCTTTGGCATTTAGAATATGAATTAAAAAGACTTTTTGAAACTTTCTAGAGAACGTTTAGAGTCAGAATGATAGATGGATACCCAGCCATTTACTAGAGAAGTTATTATTCCATTCAGGTAGTCTGGATTATGCTGAGACAATCTCACAGTCTGAAAAATCTCAATATCCTAAAACAATAGCTAATTTTGAGTCCTACTAAAGGTCCAACAGAGATTGGTATCAGAAAGGGAAGAAGAAAGTACTCTGCTCCATCAAGGCACTCAGGGACCCAGACTGAGAGAGGCTCTACCATCTAATGTTGTTGACATGTAAACACAGGAATCTGCTGAGAGAGTGGTAGTGAGAACAGGGGATTATGTTTGTCTTTCAAGTGCTTCACCCAGGAGTGACACATGACATTTCTTCCATATATCACCGACTGAAGCTAGTTATATAACCCTGTCCCACTTCACGGGAGCATAGAAGTGTAACCTCCAGGTTCCTGGAAAGAAAGGAGAATAGGACAGGTTGGTAAAATTGTAATGTCTCCCATAGAAACCAATACAATGAGTGTTAAAGGTATTAAGGATTTTAGAAAAAGTATAAGAAGATTTTTTTTAATTACAAGCTCTTTCTTGTAACCAATTAATAAAGTAGAATTTTAAGTATCTTTCAAAAAACATTTGAATAGTTAATCAAGAACTTTAAAAATCTGTAGTAAATAAACAGGGTTCTTCCTCATCATAGGCCTTCAATTCAATTCTGATGTTACCCAAAATGTCCACCATATTGTCACACATTGCTATGGCTTGTCCTGACTGTTTCTATATATTTTTTTTAATTAAATTAGACTTCCATTATATGTGACAGATTCAGTATTCCTACACTTGTGTGACCCCTGAGTCGTGTGAAATCATTGCATCATTTAATCCCTCAGTGCTTTCGAACAGATTTTGACCCTGATGTTTATCCTTCCGCTAAACCGCCTCCCGCATCTAAAGACTGAAGCCTTGTTAGTGTCAAAGTACATGTGGATCCCTCAGTCTGTAATCCTCACTTTGTGTGTGAAGGGTGATATCCAGGGTGTCTGTAAAAAATGACTCACCTATCTCCTCATTAGAACTGTCTGCATATAATAAGTGGAACAGAAAAACATTAAGCCACCATATGTAGCCATTGCCATAGAGTATGCAGGGAAAAGAGGCACTGTAAAAGAGCAAATACTAAACAAGATTAGCAAAAAAAAAGATGCTGTATATTGAACTGTAATCCAGAAACAGTGTGTGATCAAAAGCTAAAATGTGGCCAGGGATTAAAAGAAGGTTCTGAACGAAAAATATATGGGGTCCTGAATCCCTTGTTTGGAACTCTAAAATCCAAAGGAGAGCTGTTTAATTTTTTTCTCTATAAGTTTGGCAGCAGAACCCAACCTGAGCCAATCAGACCTTTTCAATGTTTATTTATCCCACTTAGTGTGAATAGCCATACATTTCACTGCAGAGATGTTAGCATATTTGTTTATGGGGTATTACCTCAGATCTTACTGGGGACGCTATCAAGTACAGAACATGCGCAGCTAATACCTCACTCCGAAACTTCCAGAATCCGAAACATCTGTCCCCAAGGGTTTGCAATAAGGAATTGCATACCTCTTGACAAGCACCCTTTTCAGTAAAAAAATTAAGAGATCTGCAGTGGAATCCTGGATATACTGATTGCTACCCACTGTTGAATTGTAATTCTGCCTCCCTGCGCCCCATTTCCTTCATTGGCAGTGTCAAGTGTGGCGTGTGGGACACACAGACTTCCAAGGTCTGTTTTTCCTCTTCAAGTGCTCTCTGATTTTATTAATTTTCACATTATATCCTCTAAATTCTCCACATTTATTAACTTCTAATACCACATAGTGTCTCCTTTGAAGCAGAATAGTCTTCAGGGGACCGGCATAGTTCTGAGCTCCCTCGTACCACATAGCTTCATGCCTGTCAAATATAGTGTGATGAATTTATTTAGGGAATTTATTTTCTTAATCCCAGAGTGTCCACAAAGAAAAATATTGAAATTTCAAGCAATTGAAAATTGATTTAGACATAAAGTGAAGAGAAGAACTTTAACTTTATATTTGCAAATTAGCTTATAGTCCTTCCAAATCATTTGGTTTTTATTTTGGCTTTTTAATACACTACATAAAACCTTTTAGACCTCTACAAGAATTGTGGCTTAGACTAAAAGAAATACTTTATGATGTTGTCTGTGTAAGATGGAAAATAATACTTTATTACAGATGTTGTGGTTGTGTCCCAAATTCCCAAATCAATGTCATTTTTGTTAGAAGTGGTCAATATTATTCACACAATAAAATAGCCTATTTGATTATTCCCTGTAATATTCTTGTGTATATACTATGAGCCAGATTTTGCTCTTTTATACACATGAAAATTTTACCTGACTTCAATACTTTAAATTGAATCTAAATGACATCTAACTGACTTTATAGAAAGGATTTGCATGTGTGTGTGTATGTGTGTGTGTGTGTGTAGTGTGTTTCCAAAACCTGGCTTTAGACACTTACATTAATATATGTTAGGTTGTTTTTTTTTTTAAAGAAGCTCTTTTTACATAGCTTTTCAATGCTAAGGCATAATTCTTTTTGGACCAAATATCTAGAACATCTTTCGTTTCACTTGTAAAAAGGAAACAACTTCATTTATTTCATGAGAGGGACTATCAATTAAAAGATATACCTAAAATTTTAGACAATATCTTACAAGTTGAAGAGCGTATCAGTTATTTATTGATGCATGGCAAGCTGTCCCAAATTTTCGCGCGTTAGAATAACAATAAATTACAAGTCTTCATGATTCTGTGGGTGAGCAATGTGGGCATATCCACTGCTGGTTTCCCTGGCATTCAGTTGGAGAGTCAGCTTGGCCTAAAGGTGTAGGATGGCCTCACTCACATGTCTGAGAATTGATGTGGGCTGCTGGCTGAGGTGCTGTGGCTCTTATCCATGACTGCTCAGGATTCAGCAGGCTACACCGAGCTTGTGCGGGGCCTGCCGAATTGAAGTTCCAAGAGGATCCAAGCAGTAGCTGCAAGGGCACTTAAAGCCTCTACACCAGAACTCGCACTGCGTTAGCTTCATGACTTTCTATTGTTTAAACAAGTGAAAAAGACAGCCAGGATTCAACGGAAAGAAGAGACTAGCAACAGCATATTGCAAAGTGGGTGGGGACACAGGAAGGTGTAATTCAATGGAGCCCTTATTTTCTAGATATATCACCACAAGTCTTAAAACTAGTAAGAGATTCTACAGGCCTTCTTCAAACAAACTTTTTTTCTACTTCTCCGTTCTTTTTCTTAAGAATACCGTGTTATCACAACCAATCTTCCTCACTTTACAAAATCAAGCAGATTTCTTGCCCATCCGTCATTGTACTGTGGCATATTATTCTGGGGTGCTAACCAAAGAGAACATCCAAAATATTGTTGGCGAAGACTGACTCCTTGATATTCTTGAATTCAGACATATTATAGAGAAAAGTGATAGTAACTTTTTAAAGGATTTTGCTTTTTTCTTACCTGCACTACTGTCAAAGAGCACATCACTTCAAGGGGAGAAGCCTACAAGAGCGAAACAAATAGAGCATCTAAAGGAAATACTCCAGGGCCAGCCACCCTACTTCAGCTCATTGCAAAGCTCCATGCTCTTGTTATTAATTTCATAATATGTTCATATTATTTTCACCAACGATGTACTAAATACAGTTATAGTGATAACTCCAACCAGAGAAACATTATAAAACATAAATTATGGTCACAGAATATTATTTTAGAACTTTAATTACATACATTCTTTTACTACGAGATTCCATGATCAATAAAAGATTTTTCTAAGCATAAAAATATATTAAATTAGGATAAACTTCTTTAGGGGGAGTGGAATAGAAACTGAATTCAAGAAGAGGAAGGAACGATGTAAAATTCTTGACTTACAGAACATCCTGTGTATATATTTTTTAAATGGATGATGGTTCACATCAAATCCCCATGAGGTTTATATTTCATTGGATACATTTTAAAGAGTAGTGCAACAGTTTCATTTTTGTGTCAATATTTACAATATACCCGAAATGACATTCTTTGAAAATATTTAAACTTAGGAAAAAATATTTTGCACGTCTATTTATTATATCCTCGAGGTACATCGATGTCCAAAATTTTTAGGTACTATGTGAATACAAAAAAAAAAAAAAAAGGAAATCCACTGAGCTATAGTGCGATCTAACTCACTTTGCCCTAGATTTCAGGACAAAGCAAATATCTTCTTGGTTGTCTGAAAGAGGCTGATTAGGCACTGGGGTGGCAGCTCAGGTTATCATTAATTTCACAGGGCAGAAGCCAGGCTAAATACTAGTGATCACTGATGAAGCTGGACTACATAGAAACTCCAAAATCTAGGACTATTCAACATAGTAGCATCATAGTGAAATCAGGTTAGTATTTGGGCTTTTCTCAGCTACCATTTAGATGTGACCAAAAGAGATTAATAGTTAACATTTTTGTAATCATGGAATACTTTGAGGATCTAGCAAAAAAAAAAAAAGGTTGATACTCTCAAAATATGCATTACCTTTGCTCCACACCCACATAAAAGCGCATATGTGCTCACACATCAAAGGTTGCATAATTTCAGGTTTCCTGGATGTGATGCCCAGGCTTTCATTCATCAGATTTAAGAACACCAGCTTTAAGAGAAAAGAATCACATCCTCCACCTGCTTTGTAAACTCCCAACACTGTACATTATAGATATTCAGGACTCAGCAAATATTTGTTGATAATGATATCTGATATTTGTCTTCCTTGACATTGCTTTTTGATAGGCATTTTCAAACAACCTAAATTCAGCATGAAAAAATCATTTTGGAAGGGAATGAATTCCCACTTTCAACATGCTTCTGAGAGCGTTTTGTAATAGACCAGACTGAGGAAACACCTAGCAGGCTGAGCCCATTCCGTCTTGAACACATCACGAGCAGATTCCTGCTTTCATACTTTAAAATATTCTTGTTTCAAGTCACAATCAAACTTTCTATGAAGCATTCATTTTATGCAATTCATTATTTCTCATCTTCTGCTTTGAAATAATTTAACATCATAACAATCAAATATAAGACAGTAGAAGAAAGAAAGCAACTTGTGTGGCTCTAACTTTCCTTCTCCCTCCAGGCTTCCTTAGTTTCAGAGGTTACTTCTGTCTAGAGTTTTATCCATTAAAACTCAAATCTTAATTTTGACGATGGGAGATGCTAGTTAGATAAATATATCCCTATTCATCACAGAAAGAGAAGTCTCATATAAATTATAGATTTGTGGATAGTGTTTAAGTGTCCAATGGTATAAAGATATAAATTAAACACTATATTTTTCTTAATTTTAATATTCTGAGGACCACTAGGTATACACTTAATATAGGAGCAGTGTATTTTCTGGAATAAATATAAACTGAATTTTTTTTTTATATTTTATGGTTTTGTTTTAATGTATAGACCTCCAAAATTAGTCAAATTCACAAAATAATCTTTTTAAAGCAGACTGCACAAACCTATTAAAATCAACATATATCATCATTTCCACCGAAGAAAAAGTTGTCAGTCTGTCACTTGTACTCCTTTGTCAGGGAATGTCCTAAAATTCTACACTTACTTATGCTATAAATAAAGGCTGGGTGCAAATCTATTTGTTGGTTTAATTACAGTTATATCCCACTTATTTTAGGTGCCAACCTAAGAAAATCATAGCTATGCTGGACTGACTGCTCTGAAATGCAACCTTCAAGCCTGTTTGACAGTAACAGCTAACACTGACTATGTGCTTAACCTGTGGCACGTACTGTTTTCAGCCTTGGTGTCTTACTTAATCCTCCTAATAACCCTATGGGGTAGGTGTTCTCCCATTTCACAGATACAGGAACTGGGGCTCAGGGAATATGACTTCCTCCAATCATACAGCAACAGATGGAATCAGATTTCAAATGCACGTGCTCTGGCTCTAGACCACTTGGTATTTAAATATAAATACAGAGTAATTAAAATTAAAGAAAATTAAAAATTCGGTTTCTCAGTTTCACCAGCTAAATCTGTTCTAGATTATCCTGCCTTACCAACCACTAGAAAAATTTAAATTGCAGGGTGTTATAATCACAAATGACTTTAATCTAAAAATGATATCCACATTACTAAATTTGCTGATTATTCTCCCTTGTTTTTTATCATAACATAGCCATTACACAGGCAAAAAGTTTTCATTGACAAAACATAAGTGACAACTATCACATTCTACACATAGATACTAATAATGCCTGAAATATCATGAAAATTTGAGGAAACAATTAACCAAATCAAAAGCACTGCCAACTCCTGTCTCATCAAGAAAAGATGGATCACAGGAAAGTGTGAAGGGATTAACAAAATTGCAGTTAAAAAATTTTTTTAAAAATTAAAATTTCTGCTTGTTCACATTTTAATCCTTAAATAGCAGTTGGAACATTGGTGATATATCTCATAAACACTGTAATCTCAAAACAATTTAAAAAAACAAACGAGGTTACATATATTTAAGTTAAAATTGAAAATTAGGATAAATTTTGAAGCTTGGTAAATGGAAATAAGAAAATTTATAGTAAATTAGAAATTAACAATCACTACAAATATTCTTTATTTTATAAAAGATTGCACAGTGGAATTCATTTAAATTGCAAAGTCTCCAGGGTTAGAAGGTTATTTAGTTGAAATGCAACATTAAGAACAAAAACAAAATGGCAACTTTACTTACCCATAGTAGTACTCAAATGCATTTCAAAATAAAGCCAGTGAGCTCAAATTTTAAACGGCAGTCTGATTTCTATGTGAGGTTGTCATGCAGTAATATACGTTGTTAGGGAAACTTACTATCTGTGCAACTTGCCTAAGATTAACGGACCTTCAGAATTCTAATTTTAAATCTAAATTAATTGCTTCATAAGGTGTATTTGAATCTCTGTTATGACATGCAATGTATAAAGTCTTTCCAAATAATGCTGGCCCGCTGTACCTGAGAAATCTCCTTCTATTTGGGTTAGAGGATTTTTTGAATGGGCATTGATGTTAGAGCTCTCATGACAGCGCGTTCATTCCTCTTTCATTAACAATAATAAAAGCTCTATGGGCTTCCTGCTATTTGGAGTGCTCAAGAAAGAGAAATGTGTCCTATTGTCTATCAGACATTTAATGAAGTTTCTTCAATAATACAGAAAAGAAGATTAAGCAGTGAGTACAGGATGCCAAACGTTAAGATCTTGTCTCCGCAGTCCTATCCAGGCTGCCTCTTCTTGCCTCTTCCCTTTCCCAAGTGTACAGTGCAGCTGCAGCCCCAGCTCCCCCTGGGGCCTCTGGCCAGTGTTTGAGGAGCTGTTTCAGCCACCTTCGCCTGACTTGGTCTAGGTAGGACAAGGGAACGCTGAAGACCTAGAGAACCTGAAAGATTCGGCTGCTACTGTGAGTCTTCGAAGATTTGTAAATAAGTGCCCCTTTGTTGTTGCTGTTGTTAATAAATGTCAGGAGAGCAAATTTTAATATGCGAGTTTTATTATGACCTGAAATACTTATATTGTCAAGAGCGAAAATTCGGGGGGATCACTATGTCTCTCTGCTGACTTCCAAAGGTAAACGTGTAAGGGAAAACACAATACGAGAATTGTTGTATCATGAAATGAAAAACATGTAGTAAGGTGACTGTAGACATGGACTAAGTGATTTTTAAAAATATTTGAAAGCCTGTATTTTAAGTCATTTCTAGAAAGGATGATAGAAATCTCCATTCCTTAAAACCTTAACCTAAATCTTTTCTGTTTATTCAGAATTTTTGCCAAGTTTCTTCACAAAGTATAAATACATAAACGCATGGTCTAAAGGACCGATGGATCCAGGCCTCCAATTAAAAGCTCCACTAGCAGTAACGAACACTGAATTTGTTCAGGGTAAATTAATGATCAGTAAATTTTGACTTTTGCATTTTTATATATTTATACACCGAACATAAATGGAACAGTAATAGAGAGCTATTTAATTTGTACCTCTGAATGTCATACGCCAAATGTTAAATTTTTTTAAAAAATCATGTACTTGCACACACCAAAATAGTGTAATAACCAAAAACAGTCTAAAATTATTTAATAATTTATGATGTTAATTTTAGCTTCAATGGTCTTGGTATAGTAAAATTAAAATGACTATATAAATTGATAATTTCATCTGATTTATATCAAAGAGTTAATTTATTTGTAATTTTAAATGTGTTTGAGGGAAATTAGGAAATATTTTTAAATTCATATTGACTCCAAAATTTTCAGGCTTATAAATTCAGACAGTCTCACTTGAATCCCCAAATATCTTAATTTGCTTTCAAGAGAAAGTATTTTTTCTTTCATTCATATAATTCAAAACAGCTAAACAGATTCCACTTCAACAATTTAAATGATTCACATGTGAGAACAAATATGGAAAATCTAAGCCCCAAACAAAATTGCAGACTTAAATTATGATGATAATTTAAAATGTGTGTAATATAATTATAGCATAGGGTCTGCTATAATGAGCCGGGGGATACTATATCTATAGCAACGTGTTAGGACGGAGATATTAGATATGCCTTTCTCTGAGCATTTTTTTACACATTTCTGAATTATGATACCTGTGCCAGAATCAGTCTACTGTATCAAGGATTTTTTGGATGAAGAAATGAATTTTTTAAATTGTCAAAACATGATAGAGCAAACTTCCATTTTCCACATAGGATCTACTAAAATATGAATATCAACTGTATATGATTTTAAATGTATTCATTTTGAAATATCTCTAAAAGAAAGTTAAAGAGATACGAATTGATAATTCGGGTTCAGCGATTTTGTTTAACCAAAACAAATTGGAGACATATTTAACTAAAATATTAATTAATCATTGCTATATCCTTCGACATTAATGCTTAATTGACCCTTTTATACAAATATATTTTTCTTAAACATATAAAAGTACATCCAACTATAATTCAGACCTTCTTTTCACAGTTACGCCTTTGTTAGTTATTAAATTAATACTTTACTGTTAGAGTAACAAATATACACCGTTACTCTATATAAAAGCTTAGGGCAGTAACAGAAAACTGTGATATAGCCGGTAATGTTTACAGTGAGTAGTTCTATCTATGACAAAACACAGGAGGAATTATCCTATTTGTTGTTTGATAGAGAAGTACTGTTTAAATTAAAAAGTCATTAATTCCAGATCGAAACAGGAAAGCAATGCACAGTTGTTGTCTGGAACAGTGATGGACAGTGTACCGTGAATTCAAGAGACAAAAAACGCAGGAGATTCAACTGCCCTTATCCAAATAGTTATCTATCCATCTAGCCACCAACCATTCATTTAACCGAGAGCTAATGAAAATGAGTAACTACAATGTGCAGAGCCCTGGTGCCGGTGGGGTGCTGAATAAGACTCAGTGAGCGTGCTTTATCCCCTAGTGGTGAGACTTGCAAATAATTAATGAGAATACTACTGACTCTAGTGAAATCATGCTAAGGATACATTGTTTTCCTGTGGTGGCCCTTAGAAAAAAGTGACAAATTCAAAGTGAGGAAGCAGAGTAGATTTCCCGTAGGGAGGCAGAAGTGAGTCTTGGTGGACTAAGATGGGTGCTGTTAGTAACAGGCAAGCTCCAGAGGTCACCTTATTATTCTGTCAATTCCTAGCACAGACTGAACATGTGGTTGGGTGAGAAGAGATGTCCAGCTGAGAGAAGAACACGTGAGGTTCAGAGGTGGGGAAGGAGCTACAGGTGTGTCTGGGATGTGCGGTAAGTGGAGCCCTGGTACAGTGGGGAACGATGCTGCAGAGAGAGGGGAGAGCCAGATGGTGAATCATATGGAAATTATGAAAACTGAGGAGATAACATCTCCTCTGCTTTGAACTCTGCTGAAAAAGACAAGATTATATTTGGACACTGAGACATGAATCAATAAAAGAGCAGAAAGATCAGTACAAAGACAGGAGAACAAGGTCTTAAAGTAATGCATATTTTACAATCATCTTTTCTTCTCAGTTCAAAGAAATCTTTGTTTTTCAGAGGTAATTTTGTACACAAATAAATTGCCTCATAGACGCAAGTAGCATTTTCCTTGTAGTTAGTAGCCTTTTAATAATGACTAGTTACTGAATAAACAAATAGCTGGGTAAACAGATCTGTATGTCCAGATCTATATTATTTACTACTCCAGTAACTGTAGAAGGTTTTTTCCCCTTTAGTTGAAGCCTGCCAGGGTCCAGGGCCTGGCTGCCAGGTGTGGACCTTGACTGATGAGGGCACAGTAACCTGTTGACCCCACCCCCAGTCCTGGCTTCCCAGCTGCCTTTTATCTCCAGCCTTGCCTCTTTTTTCCCCTCTCTCTCTCAAAGGCCTGAGAAGCCCTGGGCTGCTCATTGGCCGTGTGCTGTCCCCATGTCCTGACCCGTGTGGACTTCCTGGCTTACCCCTTCATGTTCCTGGTGACCCTGATTTTCGATTCTGAGTCAAGGTTAGGTAGCACCTCCTCTCTAGTTTCTGATGGTGGCTGGATTTGGGAACTACATGTCATCCTTCATTTACCTTTATCAGAAATTCTGATTTTGGCTTTCTGACATAGCCTCCCCACCTGGGATTCTGACACTGATTCCAGACTTGAACAACTTCCAGGTTTTATTTATTTATTTATTTAGGTGTTGTGAAACAGCTTTTATTCCTAATAAAGATAAACCCTGATTTCTAGCGATTCACAGCCCGGACAAAGACATGCACACTGCAGTGCTCTGCCGCATGTAACTTTACTATACGTGCTGTGCTAGGTGGAAGCTGGCACATTCGATTCCTAAGGATGGCTCCTTCTCAGAGGGCAGGCAGGCTCTGCTATACTTCTAAAACAAACTTGATGTGGGTCTTTTAAAATGCATTTTAAATAGAAGTGAATGAGCTTAAAATCAGATTACTTTTTTGGTTTTTTTTTAAATAAATAATATTTTTAAAAATCCTTACAAAGAATCCTGAGGGAATATAGTTTTTTTCTAGCCTGTCTCCCTGCAATTTTGGATTGTACAGGTTAGAGTCAAGTTATATATAAACACAAGCACAGATTACTCCTTCCCAGCAGAAAATTCTTTCTAAGAGCCTGCTGCTACTTGTGGTGAGAAATATGTGAAATAACTCTTTTACAAAGTAATAGAAGTTTTAAGTCAAATTATGCTAATTTTTATATAAATAGACACAAATTAAGGGGGGGTAATAAGATGCAGTATGAATCATGCCCAATCTTCTAGACTGCCCTTATGGAAGAAAAAAGAAATTTTTCTAGTTAGGAGATGGAAAAAATGATGTGTTAAGCTATTTCTCAATTGCCAGTTGACTCATTAATCCATATTTAAGAAATTCGTCCACTAATAAAATCAAGTCTCTTCCATTTTTCCAAGAGTTTCAAACAGAAGTTAATTTACTATTCTATCAATAATATAAGATCTTTTATTGTAGTGACAATATTCTGTGGACACAAAGGTTGCCCATGTCGAATAGACTGTATACAACACAGCGAACTTTATAAATACCTCCAGTGTTTTTCAGGGATTTTGTGAAGTTTCAGCAGCACAAATACATTTTTTAAAAAAATATCGCTCTCCATAGTCAACCAGTTAACTGCTACTGTATCTTTACATGTCAAATGACTCTTACGTCTCTCCTGAAATATTTAAAGGGAGTTTTTCACATCAAACTGTCACTTCTTTCTTAGAGACAGTTTTCCAGTTTCTGAATGCTGACCTGTCTTATCACCACCATTACCACCACCTCTCCCACCATCATATCACATGCAACTGTAATTGACTTGCTTGAAGAATGGTAGTTAAAAGCTGAAATAAATCAATGGCAAATAAATTACTTGTGACAACGTGTATAGCAAGTGTTCATCACTTTGGCTATAGTCTCCTTTCTCTTAATACTATATGTCTGCTGAGTGTCTATCTTCCTCCTACCTTCCTTCCTTTTTTTGTTCTGTTTGTTCTTTCATTGTCCCATCTTTCTTTCTTTTTTGTTTCTACTTTGCCTCTGGTGTCCCTAGTTTTAGGGTCCATGCTCATTCTGGTTCTTCCAATATCGGATCTGCCATACACAGCACCGAATCTGCCTTCTTCCAACCATGATTTGAGAATACAGATGACAAATATAGGAAAAGAGCGAAAAAAATGGTTGAGACAGTTTATTTCACCCTTACGTTCTGTCATGTTATTTTGTGGAATAAGAGACCCTTGTTGCCATTAAAACTTAGAGGTCAAATAGGCAGTAGTAGCCACTGTGTCAATTCCAAACCAAAAAATAAACATTAAGAATTCTTTTGGGATCAAGAGCTTCTTAGTAACTTCTTAGGCAGATTTCAAAGCCTTTAAGTGACAAAGTTTAATGAGGTGACCTAGGAAGTCACCTTTCTGCACATTTTTATATTGGACGCTCTAGTAGTGCCTACCATCTGTCTTATGTCTGTTTGGTTCAAGCTGGTGCCATAGGCCATTGTATAAGTGGTGCCTTTGCTCTCACTTCTTCTATAACTAGAGTCTTCCCATCTTTGAGGGCCCCTTGCCTGCTTAGCAGACATGGGGCACCCTTGCCATGGGTGCAACTCTGTGCCAGTACATGGCCAAACTATCCTGGCTCTCGAATTTTTGTGGACAAATTCACAGTGTTGTTTGGTTGTGATTTATGATTTGTTTTTGAAATTGCAAAATCACTTTGATGTGAACTGCTGTTCTCTGAACCCATTCCAGATGTGCTTAAAACTCCAGATTTGTCAAGCAAAAATTTGAAAAACATAATAGTAATGGTCAATATTAAGGAAAGAAAGCTCATCAGTACTTCGGGTTTGGCAAACTATGTTGGAGTGTCTTGCAAATTTTTTTGGTTCGGCAAAATTTGTTTGGCCAAGCACTTTCCCCTTAATTTTTAAACCCCTGAGTATTTCAGGGGAAACTTAATCCATATGTTTCAGGTTCACTGCCTCTTTATCGTCAAAATGTTGTTTTCCAAAAGCTTTTTAGTGCTGAAAGAGGTTTATCAGACACTATACAAGTTCTCAAAAGTGTTTTTTACCTCAACTTGTAGATCCCACTGGACATGAACTCAAACTCGTAGAGTTTCGTTCTAAATTTAACATCAACAAAGCTTGACTGAGATCCAAAGCAGCCTGACCACAGTTAGTCCTTTGAAAAGTACTACATTATTGGAAGAACACATGTGTTGAATGGAATGTACAAGTAAAAGCACACCAAAAAGCAAAGTTTGAAGGATTGATGGCACGCCTTCTAAAGAATGACTGTTGTGTAAATTTCTATTTGATTAGTTTTCCTTTACTTGTTAATTCCCCCAGCCTCTACTCAGCCCCTCAGCCCCTCAGCCCCATTGTATCCTGTGTAACTCCATTTTGTATATAAAAAAAGAAATTAGAAAAAAGATAAGTATTCTGATAATCTTGTCAGAATGAAACGGATAAGGAAAAAGACACAAGAACTTATTGTCTAGAATGCATCTCGTAATTTCCATAATTTACTAAAAAAATTCATTGGCTGCCAGTTTATTTGATTTAACATCATCCAAAGTGTAGGGTTACATGGAATAAATAGCTAATTGGGTTAATTTAATAGCAGGTTAAATCTTTCTTTTATTTTGTCTAAAAGGCACATTAAAATAGTACAATCTTCAAGTGGTCTTGGAAATCTAAAGTAGAGTTTCTTGATAAAAAAATATATAGCTTTCCCACTGCTGAGTTTATAGTGGGAGTTGCTGGCATTCTTCCAGTTCACCGCGTGAAAATCTAAGCTGCCTGTATAAGTGCAGAATTTAGTGTTGGGTCTTAAGGTTTTGTTTGGCATCTTGCCAAAGATGTTATGCATTTAGCTGGGAAAATTGCCTAGAAGTTAATTGAGAGGAAAACATTAATATACAACCTCCCCCCTTAAGAAAAAAAAAAGCCATGGATATGCATACGGTGCTGTTCATTGATAAGATTTGTATGTATACAATAAAGACTTAAAATTGATCCCAAGATTGCTTAGGATGGATTTTCACTGATTATCCACCCACCATATATCTGTTCCTTTGTGAATGTCCAGAGTTTTTCTAGGATCAGGATTTCCCCACGGTGCCTGCTCATTAGAGGCACGAGGTGGTTGAAGTCCCTTTAAAAATGTTACTAAAGGATGAGTGGTTATGCACGAATTCAGGAGAGGCTATATATTAATTCCATCTCTTAATTAAATGCTTTTTAAAGGGACATTTTGGTGCAGGACCTCACTCTCTTCTCTCCAGTCAAGATGGGTGGGATTTGCTCTGAGTCCTCCTATGAAAGTGAAACCCTCCTGCCCTCAAGGGCCACCCATGCTGGAGTCACCTCTCAGGTTTGGTGTCTTCGGGGCTGAGGGAGCACTTCTTGTTCAGCACTTCATAATTTTTGCTTTGCCCCATAGTCTCAAGACCTGACTTTTGCTACCCCTGGCAGCTAGTTTGTGTTTTCTCTCTAGTGCTTTTTAATACACTTCCCCTCTTTAATCTGTGATCTTTTTCCATCTGTGGCATGTCCCCCTACTGATTTTTTTTTTTTCTGGTCAACATTCATGACAGAAAACTGCAGGAGTTCCCAAGGAGTATTGGGAAAGCTGTATTTCCTTCTTCAAAATGAAAGTAGAGTGTTGGTTGTATATTTTTGTTTATTGTTCTTAATAGATTAAATTTATTGGGGAGACTCCACTAACACAATAATGCCACATTAGTAATTAAATCACAGCTCCCAGTACCTCCCCTCCCTCCACACCCTCCTCCTTTCTCAGGGTCGCTTTAAGCCTTGGATAGAAAAATAGCACTTCTCAAAAATGGAGTCCAGCCTGAAGCTAGAAAACCCTGCTCTTAAATGGCAAAGCTCTCAGTAAGTGGGCTTCTTGGTCACTTTCAGAGGCTTTCTTTGTGGGTCTCACTGTGGTCTTGGAGAAAGGACTTGAAGGGGGAGGGCAGTAAAGACAGAGGAACAAAGCTGGGGGTACGCTTCAGGCTGGAAAGGGAGGGCAATGTGATCCTTTAATTAAGATGAGTGTTCTTTTGTACCTGTACTGTATCTTTTTGATGTGTTGAGGTAGAGAGGACATGAGCAGAGCAGAAACAATGCAAGTTTGCTACTGTATGAATTCCTTCTCCTTCTACTTAATCCTGTCCTTATTGGGGCCTTGGGTGCAAAGCTGATAATTTTGGTGAGCCCAAAAAGAAAGGCAGTGGCTTGAATTCCTGCCACCATCCCCTTGATAATGAACAGGCCTAATGAATGAGAGTAAGTGGTAGGAATCTGTGACCAGCTGCATCGGGGCAGGTAATACAGCTCAGATTTAATTGGGAGCAGGTATTGGAAGGCTGTATTACTTTAATTGGTGAGGGGTTTTCTAAATGGAAAGGACAAAGTATAATGGACAAATTGTGCAGTACAATAGCACTTAAGCTGGGATTGTATGCATTCGTTAATCTGCTGAGGAATGAGGCAATTCTAAACAATTTTCTCAGTGAAACCAACTCCAGAAAGCTTGTCCCTTTTGTTCTCCCTTGGGAAAATGTAAGATTGAAACAGAAAATACCTTTACCGAGGCAATCATTTGCCACGTGTGGAAAGCGGATACAGCTGTAAACTATGAAAAAGGGATCTTTGTAGTACAATAAAGGATGGAAAAAGAGATAAAGCTTGGGATAAGAGTGGGCCTGTCAGTGCAACTAAAAAAGGAATAAAGTGATGGCATTTCCAGTGACAGATGAGACTCTAAAGAGAGTGCAGGACAGTTTAGAGAGGGAAATTTGATATTTAAAAGAAAGGGCTGTGATAATTAAAAGTAGCATTACATTAAACTGTTACGCATATCATTAATGACAGAAGGAAACTGGTGCCTTTTAAAAAGTTAATGATTCCTGTAAAACCATTCCTGAAACCTTACACTTTTAAAAGTCTGTATGAACATAAACCTGGCCTCATAGGTTGTATTTCTGATTTCCAACTTTGCTTAAAAATATAAAAAGCAATGCAATTGGAATTATACTCTAGTAATTGTGTGGCAGTGTCCGTGGAAGCATGCTCAAGTCCTGTGCAGCTAGGGAAAATGATGGACTAAGACCAGCCATGGAAACATTGCTATAAAAGGCTCTCTTATTGACATGTGGGTATAACATGAGCCCACGGGACATTCATTGTCAAGCACATGCTATTGCTTTGTTTTCCTTTGATAATTTATATTTGACAACATCCAAGAGCCTATACGGAATGGCATTTATGAGGAAAAAAAATTGCTTCCAGATTTGTGGTTCAGTGACCAGCTCTGATGAGACCGCTTAACCGGATTTTCAACTGGTTGAAACCGGATTTTCAACTGGTTGAAACTTAATGGTCAAGAGCAATTGTACTTGAATTCTTTTAATGGGGCTCTTGCACTTGTATATTTCATTACAGGTGGGAAAACTGGAGAGATTGAATGTCCTTGGAAGTTCACGGAGGTTTGGCAGTGGGATAAGAAAAACAAAACGGAGCATAGTGGGAGTGTGGAACAGACTTTCCCAAGATCCCCAGGTGGGTTTCATGTATTGCCTAATATGAAGAGCCAGACTGATTCAGCTTTCCACCCTGGCTGTAAAGGCCGAATTATCTTACCTCGGCTATTGTTCCAGCTAGAACCAAATCTACAAAGCTACAGTTTACATAAAGAATTCTTTGGAAACAAAACTATTTTGCTATCCTCACATCTAGAGCCCATGTGTTGGACAGCATCTACTCCGGCCTCAATCTCCTAAACTACAGACTATGATGAAAAAAGCCCCTTAGTGTAAAATCATATTTATTCTAAAAGAATAAAATCTTTCGTTTGGTGCATAATGGCAGAATCCTGCTTGAAGCTCAGGAAGGGATGCCATAAACTGTAAGATAAACCCCAAAATCAGTCACACCAAAACCTGCTCACAAACAGTAGTCAAGAGTCTTACTACCTTAGCACATTTAAAAAGAAGTTTGTAATAATGGCAACTCAAATTCATTACTGAGCCTCCATGTTAAAAAGTAGTCTCTCAAATTCCTTGGGGAGGAAGGATAGGAGCAAGGTAAAGAATAAAAAGTTAGAGTCCCAAGTAATTCTCTATTTTAAGAATTGTGACATGTGGAGCATCACAGTACTTATCTGTACTGAAAAGGCACCCACACTTTTAATGGTGGGTGTGTGTGTGTGTGTGTGTGTGGTTTGAGCATGATTAAAGTTGGTGAAATGTGATTATGTGATATACAAGTGTGACAAAAACTCAGAGTCAGAAAAAAATGCAATGAGAACAGGTCACATTTGTGTGAAACCCCTTGGCCCTATTCGTCATGCCCCTAGAATTAAACCAGTATTCCTCTGTCCTTTACTTACCCCTAGGTTCATTTCTCCCAACTAAAAGAAATGGGAAAGAAGGTCTGTCTCAGAAAAAGTCCTGTACCAATTGTAGCTGAAAACCATTCAGTATTGGCAATATTGACTTATAGAAAATTACACAATCCCAAGAGCCATTTACACTGGGCATGTGAACAAGAAAGAAGAATCTTGATAAACTCAGACACACACACACACACGTTTATTGAATACTTACCATGAGTTATTTAATTCAGCTGGTTGATGTGTTCTTAGCAACGACAAATTCAGCAATTGTAGTTTTTTTCTACAACATTCAATCAGAGGCTTAGCAACTTTAAATATCAACAAAATGGAGATTTCAATTAAATTTGGTAAAGGGAAATCACAAAGATATAATTATACCATTTTCTACCATTGAGCTATCCAACGGTATAATCACCAGGAAGGGAATCAAAATAGATGGCTGATAGCACGTGGAACTTCTGTGAGGTAAAATCCTACATATGCAGATAACATCTCCTGGAACTTCATGTAAGGTCCTTTATGTGGATGTTACAATAATTTTAATGGCCACAAAATAATCCCCTACTATCCTCATACAAGGAGAAATGTGCAATGTAGGACATATAGGTTTAAAAGTGATGGTCAATATTTGTCACTTGTGCTATCCATGTATATAGAAAGGGAGATAGAAACAGACAGAGCTACACACACACAAACGTTCCTGGTTAAAATAAATATTTGATGCTGTATGATATCACAGGACACTAAGTAGAAAAATAAAATGAAATGTCCAAGTAGTTTCAGTAAATGGAATACATGGAAAAGAGGTCCTAATTTTTGGAGACATATTACTCCTTTCAGTGAGAATAAGGGATAAAAGAGTTTAGGAAAACTTTGAAGAAGCCCTTCGCTCATAACCTTTTCTAAACATCTCTGTGTATAGATGTGCATGGCCAGTAAGGTAAATCATAAAGTAATAATATTAAATAATATAATTATTTGTGTATTAGCTAAGATGTATCTAGATATAGAGAAAGTATTACTTTAAATAATGCATATTTGTCTGCCTGATTCATTTTAAAAATGAATTGTATTCATTCATTAGCTTTGGATAAAATCTCTGAAATTGCACAAAGTGAAGATTTGCTGACTGTTCTAGTCTGACATTATTCAACTATGTCTGGAGTGTATACAAATTTTTTGCTTTTTGTGAGATGTAATTAATCAATGAAATGAAAAGACTTCTCATGGGAAATGCCCTTCAACTGTTTGGAATAGAAATTGAAACTTGAGAAATGAAGAGAAAACAAGAAAAAACATTGGAACTTCATTCGGTTGAAAAAAATTGTAGGGATTTGCAAATGAGACCTCCTGCATAAAATTAGGATTTCAGAAGTTTTGTCCACTTCATAAAAAGGGCAAATAAAATATCCACTCCACCATCACATAGTAGAAGAAAATAAGCTTTTCTTTTTCAAATCTTTGATGTGAAAATGTTTTCTATGAGAAATAAAAATGCTAAATCTATGCCACACTCAGTTGGTGGGGCTGGAATTCATTTTAACTTGAGATGCTTTGCATGTGGGTATTTTAAGCTGTATATCCCAAGAGATCCAGAAGAAGCAAAGACAAAAGTGTCTATAATAAAATTCCACGACTCAGGATATCCAGTTAATCTGTGAAAAAATAGTGCTGCTAAGGATGAGCTCATGATTTAAAGATACAAACTACATAAGGAAAGGTACCAGCAGTGAGAGAACCAGCAGATGCAACGAATAGGAGACTTGATATACTCAAATACCAAAATTAATATCATATTCTATAAATGAGTATAAAATAATGCTTAAAATAATTAGAGAAATAAAAGTTGGAATGGAAATCACAGCAAAAGAATAGCAGGTTATGGGGGAAAAAATCAGAATTTAGAGAGAACCACATAAAATCCCACCGGTATATTACCTGAACTCAATTAATAAATAGTGAAAGAATACTTACATCCTTAGTCCCAGGAAATGCCCATCAAAAATGTGTTTATGGAAAGACAAACTAATGAACTTATTCCATAGTTGTTGAAGTTTAAAGATTGGCAACTTATAAATAACTTTAGGTAATCACTGGAAACGGCTAGTAACAATGAAAAACAAAAAGAAATGGCCATGAAATGTTGAACTTGATTATGGAGATGTTGGGCCTCTCTTAGAGGTCTCAGAAGATAACAAGGGAATAAATAAAAGGTTTCTAGACATGTCAAAACATGAATTATTGGGAGAGTGATGTCAGCAAAATCATTGACTAGGAAACTCCATGCGCTTGTTCCCCAAACAGAAACAAACAAAAACAACCAGAAAGCGCGTGAACTAACATTGTAGGAGCTCTGGAATGCAATCAAAGGTTTACAACAATCAAGCAAATGTTCAATCAAGAAAAAGCCATCTTCAAAATGTTAAGAAAGTTTTGCAATATTTTTGCTCTCCATTCCCTCACCTCTCCCCAGCACACAGCAGTTTTGATCTTCAGCAATGGAAGCCTGGTTACCAATTCCTCTCCTTGGACTGAAGGAAGCAGAGCAGATCTTATTTGCAAATTACTCTGTATCTTCATTCTAACCTGGGTGGGGGGTACTTGAATAACTGACTTACTCATCTCTATCTCACAAAGCTTAGAATATAGGTAGGAAAAGCAACCAGCTTTGCTCGTAAAAGCTACAAGTGGACCACAACTCCACAGATGCCTAGAGCAGGAGATTCTGGGAGGAGATCTACAATATGCTGACTAAAGCCCAGAGGCAAAACTGAGGTAAGAATCTTTGGGAAATTAGGACAGGCAAAAGCAATTGCATGTACAGCAGAGTTTAGAAAGTCATGTGTGTGATCAGGCAAGACACATGCTCAAAATTCCAGAAAAGAACTTAAGCTCAGCTGATCTCTAGGCTCATAGCAAGCCTAGTTAATCATGAAGGAATATATCCACATAGAGCTAGTCTGTAAACACTGTGAGAGGTATTGTCCTCTTTTCGTGTGTGCATGTGTGTTCATTTGTCTCTTTCAGATCCTGGAATTCAAGGAAATCTCTGTCAAAACATTTGCTGAACGCAGCTAAAGGAACAGAGGCAGTGAAGACGCACATCAAGGAATAGTCGTTTAAAAAATAGTTTGGAAAAGTTTCCCCCAAAATGGACTACAATAGTCATCAATAATCAAAACAACAATAACAACAAACAAAAAACAGAAAACTCTAGGGAATGGAGACAATCTGAGTTACAACATTATAAAAATCAAATACCAATTTTCAACAAAAAAAATCACAAAGCATACAAACAAACAGATTTTGGTTCATTCAAGGGAACAAAATAATTGATTGTCCCTAAGGTAGCCCAGATACCGGACTTAATAAACAAAAACTTTGAAACAACTAGCTTAAATATGCTCAAACAGATAAGGGAAAACGTGGACAAAGAACAAAGGAAATCCAGAACATGATATATGAACAAAATGAGAATTTCAACAAACAGATAGAAATTATAAAAAGAGACCACACAGAAATTCTGCAGCTGAAAAGTACAGTAACTGAAATAAAAACTTTACTAGAAGGGTTCAACAGCAAATATGCAAAAGAACTGGCAAACTTGAAGATAGGACTATTAAAGTTATTGAATCTAATGTGCAGAAAAGAAAAAAGAATGAACAAAAGTGAACAGAGCATAAGGGAATTGTGGGAAACCATCAAGCTGACTAACATACAAAATAGGAGAACCAGAAGAAGGGAGAAAGAAAGGAGAAAAAAGATTATTTGAAAAAACTATGGAACCAGCCCTGATGTCCTAGTGGTTAAAGTTTGGTGTGCTCTGCTTTGGCAGCCTGAGTTCAGTTCCTGGGCACAGAACCACACCATTCATCTGTCAGTAGCCATGCTGTGGTGGCGGCTCACATAGAAGAACTAGAAAGACTTACAGCTAGAATATGCAATTATGTACTGGGGCTTTGGGGAGAAAAAAAAAAGAGAGAGAGAGGAAGATTGGCAATAGATGCTAGCCCAGGGTAAATCTTTCCCAGCAAAAAAAAAAAACAACAAACAAAAAATTCATCCTAGCTTAAAAAGAAAACTATGACCACATTCTTCTCAAACAGGAACAAAGATATGAATCTACAAATCAAATAAACTCAATGAATTCCAAGTAGAATAAACCCAAAGAGAACCTAACTGAGACAAATTACAATCAAACTGTTGAAAGCTGAAGACAATATAGAATCTTAAATGCAGTAATAGAGAAGTGATTTGACATGTATAAGGGATCCTTAGTAGGATTATCAGCCAATTGTTCATCAGAAACCTGGAAGTAAGCAGGCGTGGGATGATATATTTAAAGCGCTGAAAGAGAAAAAGAAAAAAAGCCTCTCAATTGAGAATTCTGTATCTGGAAAAACTGTCCTGCAAAAATGAGGGAGAAATTAAGACATCCCCAGATTTAAAAAAAAAAAAAAGCTGAGGTTGTTCATTACTATGAGACCAGCTCTACAAGAAGTGCTAAAAGGAGTCCTTTGGGTTGCAGTGAAAAAGAGTAGATGGTAACTTGAAGCAGTATGAAGATGTAAAGTTCTCTGGTAAAGGTACATTTACGCGCAAGCGAAAAAGCCAATATTATTATGACTTTGGTTTGTAACTCAAACTTTTAATTTTCTACAGGATTTAAAAGACAAAGATATAAAAAATAATTATAAATCTATGTTGTTAGTCACATGACATATAAATACATAATTTGTGACATCAATACTATAAGAGGACGCTGGAACTTTTAGGTGTAGAGTTATGTATGAAATTGAGGTTAACTTGGTATTAATTCAAATTAAATAGTTATAACTTTAGGATGTTGTATGTAATCCTCATGACAACCACAAATAAAACAGCTATAGAACATACCCAAAAGGAAATAAAAATAGAACAAAATATGTCACTACAAAAAATCCACTAAACACAAAAGAATCAGTAATGGAGGAAATCAAGGCTAAAAAAGGTAGAAGACATACAGAAAACAAATAGCAAATGGCAGAAGCCCTTCCTTATAAGTACTTACTTTACACATAAATGGAATAAACTCTCCAATCAAAAATCATAGATTGGCAGAATGGATGGAAAATATGGTCCAATTATAAGCTGTCTTCAAGAAACTGACTTTAGATCTAAGACACAGATAATCTCAAAGTGAAAGGATGGAAAAAGATATTCAATTTCAATAATAATTAAAAGAGAGCTGAGGTAGCTATGCTAAAACAAGATAAAATAGAATTTAAATCAAAAACGGTTACAACAGATAAAGGACATTAAATAATGATTAAAATGTCAATTCACCAAGAAGATATAATTATCATAAACTTATATGCACCAAGTATCATAGCCACAATATATATGATGCAACACTGACAGATTTGGAGGGAGAAATAGAAATTTCTATGAAAGTAGTTGGAGACTTCAATACTCCTAATTTCAATAATAGAAAGAGCAATCAGACAAAAGATCAATAAGGAATTAGAGGACTTGACTATAAACCAATAAACCAATTGGACCTAACAGACACATAAAATCATTCCACCCAACAACAGCAGAATACACATTTTTCTCATGTGCATATGAAACATTCTCCAGTAGAGAACATAAGTTAGGAAACAAACAAGTCTTAATGAATTTTAAAAGATTGAAATCATAGAGAGTAGCATTTCTCATCAAAATGAAATAAAGGCAGAAATCAATAAAAAATTTGGAAAATTCCCAAACGTGGGAATTAAACATAACACCTTTAAACAACCAACTGATCAAAGAAAAATTAGAAAATACTTTGAGACAAAAACACAGCATAGCAAACCTTATGGGATGCAGCAAAAGTGATACTAAGAGGGAAATTCATAATAGTAAATGCATATATCCAAAAAAGAAATATGTCTCAAGTCAATAATATAACTCTATACCTTAAGGAACTAGAAAAAGAATTAGTAGAATAAAGGGAACAAAAACGTTTGATAGTCTCAATTGATGCATAAAAAATATTCGACGAAATTCAACATCCTTTCTTGATAAAAACACTCAACAAACTAGGAATAGAAGGAAAATTTCTCAACAAAATAAAGTCCATATATAAAAACCCCACAGTTAACATCATACTCAGTGATGAAAGACAAAAATTTTCCCTCTAAGATCAGAAATAAGACAAGAATGCTTGCCTTTGTCACTTTTATTCAACATAGTGTTGAAAGTTCTAGTCAAAGCAATAGGCAAGAGAAAGAAATAAAAGGTGTCCAAATTGGAAAGAAAAAAGTAAAGTTATCTTTGTTCACAGATGACATGATCTTTTATGTAGAAAACTGTAAAGATTTCACAAAAAAAGTTTGAACTTAATAAAGAAATTCATCAACTTGCAAGATACAAAATCAACACACAAAAAGCAGTTCTGTTTCTATACGCTAACAATGAACCATCTGAAAAGAAAGTTAAGACAATTTTATTTACAATAGCATCAAAAAGAATAAAATACTTAAAAATAAATTTAAACATGGAAACAAAAGGACTTCTACACTGAAAATGAAAAAATATTACTGAAAGATTAGACACCAATACATGGAAAAACATCTCATGTTCATGGATTGGAAGATAATATTGTTAAGGTGACAGCACTACCCAAAGAGGTCTACAGATTCAATTCAATCTCGTCAAAATTCCAAGAACATTGTTTTGCAGAAATAGAAAAACCTGTCCTAAAATTTATATGGAATCTCAAGGAACCTCAAATAGCCAAAACAATCTCGAAAAAGAACAAAGTTGGAGGAATCACACTTCCAAATTTCAAAATGTACTACAACCCTACCATTATTAAAACAATGTGATACTGGCATAAGGACAGATATACAGACAAATGGAATAAAATAGAGATCCCAGAAATATTACTTTCAATAAGGGTATCAAGACCATTCAATGGAGAAAGGGCATTCTTTTTAACAAATGACACTGGCAAATCTGAATATCCACGAAAAAGAATAAAGTTGGACCTGTACTTTATACCAGATACAAAAATTAACTCAAAATAAATCAAACACCTAAACATAAGACCTAAATATATATATGAACATAGAGGGAAGAAAATATAGAGGCAAAAATTTATGACATTGGATTTGCCAGTGATTTCTTGGGTATGATACCAAAAGCACAGGCAGCAAAAGGAAAAGTAGATAAGTTGGACTTTATCAAAATGTAAAATGTTTGTGTATCAAAGGAATGAATAGACAATCTATAGAATGGGAGAAAGTATTTGCAAGTCATACATCTAATAAGAGATTAATTCCCAGAATACATAAATAACTCCTACAACTCAACAAAGAAAAAAAAAAAAAAAAAGGACTAAAATAGACATTTCTCCAAAGAAGATATACAAATGGACCACAAGCACATAAAAAGATGCTTAACATCATGAGTCATGAGCAAATGCAAATTCAAATGACAATGAGATACAACTTCACACCCATTAGGATGGCTAATAAAAAAACAAACAAGAAATAACGAATGTTGGAGACAATGTGAGCAAATTGAAGCCCTCATGCAATGTTGGTGCTAATGGAAAATGGTATAGCTGCTGTGGAAAACATTCCTCAAAATGTTCCTCAAAAAGTGAAAACTTGAAGTATCATATTATCCATTAATTCCACTTCTAGGTATATACCCAAAATAATTAAAAGCAGGGACTCAAACAGAAACATGTACACTGATGTTCATAGCAACATTATTCACAATAGTCAAAAGGTGCAGGCAGCCCAAATGTTCACCAACAGGTGAACGGATAAAAAAAAATGTACTACATACATACCACGGCATATTACTCAGTTTTAAAAAAGAATGAAATTCTAATACATGCTACATCGTGGATGAGCCTTGAAAACATTATGCTAAGTGAAGTAAGACAGATATGAAAGGACAAATATTGTATGATTCCTCTTATATGAATGAAGTACCTAAAGCAGGCAAACAGAGGGAGAAAGTAAAATACAGGTTATCAGGGACTGCGGGGAAGCACTAACGGGTAGTTTCATTTAGTGGGCACATCGTTCCTGTTTGGTTTGATGAAAATATTCTGGAAATGGATAGTGCTGATGGTTGCACAACTTTGTGAACATACTTAATGCCACTGGATTATACACTTAAAAATAGTTTATAGGTAAATTTTATGTTACATACATTTTACCACACACACAAAAAAGGAAACCCTTCTCACTCCTTAACGATATAACACTAAGCCACAAAAGATGTCTGTTTCTGAAAATGTCCAAAATTCAGGATTAAAGGATTAAAGTCCAGCATTTCCTTGAGTCAGAAGTGGTCTTAACAGCTGGTAAAAGAAATAATCGCCTATAAGCAATGATTTTAAGTGTGCTAAATTATTCTAGATATTAAAGGTGATTTTATTGAGCATATATTATTCAAAGTTGTTTTAACATCTGAAAATAATGATTCAGCCCACATAATAGATACAGAAAAATCATTTGACAAAATTTAACACACATTTATGATAAAAACTCTCAAGAAACTTAAAGAAGGCAATTTCCTCAGCTTGTTAAAGATATCTTCATAAAACCTACAGCTAACATGACACTTAATGGTGAAGATTGCATGTGTTCCCTGTAAGATGGGAACAAAGCCAGGATTTCAGTACACATCACTTCTATTTAACATTTTAATTGAAGTTAGCCAGTGTGAAAAGGCAAATAATAATAATCATAGAAATTAAATATATCTGTATAGGAAAGCATTAAGTACAACTGTCTTTACATACAGATGATATCAACATATATGTAAAAGAATCCTAAGCAATCCACAGTAAAACTTAATGAAGGAGGTCAGCACGGTTGCCCCTAAGGGATCAATAAACAAAGGCAATTGTACTTCTATAAATTAGTAACAAACAATCCAAAAATGAAATTAATAATACAATTCCATTCACAAAATTATCAAGAAAAATAAAATGTTTAGAAATAAATTTAACAAAAGAAGATCAAGACTTTTATACGCTGAAAACCACAAAACAACGCCGTGAGACATTAAAGAGGATTTCCCTAAATGAAGAGACATTGCATATTTTTTTATTGAAAAATCAACATTTTTATGATGTCACTTCTCTAAACTGATTTATAGATTTAACACGTCATATCAAAATCTCAGAAAGTTTTTTTTTTACAAAAATTGACAAGCTGTTCCTAAAATTTATAAAGAATTGCAAAGGACCTAGAGTAGCGAAAATAACTTTGAAAGAGAAGAATAAAGTTGGAGGGCTTACACTTCCTATTTCCAAAATTACTATAAAGCTACAGTAAGCAAGACAGAGTGCTATTGGTGTGAGGATAGACACATGGATCAATGGTACAGAATTGAGAGTCCTGGAATAAGCACTTACATTTATGGCCAATTGATTTTCAACAAAGGTGTCAAGGCAATTCAATGAAGAAAGGATAGTCTTTGGTATAAATAGTACAGGGACAATTGGATGTCCACATGTCAAAAGATTAATATAGACTCTCACATCCCATCATACACAAGTAACTCAAAAATGAATCAGACCTAATAACAAAAGCCAGCCCCATAAAACTTGGGGAGGAAATCTTTGTGACCTTGGTTTAGGGAAAAATACAGACACCCAAACCACAATCCATAAAACAAAGAAGAAAGACAAATTGGAATTAACCAAAATTTAAAAAATTAAGCTTTTAAAGACACGATCAAGAAAATAACTGACAGGACACAAACTTGGAGGAAATATTTGCAAATAACATATTTGAAAAAGGGCTTGTTTCCAGAATATATAAAGAACACTTTATAATTCAATAATAAAAACCAAATAACCCAGGTTAAAAATGGGTAAAATAGTTGGATAGATATTTCCTCGAAGAAGGTAAATGGATGGCTAGTAATCACATGAAAAGCTGCAAACATATCACTCCTTAGGGAAGTGCCAATTAAAAAAACAAGGAGACACAACTTCACATCCACTATACGGGTTATTTTTCTAGATATTCATAAGAAAAGGCACAGAAGAGAAAATGCCTGTTGTATGTTCAGAAAACAGCAATTACTACAATTTTCAGTGAATAGGTCTCTGAAAGAAAAGTTGTGATTATTGGAAAGGTGAATTGAGACCTGACCTCCAGTTGGTGAGAGAGCATCATACACTTCAAGGGAATCTCTTGAATGGACAGAAGGATCTCATTACTTTAGGAATCAAACTTAACATATTTTTGAGTAGGGAATTTACATTCCACTTGACGAGACAGTATTACTACTTCAAAGCTTTCTGAAGCTCTATTTTCCAATAAGCATATTTCAGATTCTGTTGTGAACTCTCATTTTACTTTCAAAGAATGTGTCAGGTTATTGTTATGACATGTATTTGGAAATGGGCACAACGCAATATTTTCATGTATATTTATCTTAACATGTGATTCAAATTAATATATAATTAATTTAACCTTGGCTGTTGGTGAAACTGTCACAGAATTCCTTAAATCATTAAATAATGAGAAAAATACAAATTATTAGAGAAACACAGATACTCCAGAACCCTGCGTTTGGATCTTTCTATGATAATTTAAAATTCTTTATCTCCTGGACTTCCTTTTAAAAAAAACACAAAAAGAAATATAGTCTGTGGGTCATTTGAACATAAACTACCAATCAGAAAGTATGCTCTCCTCTCCATGAATGTATCCATGTTATTTCGTAAATTTTAACCAAATAAGAAAATTCTATTATTTCGTGAGATTTTTATGGTGATAAACCATAAAAAAGCACTGAACGAGGAAGTTTACCTTTACCCACATGAATGATTTGTCTGTAAAATCTTTGATTATCCTCTAAATGCCAGTAGGAATGTTCTGTCACTACTATCTACTCATGAAGTCTTTTTATTGTGCATGTGAGATAATTGGAATTCTCTTTAATATTTTACCATATCTTTCAGTAGAATCTCCAAGGTCTTAAAGACTTAAAAAATAGGAAAAGATTCTGTTGTACTTAATGATGGTTATCATCTTTATTTTTTATGATTAGAGATGATTATTGAATACAGATAATTGTTTCTAATGTTGTATCCTTAAATATATATAATTATTTCTAATGTTGACTCCTTAATTAGTATATTTGCAACTGTTTTCTGAAACAAAATTCTATGCCTTGTCACCATTCTTTTCTTTCTTATAGGAGCTTCAAACTAAAAGTATTTTATCACATTTTTAAATTTTAATTCTCTTACTTTAGGTAAGATGAGAATAGCAATAGATTATTTAGTGAACTTAGTCTATTTTTAGTGTGTAGGTGTGAGCTTAATAAAATAACTATTCTTAGTAGTGCTTTGGTAATTTAAAAAATTTCAACTTTATTTTAACTTGTGATTATTGAGAGGATAGTCTTCTTTACCACAAAGTTTAGTCCATGTCTGGCTTCATACAAAAAAAAAAAAAAAAACAAAGAAAAGAAAGTAAAAAAAGACAAAAGATTATGATCTGAAAATTATGAATTAGGAAAAGTTTTGAGCATAACCCATTTCTGAGTCCTCTTGCTTGAGCTAACTTGGCCATACCTATTAACATGACCTCCCTCTGTGCTTGTGAGGAATTTTTCCTAACCCCATAGTCACGTTCCACATATATTCAACATAAAGCAGGGCCACTATTGGGCCTTCTAACAGTTTTAACAAATTTAAAGGAAAAATACTGATCAAGGTGCCTTGTTATAGTTTTGATTAATGGTTTAAAATATACATTTTTATAGTAAATGTGGCCTATTTCAATTCAATTTCCACCTAAAAAGTTAATTACTAAGATCCAATGAATCTTAAAATAAATTTCATTATATATAGAAGTGATATTAGTTGAACGTATCAGTATATCTCTGGGAGGTACCAAATAGATTGAAAACATAATGTATAAAATAAAGAGGAAACACAAAGTTTTAATTTAACTAAGCGAACATAGACAATATAGCAGCAAATTTTATAACAGAGAATAATCTGAATTTATTCAGTGCTCTTGGAAGATTTTCATACATATTTTTTCAACAGGGTCTTTTCACACAGGACAAAAATTCAATTCCGTTTATTAACAGTTAGCATATCATCTCTAAATGAAGCTCATTGCAATCTAAAATGGGTCCTGCAAAGAGCTAATGAGCAAGCTCCTGCCTGATATTGACAATTAATCAGGCATAAAAGCATTTAGGATCAGGACCCATTGACAAGCATGTAGGCTCATACAAACTCCAATGAAACATGATATGTGAACATATTTGTCTAATTGTATATCAGGTTTTTGCACAAATTCCCACCAAAACGCTTAATTATCTGCAAAGGTGATGCATCCGTTTCAGAACCCGTAGGAAGCTTTTTGGTTTGCTGTAACCATACATAATGGATTGAATGAAGGGTTATTAGGCTTTGTTGCCAGTTTTCCCGTTTTAATTGCTATAGCAACCTGAAGCCAAAGTTGGATCATTGGATAGAGTAACTGAGCAATTAAAAACAGCCATCATTGTGCCCTGATAGAATTATTCTTGGCCCTTAAGGAAAAGTAAATCAAGTATTTAAAATAATTGGAAATCTAGAACGTAAAAAAAAAGACTTTTTTTCATATTTACATCAGGGAATTATAAATGAATTAGTACTTATATTTCTCCTTTTAAAGTCTACAATGGAAAACATTCAAAATGTATATTGTATATTGACTTTGAATATATGAAATGTGTGCTTTATCTCATAACTAATAAGTTGCAGCTGATTTCACTCTGATATATAGAGAAAGGGAAATAAAAACAAACGCCTCTTGTACGGTTTTGCTCCTTTTAAAAAGTCTTGATAAATTTTGAAGTTATTATATAATATTTAAGGCACCTAGGTGTATTATTTTGCTGATTGGTCAAACTGTGGAATGATCTCCCCTCCACTCCCTTTCTCACCTGTGATTTTTAGGTCTTCCAGCAATTTATTGAATATTTTGAATCTGCAACAGTAAAAAGAAAACACAAAATTTATTATTTTAAGTGTTGCTGTTAAATATAGCTTCTGCATACTATTGAAGAAGAAATAGTTCCAGGTGTTTTTTGACTGTGTTTCTTAGTGATAGATAGGTTCATTGCCTTAGAACATAATAGTGTACTAACACTTTATGCTGATTTGATCTTTCTTAGTTTAGAAGCTTGCTTTTCTCATTCGAAGGGGATTCAACAAAGAATGTTGCTTCCTTGCAAATTGGCAGGAAGGCTTCCAGCACATTAAAAGAAGAAAAAAAGAGCAAGTTAACCCAAGGATAGAACAGAATAAGTAGAACAGAGAACTTCACCAGGAAGGGAAACGGAGGTAGAGGCCCAACAAATTAACAGCAATTTTGGATGAAATTGAAAATTAAAAGAATAAATGTTTTCCACAATATAGAGAAAAACAAACTACTATAATGGATAATTTCTTTAATACCATACTGTATGGAAATCTGGATTTGCCCAAAAGATAAATTAATAGATACATCTTTACTTTATGAAAGTTCCAGTAACATTACTTTTTAATAGTTTTAGCTGCTATATTTTGTTTAAAATAAGAGTACAAGTTCAAAGAATAGTAATATACTAAGTCTTTGAGACTGAAATGCATGGTTTAAAAGAAAATGAACTGATTTAAATCCTAAGTTGAACCAGGAATTCTAACTTAAACCATATTTTGCTCATGTGTCTTGATGTAGGCTCTCTAGACATCGCAATAAAATACCAAGTTAATACAGGCATAAAGAAAAACAGCAATGGAAACTAAAATTCATAGCCAACCTATTGTAAAAATTTGAGAGATGCAAGACCTGTAGAGTTGAAATGAGGATCATCTATGCATTTTTGCTTAAGATAATACAAATAAGATAGTTTGAAGAAGATACAGAGATATTAATTTCCTGCAGCCTGGATGATAGCTCATAATCCACAATAGGCACAAACGAGAAAAAGAAGCAGCTATAATAAAACAGCCAGTGTGGTGCCTCTCTTCCAACTTCCTTCTCCCATTATCACCTTCCATGCAACATTTGTTCAGAAGTGACAACTTCAAAGAAAACCACAGACAGAAGCAGAGAAGGACATGCTTGGCTGAATTATGTTATGGAACGTGGAAGTAGTCCCTGTGGTTCTATCTTTGAAAGAAATTGCAGCAAATTGGATAAATTTCTTCCTTAAATATTTGGTAGAATTCACTGGCGAATCCAGCTGTGCCGGGTACTTTTTGTTTTGGAAATTTATTGATTATTGATTCAATTTATTGAATAGGCCTACTCAGATCATCTATTTCTTCTTGTATGAGTTTTGGCAGCTTGTATCTTTGGAGGAGTTGTTTCCTTTCATCTAGATTATCAAATTTGGGGGTAGAGAATTGTTCATAGTATCCCTTTATTATCCTTTTCATTTCCATGAGATCTGTAGAGATGTTCCATCTTTCATTTTTGATATTAGTAATTTGTCTCCTCTCTCTTTTTTCCTTAGTTAGCCTGGCAATAGGCATACCAATTTCACTGATCTTTTCAAAGAACCAGCTTTTAAATTTGTTGATTTTCTCTGTTTATTTCCTGTTTTCAATTTCATTAATTTCTTCTCTAATTCTTACTATTTCTTCTCTTCTATTTTCTCCTCCTTCCTCTCCCCCTTCTTTCCTCCCCCTTCTTCCTCTCCTCCTCCTTGTTCTCTTCCTTCTCCTTCTTCTTGTTTCCTAAGATGGAAGCTTATTCTATTGATTTTAGATCTCCCTTCTTTTCTAGTACATACATTCAATGCTATAAATGACCCTCTACTCACTGCTTTCACTACATCCCACAAATTTGAGTAAGTCGTATTTCATCTTCATTTACTTCAAAATATTTCAAAATTTCTCTTTTGATCCATGTGTTATTTAGAGGTGTATTGTCTAATCTTCAAGTGTTTGGGGATTTTCCAGGTATTTTTCTCTTATTGATTTCTCATTTAATTCCTTTATGGTGTGAGACAAGACATTGTATGATTTCTATTCTTTTAAATAGGTTAAAGTCTGTTTCATGGCCCAGAGTGTGGTCTATTTTGTTGAATGTTCCATGTCATCTTGAGTTGAATGTGTAATCTTTTATTTTTGGATGAAGCAGTCTATGGATGTCAGCTATATCCAGTTGATTGATGTCGCTATTGAGTTCAACTATATCCTTACTGATTTTCTGCCTGCTGGATCTATTTCTAATAGAGAGATTTTAAACATTCCAGTTATAATAGTAGGTTTATTTATTTCTCCTTATAGTTCTATGAGTTTTTTTCTCACATATTTTGATGTCCTGCTGTAAGACACACACACATTAAGGATTCTTATGTCTTCTTGGATAAGACACCTTTATCGTTATGAAATGCCTCTCTTTACGCCTGATAGTTTTCCTCGCTCTTAAGTCTGTTCTACCAAATTAATATAGGTTTCCTGATTACTATTAGCAGAATATATCTTTCTCCTTCCTTTACTGTTTTTGTTTTTGCAGAGGAAGATTAGCCATGAGCCAAAATCTGTTGTCAATCTCCCTCTTTTCTTGCTTGAGGAAGATTAGCCCTGAGCTAACATCTGTGCCAATCTTCCTGTACTTTATATGTAGGCCATCACCATAGCATGGCTGACAAGTGGTGTAGGTCCATGCCCAGGATCTGAACCTGCAAACCCAGGCCACTGAAGTGGAGCATGAGGAACTTAACCACTAGGCCATGGGGCCAACCCCTCCATCCCTTTACTTTTAATCTATGTGTGCATTTATTTTTAGGGGTATTTTGGATAGACAACATATAGTTGAGACATTTTTTTTATCTACTTTGACAATCTATGTTTTTTATTGGAGTATTCGGCCATTGATGTTCAAAGTGATTATTGATATAGCTGGATTAATATCTACCATATTTGTTACTGTTTTCTGTTTGTTTCCCTTGTTCTTTGTTCCTATTTTTGTCTTCCACATTTTATCTGCCTTCTGTGGCTTTTGTTGAACATTTTTTATGATTCTATTTTCTCTCCTTTCTTAGCATAGCAATTGTATCTTTTTAACTGTTTTAGTAGTTACCCTAGAGTTTGCAATTTCTATTTACAATTATTCCAAGTCCACTTTCAATAACACTGTACTGCTTCACAGGTGGTGCAAAAACCTTATAATAAAATATTCCTAATTCCTGCCTCCTGTCCCTTGTTTGATTATTGTCATTTCACCTATACATGAGCATATATAATAGAATACATTGTTGCAACTATTATTTTTGAACAAATTATGTTTGACCAATTGAGAATAAGAGAAATAAAAGTTTTTATCCTCACTTATTCTTTCTCTGATGTTCTTCCTTTATTTATGTAGATCTGAATTTCTTACTTATCTCTTTTTCCTTCTTTATAAGGAACTTCTTTCAGCATTTCTTATAAGGCAAGATTATTTGCAACAAATTTCCTCAATTTTTTTTTTTTTGAGGAAGTTTAGCCCTGAGCCAACTGCTGCCAATCCTCCTTTATTTTGCTGAGGAAGACTGGCCCCAAGCTAACATCAAGCCCATCTTCCTCTACCTTTTATATGTGGGACGCCCACCACAGCATGGTGTGCCAAGTGGTGCCATGTCCATACCCGGGATCTGAACTGGCAAACCCTGGGCTGCCAAAGCAGAACATGCGCACTTAACTGCTGTGCCACTGGGCCGGCCCCAAATTTCCTCAATTTTTAATTGTCTGAGAAAGTCTTTATTTCTCATTCACTTTTGAAGGGTAATATCACAGGGTAGAAAATTCTAGGTTGGTGATTTTTTCTTTCAACACTGTCACTCCACTCTAGTCTTGCATTCATGATTTCCAAGAAAAAGTTGGATGTAATTTTTATCTTTGTTCCTTATAGGTAAGTTGTTGTTTTCCTCTGACTTCTTTCAGGAGTTTTTCTTTGTCTTTGATTTTCTTAAGTTTGAATAGGATATGCATAGGTAGTGTTTTTGGTGTTTATCCTGGTTGGTATTCTCTGAGCTCCCTGGATTTATGGTTTGATGTTTGACATTAATTTGGGAAAAATTCACAGTCATTATTGAGTCAAATATTTCTTCTGTTCCTTCCTCTGTTTCAGCTCCTTTTGGTATTCCCATTACACATATGTTACAGCTTTTGTAGTTCATTCACAGCTGTTGGATATTCTGTTCTGTTTTTATCAGTCTTTTCTTTTTGCTTTCCAGTTTTGAAAGTTTCTGTTGTCATATCTTCAACCTCATAGATTCTTTCCTCAGCTATGTCTAGTCTACTAAAGCTCATCAAAGGCATTCTTCATTTCTGTTGCAGTGTTTTTTCTTAGAATGTTTCTCTCTATGCTTATATTATCCATCTGTTCTTGCACATTGTCTACTTTTTCCATTAGAGCTTTAGCATGTTAATCATAATAGTTTTAAATTTCTGGTCCTATAATTCCAACATCCTTGCCATATCTGACTCTGGTTCTAATGTTTGTTCAGCCTCTTCAAGCTGTGTTCTTTGCCTTTTAGTGTGTTTTGTAATATTTTTCTAAAATCCAGACCTGATGCACTGGATTTAAGCAAATCCAGTAAATACACCTTTAGTGATGTAGTGGTGATACCAACCCTGATATCAGTTTCCCTACATTAAACCCAGCATATATGGGGTTAAAACCAAAACACTCCTTCCCTGCTTACTCCCTGGCTTCCTGGCTCCAGAATCCACTAACATCCATGGAGACAGACACCTCCAAGGACAAGCACCTGGATTCATTATCTCCTCCCCACAAAGAGATACAGGCTAGTGGGAAAGCAGCTGACCAGCAAGGTCATGGGCTCCCTCCTCTCTGCAAGTAGTCTCAAGGCCAAAGACAGGCTGGTGGGAAAGCTCTGACAAGCAAGGCCTTATGCTCCCCTTCCCCTACCTAAAACCCCAAATAAAAACCCTTCCTTTTAGCTTTTCGAGGAGTTTGGGATTTCAGCATTAGCTGCCTTCTCTCCTTGCTCAGTGCTGTGCAATAATAAAATTCCTACTTTCTTCCACCACACCTGGTGCCAGAAATTGGTTTGCTGTGCTGTGCAACAGGTGAGTGAACTCACTTCAGGTTCGATATCAGTCATAAGGTGTCGAGGGAGGAGAAGCATTCTGTAGCCTGAGAAAAGAACTCAGTCTTCTGGTGAGCTAGTACCCATGGATTGTGAACTTCACCAGCACTTGTCAGGTCTTTTTCTCTGGTGGGACAGGATGGCTATAGAGTGGCTATAGACAGGATGGCTGGAGCTGGGTACTTCTCTTCTCCAACAAGGAAGATGAGAGTGAACTGGAGTTGAGTATATCCTTTCCCCCATGTGGAAGGCTAGAACCAGTTGGAATTTGGTATTTTCCTTCCCCTGGGTGTATTAGGCTCTCCTAAAACCCTAGCAGTTTAGGTTCTAGTAAAACAGTTTCTCCTGAGGGCGGGCCTTGTTAAGAAGACTGGAATGCAATTGTGTTTCAAAAGGGTTATTTTTCTCTCTCCCCTTGCAGGAAGCACAAGCGGATTTTTCTTCAATATTCACTGTGAGAATCTAGCAGAGCTCCAGAAGATGAAAGTCACAAGTGTGGGGACTCCCTGTAATGGGGTCTTCATGGAGATTTTAATTCTCAGATTTGTCCAGACTGAGCCTCTAGCAGTTAGTCAGTTCTATTGTAGTTTTTCCTATCCTGGCAGTGGTTCCCGTGAAGGGTTTTGCTCATAGGCCTTTGCCCTAGTAAGTTGTGATTTTTTGCATCTGCCTGTTTTTCCTGTTTTCTGTTTTGCCAATTTTTGCATAATGATTTGTCCTGTGATTTCATTTCTCTAACTAATCAAGATTTGTTGATTTCTGCAGTTTGTTCAGCTTTTTACTTGTTCAGATAGAGTGGTGACTTCTAAGTTCCTTACATGCTGGATGGGTAAACTTTATTTTTTATGCTTTGTTTTTCCCCCTCACACATGTACAGCCTCCCCCATTGTCAATATGCCACAGCAGAGTGGTGCATTTGTTACAAGATATGGACTGACATTTACACATCGTTATCACCCAAAGTTCATAGTTTACATTATGGTTCATTCTTGGTGTTGAAATTCTTTGTGTCACTGAGAGTTCAGTCGCTGAACTTGGTGCCAATTTTAATAATGAGAACAGTTTGGGGTGAAAAGGAAAAAAGCAGTTTTATTGTTTTCTTTGCCAGGCAAAGGGAGTACCAGCCAGCTAATGCCTTAGGAACTGCTGGCTCCCAGTTAAGAAATGAGTAAAGGGTTTCAAAGGTTTGCTGCTTGTATGAAGGGGGAACCTGTGATCTTGCTGGTGAGCATTTCCCACTAGCCAGTATTTGACCTGGTGAGATAAGAGAATCTGCAGGTGGGTATCCTTGGTTGTCTGCCTCCATGGTGGATGGTGGGTTTTGGTGCCAGGAAGCCAAGGAGCTGGGGCCTGGGAAGCTTCAGCTTCTTGCTATTCCCTAGACATCAGTTTCCCCATAATAAACTTCAAGGACCTGTGATTAGCCACAACTTTAGTATGAGCTCAGCATGAGCCCGCCTGGGCTCTAACAATTTGTAACGTCTATTTGGTTGTACAGCTGGGGGAGTCAAAGGTTAAAGAAGCAAATATTTATATATGAGTGTAACTAAAGAAGCAGGGAAAGGAGATGAGTGCTTTTGGTTTTAACCCCATATATGCTGGGTTCAATGTAGGGGAACTGATATCAGGACCATATTAATTAAAAACCTATAACATATGAGTTTTGACAAATTTACAGTGACAAGTATCCAACCCATTATAGTATCATACAGAATAGTTTTGCTGCCTGATAAATCCTCTATATTCCACCCATTCATTCCCCCACCTGAAAACCCTGGACAATCACTGGTTTTATTTTGCTGTCCCCAAGGTTTGCTTTTTTCAGCATGTCAAATATTTGGAATTGTACAATATAAAGCCTTTTTAGATCGGCTTCTTTCACTTAGCAATATCCATTTAAGATTCTTTCGTATACTTTAGTAGCTTGATAGTTTACATCTTTGTAGTGCTGAATAATATTCCAGTGTGTGGTTGTATCATAGTTTATGTAACCATTCATCTGTTGAAGGACATCTTGGTTGCTTCCAGGTTTGGGCAATTATGAATAAAGCTGCTACAAACATCCATATGCAGATATTTGTGTGGACATAAATTTTCAACTCATTTAGCTAAATACCATGGAGTGCAATTGTTGGATCATATGGTAAGGGTATGTTAAATTCTGAAAGAAACTTCCAAACTCTCTTTCAAAGTGGATGTATCATTTTGCATTCCTGCACCCAGTGAAGAAGAATTTCTGTTGCTCTGCATCCTCATCAGCATTTGGCATTATTGGTGTTTGGGATTTTGGCCATTCTAATAGATATGTAGTGATATATCTTATAGTTTTAATTTGAATTTTCCTAGTGACCAGTGATCTTAAACATCCTTTCATGCGCTTATTAGCTGTTATATGTCTTGTTTGGTGAAATGTCTTTCCATTATTTTTTGCCTCCTTTTAGCTGAGTTGTTTGTTTTTCATGATTGAGTTCTGAGTTCTTTGTAAATTCTGGATGAAAGTCTTGTATTGATTACATATTTTGCAAATATTTTCTCCCAGTCTGTTTCTTATGTTTTCATTTTCTTCATGATGTCTTTCTAAGTGCAAAAGTATTTAATTCTGATGAGGTCCCAGTTTATACTTTTTTACTTGTATGGACCGTGCTCTCAATTTGTTCCATAGCTATACATATATACCTAATCTCTCAATAAATCTACACCAGTAAGATGTTGTTTTAACAAGCGTAGTTTTAGAGTAATTTTTGAAATTTTCAAGTAAAAGTCCTCCAACTTTGTTCTCATTTTAAAAAGTTGTTTTAGCCTTTCTAGGTGGTTCTAGATGTTTTACATTTTTTAAAATAAGTTTTGGGATCTGTTTATCAATTCTGCAAAAAAGCCCACTATGATTTGATCAGTATTACATTGAATTTGTATGTCAATTTGGGAAAAATTGTCATCTTAACATAAACTGAGTCTTCTAATCCATGAACATGGAATGTCTCTCCAAAGTTTTGTAATTGTCAGTTTACAAGTGCTATACCTTTTTGTTAAATTTATTACTAAGTATTTCATTATTTTTGATGCTATTGTAAGTGGAATGTTATTCTTAATTTTTTTTAGAGTGGTCACTGCTTGTATATAGAATTACAATTTATTTTTGTATACTAATCTTGTTTCCTGTAACCTTGGTCTACTTGTATATTAGTTCTCATAGTTTTCTTTATTTTTGTTGTTGTGTTCCTTAATTTTCTACATATAGGATAATATCTTGTGAATAAAGACAATTTTAATCTGTTTTCCAGTCTGAATATTTATTATTTTTGTTGCCTGATCTCACTGGCTAGAACCTACAATGCTATGCTGAGTTGGAGTCTGACATTATTCTTGATATTTGACGACTGACAGCTTCCAAATCCCACCATTCCCCATTTTCTTCTGGTCAACAATTGGGAAGTTGATAAGAAAGCCCAGGCAGTCTCTTCCTTGATACTGGCAGAGAAGGTCATCAAACCATGCAAAAGCTGGCCTGTACTGGAACCCTCACAGCAGCCCCACCCCCAATAAAAACCAGAAACATTTACCCCTCTTTTCACTCAGACCATTTTTAACTGGCTTTAGTGCCTGCCCTCCCACCCCAGAAAGCCTGAATAGGTAATAAATTTCCTCATACCCTCTTGGTGTGTGTAGTAGGCTGAATAATGACCTCACAAAAATATCAAGTCCTAATCCTTGGAAACTGTAAGCATTACATTTAAGGAAAGAGGCTCTTTACAGATGTGATTAAGAATCCTGAAATGGCCTAAATATCCTGGATTATCCAGGTGTGTGCTAAATGGTATCACAAGTATCCTTATTAAAGAGAACCAGACAGAGATTTGATCCAGCCAGAAGAGAAAGAAACATATACAGAGGAGAAAGCAATGTGAAGGCAGAGGTAGAGATTCGAGCGATATGACCACAAGCCAAGTAACACCAGCAGCCACCAGGAGTCAGAAGAGGCAAGAAACAAACTTTCTTCTAGAGCTGCTGGAGGAAGCATAGGCCTGCCAACACCTGGGTTTTCATCCAGTGACACTGATTTCAGACTTCTGGCCTCCTGACTCTAAGAGAATAAATTTCTTTTGTTCTAAGTCACCATGTTTGTGGTAATTTGTTACAGCAGCCACATGGAATTAATACAGTACGTGTGTGGCGTTATCTGTTTCAACATGTGAGCATGGTTAATCTCATCCTCTGAAGGGCAACCACAAAACATATGTTAAATAGATGAGGAAGAGAGGATATCTTTGTCTTGTTTCTGATCTTTTGTCTATACTCACAGGGGATACTGGTTTTCTTTTCTTGTGATGGATTTTTCTAATGTGGTATCAGAATAACATCGACCTAATAGAATGAGTTGGAGGTTTTCTTTCTTCTCTATTTTTGAAAGTGTTTGTGGAATATTGATATTAATTCTCCTGTAAATGTTTACTAAAATTCATCAGTGAAGCCATCTGGGCATGGACTTTCCTTTGTGAAAAGATCTTGACTTGCTAATTCAATTTATTTACTTTTTATACATATATTCCTTCAAATATTTTTTCTGTCCTTTTCTCTCCTCCCTTGGGCCTAATATTATGCATATGTTGTTATACTTGATGGTGACCCACGGGTTTCTGAAGCTCTGTTTCTTTTCTTATATTGTGTTTTCTTTTAGTTAACTCAGATTAAAAGAGGAATCACTATAGATCTATATCTCATTTGCTGGTTCTTTCCTCTCCCAGCTCAAATCTGGTATTGACCCCCTCTAGTGAATTTTTTAATTTAAGTCATTGTACTTCTCATCCCCAAAATTTCTGTTTGGGTATGTTTGAAAATGTTGTTTCTATCTCTTTATTGATATTCTCAATTTGGTCAGTCATTCTTGTGGTACTTTCTTTTAATTTTTTAGATATGATTTTCTTTAGTTCTTTTACATATTTTTAACAACTGATTTAAAGTCTTTGTCTACATCCAACATTTGGGCCTTCTCAAGAGAAGTATGTATTGGCTGCTTTTTTGGGTGGGGGGTGATTCTTTCCTGTTTCTTTGCATGTCTCATAATTTTTTTGTTTAAAACTGAATATTTTAGGTAATATGATATAGGACTTTGGGAATCCTATTTCCCTCGTTCTCTACTATTTTTGTTGGCAGTGATTTGTTCAGTAAATTTTCTGCACCACTTCTGTTATGCCATAGTCTCTGTAGAACGCAGCCACTGAAGTCTTGGTTTGGTTAGCTTAGTAGTCACATAATGATTGGCGAAAGAGTTCCTTAAATATCTTGATCTTGCAAGATTCCCACCCTGTGCCAAGAAGCTCTGTGTGTGAGGGGCAGTCATTCACCACTGTTGCAGTTTGAAAGTCTGTCTTAGCCTTCGCTTACTCCTTGTGTCAGGACACAGGTCGGGTTTGTCAAGTGAATGATTGGTGTCCTCTAAGGTCTTTTCTGGGCGTACCTACAGCCCTGCATGTGCACTTGGCCTTGTATGACCTTCTGCCTCCACAGGAATATATTAGAGCTGTATAAAGCAACCTGTAAACATTTTCTTTTCAGATCTTTTAAAATTTTTGTCTGGTTTCTTGTTTGCCCTCAGCGATATCACAGCATTAGGCAATTTCTGGACTTTTACATTGAGTGGAATCATAAGTAATGTAGTCTTTTTTGACTGCCTTCTTTCATTCAATATAATGTGTCCAAGGTTCATCCAGGTTTTAGCATATATCAGTATTTCATTCCTTTTTATTGTTAAATACTATTCCACTGTATGGATATACCACATTTTGTTTATCTATTTATTAGTTGTTGGACATTTGAGCTGATTCCCATTTTTTCACAGTTATGAATAATGTGAAAAAATCTTTGTACAAGTTTTTGTGTGGACATATGTTTTAATTTTTCTTTCATTTCTAGGAGTGGAGTTGTTGGGTCATAGGGTAATTCCATGCTTAATATTTTGATGAAATGCCAAACTGTTAGGACCATTTTCCATTCTCACCATTGATGTATGAAGGTTCCAATTTCTTCACTTTCTGACCAACACTTGTTACAGTCTTCCACTTTGATTATAGCAATCCTAATAGATATGAATGGTGTCTCTTTGTGGTTTCGTTCACATTTTGCTAATGACTAATGATGTTAATTATCATTTCATATGCTTTTTGTCTTTTATATATCTTCTTTGGAGAAATTTTTATTGAATTATTTTGCCCATTTTTAAATTAAGTTGTCTTTTTATTAATAAGTTGTAGTTCTTCATATATCTGGATACAAATCTCTTATTGATAATGTACTATCTATGATTTGCAAATATTTTATCCCTTGCTATGGCTTATCTTTTAATCTTCTTCATGGTTTCCTTTGAAGCACAAAAGTTTTAATTTTGATGAAGTTCAATTATCCTTTTTTTCTTTGGTGCCTCTGATTTTATTGTCATGTCTAATGAAGCATTGCCTTATTTACATGGTGCATTGGTTTTCTATTGATGATGTAACAAATTGCTATAAACTTAGTAACTTAAAACAACCCAAACTTATCTTACAATTCTGGCGATCACAAGTCTGAAATGGGTCTTACTGGGCTTAAACTGAGATGTCCATAGGACCGAGTTCCTTTCTGCAGCCTCTAGGGAAGAATCCATTTCTTGGAGTTCCTTTCTGCAGCCTCTAGGGAAGAATCCATTTCTTGGATTTTTTAGATTCTACAGGTTTTCTGTATTCCTTGGCTTGTACCTCCCTTCAATCTCAAAGACATCAGTGGATGCTTGAATATTTCTCATACCACATCACTGTGACTTTGACTGTCCTGTCACCCTCTCCCAGTTATATAGAACCTTGTCATTACATTAAGCCCTCTCAGATTGACCAAAATAGTCTCTTCATCTCAAGGTCAGCTGATTAGCAAACTTAATTCCATCTGTAACTTGAATTTCTTCTTGCCATGTAACCAAACATACTCAGAGTCCAGAGATTAGGACATAGATTTCCTGGGGAAGCATTATTTCATCTACATACCATGAACGGTGTGTTACAGTGAATGATTTTCAAATCTCAAATCTTGCATTCCCAGGAGAGATCCCACTTGGTCGTGGTGCATAATTTTTACCTGTAGATTCACATGCAGGTGTGAAAAATAATACAGAGATATCTCATGTACCCTATACTCAGTTCCCTTCAAAAGTAGTCTTACAAATATACAGTACAACATCAAGACCAAGATATTAATATTGATACAGTCAAGATTCTGAACCGTTCTCTTACGACAAGGATCCTTCACTTTCCTCTTTTATAAACACATCTGTCACCTTTTCCCTCAACTTACCCTGGTCTCTGACCACTAGCAACCACTATTCTGTTTTCGATTTCTATAATTTTGTCATTTCAAGGATGTTATATAAATGAAATCACAGAGTATATAATACTTTGGCTTGAGTTTTTTCACTCAGTGTGCAATTCTCTAGAGATTCATCCAGGTTGTTTTGTGTAACAATAGTTTCTTCCTTTTTCTTGCTGAGCAGTAACCTATGGTATGGATTTTCTAAAGTTTACTCATTTACTCAGTTTACTCTATTGTTTACTCATTTGCTTTTTGAAGTACATCTACATGTTTCTAGTTTTTAGCCAGTATGAATAAAACTGCTATAGCCCTTCATGTCTAGGTTTTTATGTGAACAGAAGATTCATTTCCCTGGGATAAATGCTCAGGAGTGGAGTTGCTGCGTTGTATAAAGTTTAAATGTCCAGTTTTACTTTTTTAAAAATTCATTAATTTTTTCAAACTATCTGTTCCGTATTAAATTCTCATGAGCAGTATATGAACCATCCAGTTTCTCAGTATCCTTTCTAACATTTGATGTTATCAACTTTTTTTTTTAAATTTTAGGCTTCTGGTAAGTATGGAGTCGTATCTCATTGTGGTTTTTAAGTTGCATTTCTCTAATGCCTGGTAATGTTGAACATCTTGTCATTTATGTATTTGCCATCTGCATATCCTCTTTGTGTGACACGTCTCTCTATGCCTCTTGTCCATTTCCAAATTGGAATATTGGTGTTTTCTTTACTATTAGGTTTTTGGAATTCTTTACATATTCTAAATGTGAATCCTCTGCAAGATACGTGGTTTAAAAATATTTTCTCTAATCTGTGGCTTGCCTTTTCATCCTTTTAATAGGGTCTTTTGCAAATAAAAAGGTTTTAATTTTGATGAAGTCCAATTCATCAATTTTTCCTTTTTTTCTTTTTCTCTCTAATTCTTTTTAATGTTGATACATTCAGTTTGCTAGCATTTTATAGAGAATTTTGTGTTTATGTTCGTAAGGAACGTTGGTGGTTTTTTTTCCTTTTAATGTCTGCATGCATCTAGTTTTGGTATTAGGGTAATGGCTCCATAGAATGAATTAGGAAGTGTTTTCTCCTCTTCTATTTTTTAGTGCAGTTTTGTAAAAGATTTATATTAGTTTTCCTTAAATGACCAACAGTGAAGCCACCTGGGCATGGGCTCTTCTTTGTGGGAAGCTTTTGAATTACCAATTTAATCTCTTTATTTGCTATGAGTCCATTGATATTTTCTATTTCTTCTTGAGTTAGTTTGTTGTTTGCTGGTGTTGTGCTCAGGCTGCAGCAATATTAAATAATTATTGCAGATTTGATTTTTTTTAACTTTTTATTGAGATTATGATAGTTTGCAACTTGTGAAATTTCAGTTGTACATTATTGTTTGTCACTCATGTTGTAGGTGCACCACTTCACCCTTTGTGCCTACCCCCCCAACCCCCTTTCCCCTGGTAACCACTAATCTGTTCTCTTTGTCTACATGTTTAACTTCCACATGTGAGTGGAGTCATACAGAGATTGTCCTTCTCTATCTGGCTTATTTCACTTAACATAATACCCTCGAGGTCCATCTATGTTGTTGTGAATGGGACGATTTTATCCTTTTTTATGGCTGAGTAGTATTCCATTGCATATATATGTACCATATTTTCTTTCTCCAATCACCAGTTGATGGGCACTTGGGTTGCTTCCACGTCTTGGCTATTGTAAATAATGCTGCAATGAACAGAGGGGTGCATGGGACTTTTAGAATTGCTGATTTCAAGTTCTTTGGATAGATACCCAGTAGTGAGATGGCTGGGTCATACGGTATTTCTACTTCTAATGTTTTTAGAAATCTCCATACTCTTGTCCATAGTGACTGCACCAGTTTGCATTTCCATTACTGATTTGCTTTTGCTTTTTGAGAAACACACTGGAAATAGGGTTTTTCCTGTAGAGCAAGCTCTGCATCAGGTCAGATAATGACAGGTCCTTGCAAATGGGACTTTTCCAGAGGGGAGCTCCAAGACAGCCCAAATTGTGACACTGCTCTGGGGGTGGCACCTTTTGAAGAACTTCTGTCCTAGTCTACCGGCTCCATAGACTACAAGCCTGATGGCTTTTACAACTACTGCAATTGTAAGGCTGATGATTTTCAAGGCTACAGAGATTGAGAGATGAGAATTGGGGTAGGCCAAGCCACTAACCCTGCTGTTTTTAACAGGGTTCAGAGATTTTCTTTAATTAATGCTTGTCAAAGTGTCGCAAAACTTTGGTTAATTTCCACCAATGGGAAAAGTTTGATTTTGACTTATTTGGGCTAATATTTTGGTCCTTTTATGGAGGTATGGATATACAGAGGTCCTCACTATCCCATTCCAGAATTTCTCCCAAATTGGACTTTGCTATTACAAACCGGATTTGGGCAAGGTAATAGAATTTAATTAGAGGAAAATACCAACTTAGGCATGTTCTAACTAACTTTGGCAAATCAAACATCCTCCTATGGTTGAACTTTGGTTTTCCTCAGTTTTGCCAATCATAATGTAAAATAGCAAGAATTACAAAATAAATTGTGAGTGCAGAGCTAGCCATACCACATGCGGAGAAATTTTGGGACAGTATCAGAAGTAAAAAACTATTTATTTATTCACTTTTCTTTAAATGGTTCAACTACTACCACATATTTTTCTAATTATGAAATATTCCAGCCCCCCAAAAGTACAGGGAACAATATGATAAACCTCCATATACCATCACTAAGCTTAAGAAATTAAGCATTATCAGTCAGTCCTCTTGTTTCGATGACTTAATAATCCTATTAAAACCAGGTCCTCAACTCAATGATCTTTTCCTTAAATTCTCTAGAAAGTAAGAGATTTTAGTTTCTTTGTTAAAATGAATAAGCCTAACCAGGAAAAAGAGCTGTGGTAAGTGATTTTTTTCCGAAAAACTTTGCTATAATTGATGACTAGAAAAACTTTAGTTAAGATTTCTAATCCTCTGCAGTATTTCCAACATAAGAAAATGTACCAACAGCGATGATGGGCTCTTAGAAATTCTGCTATTGAAAAGCAACATTGCTCATATCCACATTTGCACATACTGAAAATATCATTTGGGTGAGTTTTTGATTTATGAGGGTAGAACAGAACTTCAAATGAATGGCAAGAGTAAAATTCCTGCTACATTAGTCCATATCTGCTTTTAATATTTTAGGAATTCATTTGAATATGTTACTTTTGTTTCATAATCTCCCAAACTAACATTTGTATCAAAGTTACCTGATGATAAAACTACAGGACACTGTATAATGAGAAAGACTTTTTATATTTTCATCCCTTCTCCAGGGAATTTAAAGAATTGCTGAATCCAGTGATGGTTTTAACTAGAAACACAAGTACTCCCTCATTCCAAACAAATGAAAACCGAAGACATAGTTGCACTTTTCACTATGGTGCTCTGTATACATAATCTACATGAAGACTTTCTATCATTTTAACAAAAGTATCTCTGCTAGTCACTTTCATATCAGGGATATTGCCAGCAATAATGGAAATAACATGTTGATTTTACTTTGTTTTGTCATAATATTCATTCTTTTACCTCATGAGAAACCTCAGATTTGATGCGTATCACATACTTTTATAGACAACTCATTAAGGACAGTGCTGGAGCCTGTTATTTGGTACTGCTCTTTCAAACATTGGCAGTGAGTTTCTCTCCGTGGTTTCTTTGGCTTTTGAGTAATCAATGGGAAAGGACAAGATTTTTTTTTTCACATTGTTCGAAATTGTACCTCCAGTGTGACTCTCCTTTACAAAGCAAAGTAGGTCTGCTTGTAAACTCAGATGGCTAGATTAGAACTTGGCTGTGAAGGGGATGCATCACAGAGCTGGTAAGCTTAGAGATAGAGAAAGGAAAACACTCCAGAGAACAGAATCTTCAGAGGACAGAATCTTCAACTGTCAGGAACCACAGATACTTGCCTGAGTGGCACATGGACTCTCCTCTCTGTATTTGGGGAGAGGTGTGGATTTCTGGGGCAAAACTCAACCGAGAAGGAGATACAGGAAACTTTCATAAAGATGTCTATATGCTGATGACTTCCAAATTAATACCTTGCTCTTAGACCCCTTTCCTTGACCTCCAAACACTCATGCCCATTTTTCAACTTGACATTGCTGCTTGGATAACTAATTGAAGACATTTCAAATCTAACACATTTAAAACTGAACTCCTGATTTCTGTCTTCTCATCCTTTTCCCTAAGTCCTCCTCATCACAGCAAGTGGCAATTCTATCCTGTCAGGTATGCTGGTCATGAAATTAGGAGCCATTCTGTACTCCTTTATTTTTTTGCCCTTCATATCTAACCTGTCAGCAAATGCTACAAGCTCCGTTTTTTAAATATATTCAGCATCGAACAGATTGTATTCATCTTCACTGCAACCACCTAAATTGAAACCTACTAACGGGCTTCCATCTTGTCCTCTCTTCTCCTATTACTGTCTATTTTAAAAATAGTAACCAGGATGATGTTTTTGAGGCATGAGTCATAGCATGTCATTCTTATCCTCAAAACTCTCCAATGGCTTCCCTTCTCATTCAAAGTATGAGCCAATATATTAAACATGACCCACAAGACCTTTCCAGAGCTAGTCCCTTGCAAATTCTCTGACTTCAGTACCCAGCACCCCACTTCTTTCTCACTCTCCTGGAGTCATTCAGGCCTCCTTGCTCTTCTGCAAGTGCGTAAAGCCAGATCCTACCTCAGTGTCTTTGCAAGTATTGTAACATATGCCTTGAACTTTCTTCTGCCAAATGTCCACACGGCTCCCTCCTTTACTTGCTACAGGTCTCTGTTCAATTATCACCTCATCACAGAGGCCTTCTCTGATGACTTTTATGAAATGGGCTACCTTCTTTTCTTCTCTATCCATCTCACCTCACTTTATTTTTCTCCATAGCATTCATTATCCCCTTACATAAACTATTTAATTGAATATAAGTTGCAGTGATTGTAAGATGCATGGTTATTTTATGCATCACTAGGAAAGAAAATACACTGCCAATTAAACAGTGAAACAATTCTTTCTTCACTTAGAATTATTTCAATCATACTATTTTAGACTTATTTAAGCAAAGATATTTATCACCTATCACCCTTCTGCATACAAAAAGATGAAAAGTGCAATGAAAGAAATTGGGTTATTTAAAACTCCTTCACATTAAGAAACAATGAGTTTATATCCACGTTTTTCTACACACTATCATCCTCTATACATTCAAGAGCTTTGATAATTCAGCATTTCTTAAAATAATGCTCTGCTACTGTTTTTTGGATTTTCTCCTTAGCTACTGATACCTGTTGTAGTTTTGATGTATTCTTTTTCTTATTTGACCAAAGTAAAATACATGAATACGTCACTCCAGACTCACTACTTTGAAGAACATTTTTATCTATTCCAAGGAATTTGGCAGTACTTTCTGCATGGGAAAACTGCTCACCATGGTGAGTGGTGATCTGGCACACATCCAGAGGCAGGCATGCAAAGGCTTTCACTACACTTTATTTGAGTACGGGCAGAGCACCTTGTGATCTCTCTGGAGCAACAGAGGATAGGCAGTTTCTGATGAGCTGCCCCAAAGCCACCTTCTGCTGGCCTCCCTATCTCCTCTGGGGAACTGTCATGAGGTAATCTCTCATTGCCTCCCTGGTTTCTGCTCCACTCCCTCAAGGTATAGCTGCAGACTATAAAACTGCTCAGCTGAAATCTAGACTGTGACCCTGAGCATCAAGATGCCCCCAAATCACATTGGATTATCATGTGGCCCTTTGGTTTTGGTGTTGTCTTTTTGGTATGTAAGTCAAGGACCACAGGGAGCTGGAAGCTTTGCCTACTCTTCTTTTTATTGTCTACATAAGCAATAAGCTGTCTGAATCTAAAAGTGGCTAATATTTTTACTGGCCAAATCAGATCTTGACCTTGGTCTTCTCTTGTATTGTAGGCTTAACACTGCCTTCCATTGGACTGCTTGGTTTGCATTCGTCCAAGGCCCTCTGCACACATCTCGGTTGGAACAAAAACAGAAAACATAGTTGTCATTTATATCTTGGCATTTTCCTCTTTTCAGTCATATAAAGTATATTGTTATGACTCTGCGAGAAAATAAGGAACTTAGGTTTTTCTCTAATGATGATATTTGTTTAATTAATATAAAATATGTGACCTGCTGCTCTATTTCTGTGCCTTTCTGCATAAAAAATAACTTTAATTTCAATGTCATGTCATAACGTAATCTCTTAGAAGATTAGTTATGTCCATGTTGAGTTTTTCTGCCATGTAAAAATATATTCTATGAGATCATATCTTAGAATTGTCAAAATGAGGTGTTTATATATTTGTTTGCTTTTTTGTTTCCTTAATCAATGGCTATCTGCCCCCTCGAAATGTAAATTTTAGGAGGGGAGAGACTTTATGAGTTTATTCACTACTCATATCTGAAAAGCCTAGAGTGTGACTGATGTATAGCATGCCATCAAAATTATTTATGGAAGAATGAAAGAAAGGGCTCTCTTTAGCAGTCTTGTTGGCTCACAAGCAACAGGATGGTGTGTTCTTTTTACCTTCAATTGGCTTCCTGATACACCTTGGTTATTGATAGCTAAGTGACAGCTAAATACAGCTCAACTGCAAACAAAGTTGAGTAGAAAATATAGATAAGAGTACTGTAGAAAGGCTAACATAGGAAGACAATACCATGTTTAAGATGACAGAAACAGAGATAAAAGTAAAACATTGAACTTAGTTCTGTGGCATCTATCTTGTGGGACAAAATTCCGCAGCCTTTCCTGACTCACTCCATTGTCTTCAGTTTCACTCAGGTCACTCTTCCCATAAACGTCATGATTAAAAATTTCATTTCCAGAGCAAAATAACTTTTTATGTGCTTATCTTACCCCTGTAGTACTTTCTCTTCTCCTTTTGCAACATCCATAGATTTCTTATTATCTCTATATGTTAATTTTCTTCTGAAATCGACTCTTGTGCCTGTCTTTTAAAATGAGATGCCAAATTCCTTGGCACCCACATCTTTACAAGTAAGGCACATATACAAACATGGGCATAAAGATGCCGATCTTGATATGCAGTTTGACATACACGAAAGGTATGTGTTATATTTATGTGCAGGGCTCAGCTAGGAAGTACTTAACCTTTGAGCAGCCTAGGTGAGTTAAAACCGATTTGAGTGGCCTATAAAATTTATGGGAACTTTAACTGTGTAAGTTTGAGATGAAAGAAAGGGGAGGATTGCACTCTGTGAGAACATAGTAAAGTTTTATTATTCTCTACTGTGGGATCCATTTGAGTATTTCTCTTTAAGCCCGCTTGTTTTCTGAGGGAATAATGCTCCTTGAAGCTGTCCAATGGTGAGGGACGATCCCTAAATAGATAATTAGAATGGACAAGGAGGGAGTATAGGAGGGAAATTGTAAGATTAAATATTCTAACTCTTTAAAGATCAATTTTTTCAGTTTTCTAGTGTTTCCATCCATTACAATAGCTTCGTATCCTTTCTGAAGGCCTGTTACTTTGATAATGTATAACTCATCTTAAGTGATTAAGTGCCTAGGATTCCAGTGACTATCTAGACATTGTGCAGAATACTGGCTAAACAATAATAACTAGAAATACAGGATGCATGTCATATACGATATCATATATGTATATTGCCCAACACTAGCTGACACTGATAAATATCTTTCGATGATGATAAAGTGTCATTAACTTAAAGCATTGTGTTTTCATGCCTATTGTATATTGGACAAAACTATCTACACAGGGATGTGGAACCAGGCACCAGTTGCATTAAATATCCTAATGCAATTTCACCTCCTAATAAATTTCACCTAAATTATGGTATTGCTATAGCTATTATGTTCCAGAGGATCTTGTACCATGTTGCTCTTGTAAATTATCTTCTTGGCTATAATTAAAACATAAGTATAACAAACACTGAGATCTGTTTGAAAATTTTTTAAGTGTATTGTTTTGAAAATAAACAATTATAGGCTCTTTCCTGTATGTCAATAAATATTCATTTGTATAAAAATACTGCGTTGTTTCTTTGGTTTCGCCATGAAAGAGGGTAAAGAAACTGTAACAATCAGTGAAAGTAGTGTCCTTTCTCAGTCTAGCCCTTTCATGCCAGTGACACTAAGATCCAATGAATACAGTGGCACACATCCCTAGCACCAGCCCAGAATTTGGGAGAGACAGGCTTGATGTTAAAATAAAAAAAGGATATTTGGGTTTTCATAATTTTTGTGTATGTGTTTGTGCATGTGTATGAAAATATACATGTGTGTATTTGGATTTTTATGCTACATATTTCATTATGTATTACAGATGTAGCATCTATAAATATATATATATATTCCCTATTAATTTATAAGGACACCGGAAAATTTTGAAAAAAATTTGTGATGTTTACATTCAGTTCTCTATAAGAGGACATGCAGTTCAAATAAAATTAATTATTTTAGGTATGCAAACTTCCTACTCTGAGAATTTAATATAAATGTTTTGGCAAAAATCCTGTGGACTTCAATAGTTCTTAAAATTTGTTACACAAAATTTTCTAGGAAATGATTGGCCTTGGTGTTTATTTATCAGCAAGAGATTACGCATACTCAATATGTATATCGAAATGTCACATGCCTTATGGAAATGTTTCCTTATTTTAAAATGGCAGCACATATGTTTGTGTATGTGTGTATTTATGTGTCTATACACACATGATTAAAATGTAAAAATGACTTCACATGTTATAGGTATATTTAAGCCTTTACACATAAACTTTTGCATATAAACCTATATTCTGTAATTACTTGTATGGAGTTATACGTGGCAATATCGCAAAGGAACATAAGCTAAAACATAAACTATTGACTTAAAAATTCTGTATTTAATATAATAATTTATCAGCTTATTTATTTAGCAAATGTTAGATATATAAATATTCATTTATTCAACTAACATTTGTTGAATACCAGCTTAGTACTGGGCAATTTATAGATATTAGAGGAGCGAGGATGAACAAGATAGGGTCCTCGATCTAATCACAATCTATATATCTGAGAAGAGGGTCTGTACCGACATCGATAGTGTTTCTAGAAAATCTGTGCTCACTCTAACATTTCTGTTTGCTAGGAAAAACAATGCTACTGCAAGAGCTCATGTTCATTACTGAAACCAACTTAGAAGGGTGAGCTTCACGACATGTTCCTCTGAGGTCTGTGCCCGATCAACCGAAGAACAACTGGAAGAATCACACTGTGCAAAGGGAGACCAAATTAGAGGAACAGGACTCTTAAGGAGATCGTCCAACTTCCTTAAATGACCTTCGTTAGTCTTACACCTTCTGCCAATTAATTGCACTTATGAAATGTGCTGTCTCACTCAAGGCAATTGAACTAATATTGGCCTATTCATATTTTGGTTTTTAATTGGTTATTCTCAATTATCAATATGAATTTTTATAATCACATTGCAACTGTTTAACTGTTGAGTCATTCTTCATTCAGATAAAATGAGTCTTTATTAGCTATTCTTAAAACGTCTTGTTCTTTTTCTTCATAACACGACTTGAAATGTTGTGCTTATTTGGTGATCATATTTAAATAAATATATTCAATTTAAAATGCAAGCTCAATGAGCACAGGTATCTGTATCTTTTTCTTACCGTTCTGTTTTCAGCGCCTAGCTCCACGCATGTTGTACAGAAAAGATGAAATTACTCTTTGTTCAATAAATAAACAAGTTTAATGTACATTTACTTTTCACTCGCTGCATGTTAAAGTTCTTCTGGTTTACGAGAGTGAATAAGGCTAAGGCAAATATGTCAAGGAGCTCACGGTCTATCCATCAGTTTGGTCGGTGCAATCATTGATTTCTTTACTGGGCATCACGGTCTCACTGAAGAGGGACTAGCTCCACTTTAGATTATAGCAAATAAAAATATATTTCAGAAAATAGCTCATTTTTAAATGTAAATAAAAATTATTGACATTCCAATCAAATAATAATTGCCAAATAGACAACCAGAAAAGCATATTTTCTTTAAAATATGACTCATTCTAAAACATTCCTTATTGCTCACACCTGAAAGTACAAAACAGACTATAATTGGAAGTGAAAAATGGTATGTTTTTTTTTTTTTGTATTTTAGTCTCCATCAGTATGATATGTACCTCTAAAACAGTGATAACTGTTGTCTCAATGAGAACCCGTAAGACTTACGAGAGTATAGGAGAGTAGAAGTATGTGAGGGCTCCATTCTTCAATGTTTCATTAAATGTACCAGAAGGCTTATGGAAAGATAAAAATCCCCAACGGGACCCAGAACAAATGGCAAAAGTTCAGAATGTTCCTGAAATCATGTGACATTCCACACCAATGGGATTTGTTGAAATATATAACCAAGAGCAGATCTAAAATTTTTCACTTTTCAGAAATCAAACCTTGGTCATAAAAAGATGTGAAGCATGGTTCTATCCAATATGCATGCACATTAAAAGGATATGAACAGGCTGTATGATGTTGGTAGAGCTAAACATGGACAACCCCATCCTGAAGCAGACCACCGGGGACAGACCTCACACTGAGCATTAATAAGAAATGATTTGGTCATAAACATAAGACACACCTGGCTGGTTGCAGCCCTAACTTTATCTTGATTGTAGAAAAAAACAGGGGCAGAATCCTTAACTCCTGGCACCAAACTCAAGGAAAATAATCTTCAACTACATGTGCACCTCAAATAGACTGTCTCCAGTGGACTACCACATTTATGAAAAGAAAATATGGAAAAAAGAGAAAATATCAAACATCTTTTAAAAGTCTACACTGAAAACTAAATAAGAGAAGGCAGGACAGTAATCAGGGTGGTAACTGCCATAAACAAAGACATAAAGAACAATACAATAGAATAGAAATCTCAAAAATAAACCCTCATATATATATATGGTCAAGTGACTTTTGACAAGGGCACCAAGACCATTCAGAAGGGGAAAGGACAGCTTTGTCAGAAAATTATTCTTGGAAAACTGGACGTCCACATGCAAAAGAGTGATGTATCACCCAAAGCTTACACTGTATACCAAAATTAACTCAAAATGGATAAAAAGCCTAAGGACAAGAGCTAAATCTATATATATGATTTTGGTGTCATATCCAAAAAGATCACTGCCAAATCCAATGTCATGAAGAAAATGTAGGGGGAAATATTCATGACATTGGATATGGCAGTGATATTTTGGATATAACACCAAAAGCACAGGCAACAAAAGATAAAATAGGTAAATTGGATTTCATAAAAGTGAAAACCTTAGCATTGAATAACATTAAGAGAGTGAAAAGGGAACTCACATAATGGGAGGAAATATTTGTAAATCATATAACTGATAAGGCTTAATGTCCAGTATGTATAAAGGACTCCTGAAACTCAACAACAACAAAACAAACAACTCGATTAAAAAATGGACAAAGGACTGTAATAGACATTTATACAAAGAAGGTATACAAATGGCTAGTAAGCACATGAAATAATACTCAACATTACTAATCATTAGGAAAATGCAAATCAAAATCATAACGACATACTACTTTACACCCATTAGATCAGCTATTTATCCAAAAAGCAGAAAACAAATGTTCATGAGAATGCGGAAAACCAGAACCTTGTGCATTGCTGGTGGGAATGTAAAATGATGCAGGCACTAGGGATGGCAGAATAGCTGTTCCTCAAAATTTAAGCATAGAATTGCCATATAACCCAGCAATTCCACTTCTTGTATATAACCAAATAACTGAAAGCAGGAATTCAAATAGGTATTTGTACACTAATGTTTATAAAAATATTATTCACAATAGCCAAAATATCCATGGAAGAATCATGGGATAAACAAATGGTGGGATAGATCTTCCTTGACTTATAATGGGGTTACCCCATTGTAAATTGAAAATATCATAAGTAGAAAATGCATTTAATATTGGATCCAAAAAACACTGACAATACAGTACACTGTAGAGTATGGGTTGTTTATCCTAGACATCGCACAGCTGACTGGGAGCTGTGACTTGCTGCTGCTGTCCAGCATCACGAGAGAGTATTTACCACATATCTCTAGCAGGAGAAAAGATTAAAATCCAGAATTCTAAGTACAGTTTCTACTGAATGCTTATCACTTTCACACTATCAAAAAGTTGAAAAACCATAAGTAGAATCATCATTAGTCGGGGATAGTCTGTATACACACACAAGAGAATATCATGCAGCCTTTAAAAGGAATGAAATTCTAATACTTGCTACAACATGGATGAACCTAGAAAATACGCTAAGTGAAGTAAGCCAGACACAAAAGGACAAATATTGTATTATTCCACTTACGTGAGGTATCTAGAGCAGGCAAATTCATAGAGACAGAGAGAATGGTGCCAGAGGCTTAGCAGAGGTAGAAATGGGGAATTATTATTTAATAGGTACAAAGTTTTCATCTGTGATGATGGAAATAGATAGTGGTAATGGCTGCACAACAATGTGAATGTACTTAATTCCACTGAATTGTACATAAAAAAGATTTAAAATGGTACATTGTATGTTACCACAATTAATAAAATGTCCACTGCATGCAAAAACAAGGAAAGTCTGAGAAACCGTCACAGTGGAGAGCTGCCGGAGGATGCATGATGACTAAATGTAAGGTGACAACCTGGGCGAAATCCTGGAACAAAAAAAGAACATTAGATAAAAACCAAAGAAATCTAAATAAAGTATAGAGTTTAATTCATAATAATGCATCAATAGTAGTCCATTCATTATGTAAAATGTGCAAAATAAGATATTACTAAGAGGGAGCACTTGGTGTGGGGTGTCTGAGAACCCTGTACTATTTTTACAACTTTCATGTAAATCTAACACTATTTAATAAAACTATTAAAGGTTTATTTTTTTAAAAAGCCAAAAAAACTAAGAGGGAAACAAAATAAAAAGATTACAGAAGTCAATCCCATTCTAAGAACACACTTGAAAATTTAAGAAAATGACAATCATTCTTAAGGGGAATTTTAAAATGTACAGGAAACCTTTATAACAAGAGCACAATTATTATTTTTTTTTAAAGATTTTATTTTTTCCTTTTTCTCCCCAAAGCCCCCCAGTACATAGTTGTATATTCTTTGTTGTGTGTCCTTCTAGTTGTGGCATGTGGGACGCTGCCTCAGCGTGGTTTAATGAGCAGTGCCATGTCTGCGCCCAGGATTCGAACCAAGGAAACACTGGGCCGCCTGCAGCGGAGCGCGCGAACTTAACCACTCCGCCACGGGGCCAGCCCCAAGAGCACAATTATTTCTTAAGAGCATAATTTGAATCATTACCAGACATAGTAAAATCACAATATTAAAGCAGCAGAAATTCAGATTATGGGGAACAAAATTTGCACTCAAGGAGCTAGACAGTGTGCATAAAAATTGAATACAGATCAAGATAATGAAAGACCAGATGACCAAAATGGCAGCCAAGAAGCAAAGATTAATCCTCTAAGAAATAAGAGGCTCATAGAACAAAACCTGAAAATATTAAGCAAAAAGTATCTAATTGAATAGAAAATCAATTCAAAGTTAACTTTCTCTGCAGACAATTAAACTCCTAACTATACACTCAGAAAAAATATGTCACCTGGGGAGGAGAGAGTTAAAGTAGCTGGGCTATGATCTATTCACTCCTTTTACTAGGAACTCCCCTGGGGTAAAAAAGGAAGGAAAGTGAACTGGTCTGTACTTGCCAACTGGAATAATTACATTTGCTAGGAGGAAAATATCTTATACTCAGTAACCTTAACAAGTTGTCCCAGCTAACGGAATACTTATGGCAAATAAACTCAGAAACCATGGTTTTATGAGACAGGTTCCCTGGAGAACGTTACATTTCTTTGAAGCTGAAGTGTGTCTTGTGTATGAGTAGTTGTGTTGTACTTTGTGTCCAGTCTGAAAACTCTGCCTTTTAATGGAAGCGTTTATTCCACTCTCATTTAGCATAAATATAGAGACAGTTGGATTTACAGCTACCTTTGACTATTTGTTTCTATTTGTCTCATCTCTTTTTTTGTTCTTCTGCTTCTCTTTTATTGCTTTGCTTTGTGTTAGAGATTTTTAACGTAATTTTTAATGCCTTCGCTGATTTTTTAACCATTTTCCCATTTATTTCCTTAGTGGTTGCTGTCAGAATTATGTTACATATCTTAACTTCCCCCAAATCTACTTCAGGTTGATACTGACTAAATTCTGATAAAATATAGCAACTCTGTTGTACTATAGCCCTGTTTTCCTCACCTGTCTTTTGTGCTATGGTTATATAATACAGATTACATCTATATTTGTTATAAACTCAACAGTATAATGTTATACTTATTGCTTTCTATATTATGTTTAAAGAAAAAAGATATATATATCCATATATAATGTTTTTATGTATATTCATTTTAGATTTATAAATCCATTATATATACATATATATGTATCTGTTTAAAGAAAATTATATATTTTTTAATATATTAATATAATATATTAATAATAAATATATGTTTATACACACACACAAGGTCTTATAATTACCCATATATTGCCATTTCTGATCATCTTCATTCTTTCTTGTATATTTGAGTTAGTGCTTAGTATCATTTTCTTTAAGCCTGCAGAGCTTCCTTTATAGTATTTCTGGTAGATCAGGTCAGCTGGTAACGAATTCTCTCAAATTCTATTTATCTAGGAATATATTTATTTCTCCTTTTTTTTCTCCCCAGAGCCCCCCAGGACATAGTTTTATACTCTAGTTGTGAGTGCCTCTGGCTGTGCTATGTGGGATGCCACCTCAGCGTCGCCTAACGAGCGGTGCCATGTCCATGCCCAGGGTCTGAACCTGTGAAACCTGGGGCCCTGGAAGCAGAGCGCGTGAACTTAACCACTCGGCCATGGGGCCAGCCCTCCTTCATTTATTTTTATTCTGGTAAAATATATATTACATAAAATTTGCCATTTTAACTGTTTTAAGTTATTAAATTCAGCAGCATTAAATATATTCACAATGTTTAGTAGCTGTCACCAATATTTCCAGAACTTTCCATCATCCTAAACAGACACTCTGCATGCATTAAAGAACTCTCCACTCTCTCCTCCTCCAGGCACTAGTCATCTCTATTCTACTTTCTGTCCCTATGAATTTGCCTATTTTAGGTAACTCTTCTTTAAAGACATATCTACTCAAGTCTTTTGCTCATTTTTTAATTGGGTTATTTTGTTGTTGTTGAGTTTTAGGAGTTCTTTATATATTCTGGACATTAACTCCTTATTAGACATATGATTTACAAATATTTACTCCTACTCTGTGGATTGTCTTTTTTATTCACTTGATAGTGTTCTTTGATACACAACGTTTTGTTTTAGGAAGATTAGCCCTGAGCTAAGTGCTGCCAATCCTCTTCCTCTTCTTCTTTTTTTGGCTGAGGAAGACTGGCCTTGAGCTAACATCCGTGCCCATCTTCCTCTACTTTGCATGTGGGATGCCTACCACAGCATGGCTTGCCAAGTGGTGCCATGTCTGCACCCAGGATCCGAACAAGTGAATCCCAGGCCACCAAAGCAGAACATGTGCACTTAAGTGCTGCACCACCGGGCCGGCCTAATACACAACATTTTTAATTTTGATGAAGTCCTTCTTACCTATTTGAACTTTTGTTGCCTGTGCTTTTTGTGTCACATCCAAAAGGTCATTACCAAATCCAACATCACAGAGATTTTCCTCTATGCTTTCTTTTAAAAATTTTGTATTTTTAATTCTTATGTTTAGATCTTTGATCCATTTTTTGTTAATTTTTGTATATGACCTAAAGTATGGGTCCAACTTCATTTTTGTGCATTTGAATACCCAGTTTTCCCAGCACCATTTATTGAAAAGGTGGTCCTTTCCTCATTGAATGGCCTTGACAACCTTGTCAAATAATGATTGGTCATATATGTAAAGGTTTATTCCTGAGCTCTCCTAGTTCATTGCTCTATATGTCTGTCCTTTTGCCAGCTCCACTCTGAATTGATTACTGTAGCTTTGTAGTATGTTTCAAATCTGGAAGTGTGAGTCCTCCAACTTTTTTTGTTTTTCAAGATTGTCTTGGCTATTTTGGGTCCCTTGCGATTCCATATTTTAGGATAGGTTTAGGGATAGAATTTTAGGATGGTTTTCTCTATTTCCATAAAAAGACAGTTGCAATTTTGATAAAGATTTCATTGAATCTGTAAATCTCTTTGAGTAGAACTTTCACCTATAAAATATTGTCTTGCTGTCCATGAACATCAGATGTCTTTCCATTTATTTGTCTTCTTTAATTTATTTAAACAACGTTTTTCCAGTATGCAAGTCTTCTGTCTCCTTGGCTAAATTTATTTATAATTATTTCATTCTTTTGTTGTTATCATAAATAGAATTGTTTTCTTAATTTCCTATTCAGATTGTTCATTGTCATTATAAAGAAAGGCAAGCGGTATTTGTGCATTGATTTTACAGCCTGCAACATTGTTTATTAGCTTTAACAGCTTTTTTGTGTGGAATCTTTAGAGTTTTCCACACTTAAGATCATATCATCTGAGAACACAGATAATTTTACATTTGCCTTACCAATTTAGTATCTTTTATTTCTTTTTCTTGCCTAATTGTTCTTGCTAAAACTTCTAGTACTATGGTGAATAGAAGTGATTAAAGTAATCCTTGTCTTGTTCCTGATCAGAGAGGAAAAGCTTGGTCTTTCAATATTGAGTATGATAGTAGCTAAGGGTTTTTCATATATGACCTATATCATGTTGGAGAAGTTTTATTCTATTACCTGTTGTTGAGTGTTTGTATGATGAAAGGATGTTCAATTTTGACACATGCTTTTTCTGCTTTAATTGGAATAATCATGTGGGTTTTCCCCTTAATTCTATTAATGTGGCGTATTACACTAATTGATTTTCATATGGTAAACCACCCTCGCATTCCAGAAGTAAATCCCACTTGGTCATGTTGTATAATTCTTTTAATATGTTGCTGAATTGTGTTCATTAGCATTTTGTTGAGCATTTTTGCTTCAATATTCATAAAGGTTATTGGTCTGTAGTTTTCTTTTCTTTTCTTTTCTTTGTCTTGCATTGTTATCAGGGAATGTTGCCCTCATAAAATATGGTGGGAAATGTTTGCTCCTCTACTATCTTTTGAAATAGTTTGTGCAACAAATGTATTAATTTTCCTCCAATGTTTAGTAGACTGTAACAGTGAAACCAACAAGGCCTGGAATTTTCTTTGTCAAAAATTTTTGATTACCAATTGCAAATTTTAACTAATATGGGTGTATAATAGGGTTTCTTAACCTTAGTACGTTTGATATTTGGAGCTCAGTAATTCTTTTTTGTGGAGGGCTGTCCCATTTATTATAGGATTAAAAGATGTTTAGTTGCATCCCTGGCCTCTGTCCACTAGATACAATAATAGCCACTCTCCCCTAAAATTATGCCAAACAAAAATGTCTGTAGATATTGTCATAGTCCTTAGTGAGAAAAATCATCTCTAGCTCAAAATGACTGATATATTAGGACTTTTTCCTTCTTGTGACAGATATGGGAATTTGTGTCTTTTAAGAACTTTGTCCATTTCTTCATATTATCAAATTTATTTCCTTATAATATTCAGTTATCTGTTCTTATGACCCTACTATCTAGAATAATGTTCACTGCTGATATTTTTTGTACTGCCTCTCTCTCTTTAATTAATCTATTTAGTCTGATTAGAGGTTTATCAATTCTATCAACGGTTTCAAAAGATGAAATTTCGATTTTATTGATTTTTCGCTACTGCTTGTCCGTTTTAATTGATTTCTGATCATACCTTTTCTATTTCCTTCTGAATAACTTTGGTCCTATTTTTTTCCTTTTATAACTTCTTAAAATGGAATCTTAAATTGTTGATCTTGAAAACTTTTTTAATATAAGCATAAACTTTTTCTAATCACTCCTTTAGTTGCAACACTCAAATTTTGATATATTGTATTTTGCTAATTTCTTCTTTTATCCATGGGATATTTAGAACTTCTTTTTCATGTGTGTGTGTGAGGAAGATTGGCCCTGAACTAACATTTGTGACAATCTTCCTCTATTTTATGTGTGGGATGCCACCACAGCATGGCTGATGACTGGTGTGTAGGTCCACGCCTGGGATCCAAACCTGCAAACAGCGGGCCACTGAAGTAGAGTGGGCAAACTTAACCACTACCACAAGACCTGCCCCAAGAACTTATTCATTTCCAAGCATGAGTATTTTCAAGATTTTTTAAATTACTTATTTATAATTTAATTACATTGTGGTCAGAGAACATATGTGTATAATTTCAGTCCTTTGTACTTATTGGGACTCATTATATAGCCTAACATATTGTCTCTCCTGATTAATCTTCCAGTACACTTAAATGCAGTGTGTATTATGTAGTGTCAAGCATATCATTCCATAAGTATTAATTAGATTAATCAATTGGTAGCAATGTATAAATATTCTGTGTCTTTATTATTTTTATCTACCTGTTTTCTCCTTTACTGAGAGCTGAATATTAAAATCTCCCCCTATAATTATGCATTTGTCTCTCACTTTAAAATTCTTGTTTGTTGTTTTCTGCTTCTTTTTTTTCATCCTCCCTCCTTTTTTGGTGAGAAGATTTAAGTTCTGCTTTCTTAGTAAATTTCAAGAAACAACACAGTGTTATCACTTATAGTCCCCACGTTATGCATGGGATCCTCAGACCTTACTCATCTTATGCCTGAAAGTTTGTACCTTTTACCAATGTCTCCCTATTTCCCCCACCTCCAAGCCCTGGTTGCCTGGTTTCTACTCTCTGTTTCTATGAGTTTGATTTTTTTTTAGATTCCACTTAAAAGTGATATCAAGTAGTTTTTGTCCTTTTCCATGTGACTTATTTCACTTAGCGTAATGCTCTCCAGGTTCACCTGTGTTGTCACAAATGACAGGATTTTCTTTTTTTTAAGCTAAATAACATTCCATTTATTTATAATATTCCTACATATATATAATAGTCATGTATGTATATTCACATTTTCTTGATCCATTCATCCATTGATGGACTCTTAGATTGTTTCCATACCTTGGCTACTGTGAATAATGCTGCAGTGAACATGGGAGTAGAGATATCTCTTTAAGGTGAAGGTTTCGTTTCCTTTGCATACATACCCAGTAGTGGGATTGCTGGATCACATGGTAGTTCTATTTTTAATTTCTGGAGGAAACTCCATACTTTTTTTCAAATTGGTTGTATCAGTTTACATTCCACCAACAGTGTTTCCTTTTCCCCCCATTCTAGCCACCATTTGTTTCCTGCTGTCTTTTTGATAAAAGCCATCCTAACTTGTGTGAGGTGATATCTCATTGTGGTTATGATTTGCCTTTCCCTGATGATTAGTGATGCTGAGCACCTTTTTATGTACCTGTTGTCTGTCTACTTTGGAAAAAATGTCTATTTAGGTTCTTTCCCCACTTTTCAATTGGGTTATTTGGGGGTTTTTTTGGCTATTGAGTTATATCAATTCTTTGTCTATTTTGGATATTAACCCTTTATGAGATATGTGGCTTGCAAACATTTTCTCGCAGTCAGTAAGTGGCCTTTTCATTACCTTGATGCTTTCCTTTACTGGCAGAAGCTTTTCAGTTTGATGTAGTCCTACTTGTTTATTTTTGCTTTTGTCGTATTTGCTTTTGGTATCAAATGCAAAAAATCATTGCCACGACCAATGTTGAAGACCTAACCTCTTCTGTTTTCTTCTAGTTGTTTTACAGTTTCAGGTCTTACATTCAGGTCTTTAGTACATTTTGCATTGATTTTTGTGTATGATGTGAGATAAGGATCTGGTTTCATTCTTTGCCACGTGGCAATCCAGTTTTCCCAACACCGTTTATTGAAAAGACTATTCTTTCCTCATTGTGTATTCTTGGCTCCCTTGTGAAAAATTAATTGACCATATATGGTTTTCTGTATCTCAAAGCTCTGCTTTTAGGTATACACATTTGTCTTCTTGTTTTCCTTCAAATATTTTCCCCCGTTTTCTTTATCCTCTGAAACTGAGTCCAGTTACACAAAGGTTAGACCGTGCTGAATGCATATTTATTTACCAATGTGCAGTGGGAGCTTGGTGCTTCAGTGCATACAGACCTACCTCCTTTCCTTTAAACAGTAGATAGTATTGAGTGGAATTTTAGTACCTTAAATGATATATAACTTTTTCCCCATTGAGGGATCTTTCCAATTTTTCTATTTTCTAAAGAAAGCTTAAAAATAAATGTTGTGTATTGTTGTGCACATATGCCTGATCTCACACTGATACTTAGTTTTGGTTAGTTGAGTTTAAGTTGATATGTACAGTTAAAATTTTGCTAGTAAAATCTGCTTGCATTTAAAAATGCTTCACCACACTAAATTCCCAAAAGCTGTATATGAACGTATTCTGTTGACCACACTCCCAGGAGCACTTGATAATATCAATTTTTAATTAGTTTCATGATTTGGGTGAAAAATAGCATTTTATTAGTGTTTAAATTTACATCTCTAGCTACAAAAAAGCTTGACATTTTATTTATATTAACTCCCTAAATTGTATGTTCATATCCTTTTTCCATTTGCAAGGTTTTTTTTTCTTTTAGATGTGTACATGCCTTGAGTATATTGTGCTTTTTGATTATTTTACTGTTCTATTCCTTGCAAAGACTTTTCCTAAGACTGTAACTTATTTTTAACCTTTGATTATTGTATCTGTTTCTATATGCAAGTTTTTGCTTTTCTATTTACATAGTCATCCTAAGGAGGCAGTATAGGCTAATTTCTAAGATAAAAGATCCTAGATCAGACTACCTACATTCAAATCCTAGTGCCCTTGTCCAAGTTGAGGAAATGTTAGTATAAAATATCAGACAAAACTTCTCCTATTAAGTGGGAGTAGCTATTCTTAAGCAAGACACAATACTAAGATGCTATAAAAAATAATAGTGAGAAGAAGAGCGAAATCTTACCAAATTTTAAATGCATTTCAAGTGTCAATCACCTAAAACCTCAGCAAAACTAAGGTATGATATGATCTGTGTTTCACAGATCAGCCTAGATTCTAACGTTTCATAGCTTTTTTTAAAAATTGATTTTTATATGCTTAGATCTAAATTTTTTTTATCCAAAAGATAGTCAAAATTCTCAACAGCATTTGTTATACTCCTTCATTTCCCCCATTAATTTGAATGACCTTTTATCATACTTAGGTGCATTTTAATACTGTCTATAATTTTCCATTGACCTTCTATTTATTCTTATACCAATATCTTATTAATTTAATTACTCTGGCTTTATAATATATTTTTAATCTTTTGGCAAAAGTCTAGCATCTTTGTTATTTCCCGTTTTTTTTTTAACAATTGCCTTGAATTTTCTTTTCCAGGTGAAGGGTAGAATTTGCCTTTCAGTTGCATTAAAAATATTTCTGGGGCCCAGCCTGGTGGCGCAGTGGTAAGGTGCGGACATTCTGTTTTGGTGGCCTGGTGTTCACCTGTTCGGATCCCAGGTGCAGACATGGCACCAGCTGGCAAGCCATGCTGTGGCAGGCGTCCCACGTGAAAAGTGGAGGAAGATGGTCACGGATGTTAGCTCAGGGCCAGTCTTCCTCAGCAAAAAAGAGGAGGATTGGCAGCAGATGTTAGCTCTAGGCTAATCTTTTTCACAAAGAAAAAAATTTCTGCTGAAATTTTGATTGGGATTGGCTGAATTTATAGATTATCTTGAGAACTGAAGACTTCTCAATATTGAATATTTTTGTTTTCTGAGGCATGTCTCTGAATTATTTTATTTATCATATCCTTTAAAATAATGTACAGATTGCTTTAGATATCTTTTGAGAATTTCTAATTAAGTGTATCTGTAGATATTTTGTAGCTTGTATTGCTCTAATAAATCAGATCCCTTGTACATAATTTTTCTCCTTAGTTATCCCTGGAGAAAGTGAATCTTTAACGTTAAGTTCTATAGGGACTCCTCACTGATCTCTCTTATTCAAGTAGATTTTTAGTGGTTTCTTTTAGAGTTTTTAGTCTTTTAGAGTAACCTGTTGTATGGCCCAAAATAGAGACATTGTGTCTCTTTCATCCCAACTTTTATCATAGTTTTTCTTTTTTCTTATCATACTGCATTGGCCAGGACGTCCACTACAATCTTGACTAGTATCGATGAGAATAATAGTCTCATGTTTCTCTGTTTTATTTAAAAATATTTTTAATTTTAACTCTTCATGGGATTTTGATGAAGTTTTCATGGCTATTTGATTCAAATTAAAGATCCTTCCTCTGTTATTACCTTTTATTGCTCATCTTGGAGGAGAATTAAACTAAACTAATGTATCCATTAATATTTATTTTATCTTTCAACCTGTCATGTCATGTAAAAAAATCCCCAACTTGAATTTATTTTGTATTTCTAGCATAAGATTACCATATGTTTAATTTTTGCAATTATTTATCACATTACTTATATTAGACAGAATAGTAGCCATATCCCAAAAAAGAACAGGACAAAATAATTTTTAAAATATATCTTTTTCTTTTGTTTTACCCTCTGTTACTTTACTTTCTGCTTGTTATTCTATTTTTGCATAAATAGCAGTCTAGGCAAATGTGCTGAGATATGTAACATAGATTTTTAAAAGCTATATTCAGATATCATTAGATGATATTTCAAGTTCTCCAGCATTGCTTGTGGTCATTAAGTGAAATAATCTTGTCTTTTAAAAGCAAGATTACAAGGTATTTCTGATCCTATTTAGGAACAAAAGAATCCTTACTGGAAAATATGTATTGTTTTTGTTTCCTCCTTTTCTTTTTTCTTTTTCTTTCTTTCTTTCCTTCCTTTTGTTTTTCTTTCCTTCTCTCTTTCTCTCTTTCTTTCTTTCTTCTTTCTTTCTTTCTTCCTATCTTTCTTTGTCTGTCCTTCCTTCCTTCCTTCTTTCTCTTTCTCTCCTCCTTTCTTCTTTTCCTCTCTCCCTTCCTCTCTTATTTATTTTCCTAAAGTAATGATGAATTTACCCTGAACTGACCACACTCTATCTCCAGTCCTTATTGTAACTAGTGGAATGTATTTTCATGATGAATGGCCAGGAAAAAGAGGCATAAATGTGCAGGCTGTGGCAACAGAATATAGCACAGCCAAATGGTTCACTGGAAGCAACAAAACAGGAGCATTTTTTTAAACATCTGAGCTAAGCAGCCACAGAAAAGCAATATTGCTCTGAACAGAATAAATAATTTTACTAAACAAAACATAATAACAACCTAGCATTTATTGGGCACTATACTAGGCACTAAAGAAGCACAGGTGAAAAAGACTCAGTTCAGATACTCAAAAAACTAATAGCTTTTCACGGGGGACACACATGGAATGAGACTTATTACAAAGTAGAAAGTATTAGATGTATGTAGAAAATGACTTTGGTAGAAAACTAAATGTAACACTAACGGTACCTGTGGAAATTAAGGAAATGTTCCACAGTGTTCTGGACATGTCATCTAAGTCAGATGTAATTATGTTTCCTAAGTTTCTTTGAAAGTAATTATATTATTTTAATTTATGTTATTAAACTTACTGTTTAGCTGTTCATGATTTCAGTCAGGGCATTTTCCTTTATATGCATAGATAATCATTTCTTTATTATTTGTCAGTGTGATCCTTCACTCACTAATGCAAGTCATTCATTCAGTCAATGTGTACTGGCCACCTATTACGTGCCTTTACTGGGCTCGGTGAGAAGCAAACCAGACTGAGTCCCTGACCTCATAGAATTTACTGTCTAGTGAACAGACCAATATTAATCAAAATATCTCAAATAAATGTACAGTTAAAGGACAGAAGGACAGATTTATGTGCAACCTAAACATTTAGAGATTGATTATATAGCATTGGGAATAACCATAAGGATATTAAGTGCACAGGTGAAGGAGGAAGCTGGTGAAGTGACACTTGAACTGAGATCTGAAGAACATTTAGGTCACAAGAAGGTGGAAAAGGGCTCCAGTGGGTATAGGCCTTGTGGGAGAAAGCATGGTACCTTGAGAATAAGGAAAATGTGGAGACTCTACGGGAAGAAGGTGTGCAATAACAACTGGAGAATTGATGTGAGCTATTGCTCCCTGGGCTGTGCAGGCCATTTTGAAGATTTCCTTCTTTAGAACAATGGGAAAACTCTGAAGGGCATTAAATGCTGAAGAAAATGATTGATTCCCAGGTTCTGCAGTGTGGTAAACGGAGTCAATGTTTTCAGGTCTTCCAACATCTCTGTGGCTAGTTCCCTGTGTTGAATTCCCTCTTTCAAACTGCCTGAAATGGATACTGACCCTGATAATACACTAGGTAACATGTATTTAGTACTTTCCACCTCTAAGCATGTTCTTAAGTGTTTTATATATATTATTTCATCTTCCACAAAACCTTATAGATTAGCATATATTCATGTCCTCATATCACAGATGTGGAGCTTCAGGCAGCAAAAAGTTGAGTAACTTGTCTAAGGTCACACAGGCGTAAGATCTGTACATTAATTTGGATTTCTAGCATAATTATCATTTTTTTCTTGATGTTGTTTTGATCTTTTCCTAATATTTCATTAGTTCTGCTTTATTTCATCTCAAATTCTATCAGAAGTAAATGGATTTAAAATATGTAATATATAAACATTTCAGATTAAATGAAGTTGATACTTAAACATCCTACATTTATCTATGACTTGCTGGGTTTTTGAATCTTTCTAATTGGTTTGGAACAATAATGTTATATGGATGCAATGATGTTGTGATGAATACAATTTTACTTGCATCTTTATTTAAATGAGATATCTGAATATTTTAGGTACATTTAAGTTTAAAATAAAGTACCTTTGGTGAAACATTTTTCTTTCAGAACTATCTTGATAAGTTTGTAGATCTCAAAATGGTAAGAAGTCCATGTGTTCATTACTTTTTAATTTATATATATCTAGAATGTCAGCACTTAAGATAGGTTTCTGTCAGATTCAGTGTTCCCATAAAAGGAGCATTCTATTTAAAATGTCATATCGTACACGCACATTACACTGACTACATATAACATGGGATATATGTGTAACAGTCACACACTTGTAAGTCTTATTTAAATGAAGACTTCTGATCTATACTATTGAAATAAAATGTATTTCCATTACCTTTCCACAGAGAGAAAAAATTTTAAAACATCAAACAATGTGGTATTCGAAATATAGAACTAATAGTTAAATGCAGATTAATCTTTTAACAAGAATTCCTATGCAGTAGGCAGATAGTTCCCACATCCCATTGTGATTGACAAGCCTGACATATGGAATAGTTCACAAATTCCCAGGTGACTGACAGATGGAGAATAGAAAGGCGGATAAAGTTGCCTAGAGAGCTGAGGATGATTTCATATTCAGCGGTTTTGATCAAAAGGATTCCAGATCTCACACTAAATTTAGCACCGCTGGCAATTAGTGCATGATTTATTCAGTCCTTTCATTTGCTGGTTGACAAATGGAAAACAAGCACAAAATTAAAAATAAGTTTATTTCCAGCATTTCGGATATTTAAAATGTGTGTGTCTTTGTTTGCACATAAATTAACATGAGATGAATTTATAGTGAGATTAAATCTGAACTGGAGATGCAAGCAATAAATAAGAGCTTTTTTATGTATCGTACGGGCAGAACAGGTGTTTGAATTAAGAAATACTAATATGTTTAGCAGCATGGCTCCACCTTTAGCATTAGGGAGTTGATGCTTTCCTAAATTTAGAATAATCTTTCCACAATTTAGAGTTCTTTCATAAGCTTCCAACATAGGTGACCATCTGTATGACAATATTAATGCTTTTCAGTCTAGTAATAATAAAAACTAAAAACATCTCCTTGTTAGAGGCTTTTCCGCATTAAAATGAGTGACGGCAGAGCTATGGGCTTCTCTGCCCGGTTTCTGCTTCTTCCACGTTTGTGGTGAAAGGCAGCAGACACCCAAATCTGTCCCTCTTCGTGCATTTATAAATGGAGGTATGAAATCGCAACCTTGTTTGCACTCTCCTTCAAGCTAGACTGTGTGAGGATCTGGTTCCAATTTCTCTTCCTATTTCATGGCACAACAATGAGATGAGAGAGAAGTGCTGATGCGAACCTTCTGTTGTGTTACTTAGAGTCAGAACACGACAATATTACCTCCACAACTGGAGGAGAGCATAGCTGTAAACAGCCCCTCCTAAGGATTCAGAGGCAGGGACATTTTTAAGCACATTGACTGAAGGCGTAGAAAATGAATCGAGCAAAATCCTCATTCTTTCAGTGGTAAAAGACAAGCATGATGTCTGAAAGACCTTGTGATTTCAGAGTAGGCGTGTCTGTCTATCTCCTCAGAAATCCTCTTGGCACTGTCTAATATAGCTGCTGAGAAAGATGAATGAATTGCTTGAAATACTGTGGAAGCTGGAAGGATGTCTCATAGTGGAAAGAACCTCATCACTCTTCATGGAGCAGACGTGGCCCACTGAGGTGGCCTGACATCAAAAACAAACCAGAGAAGCCATTTATGAGGACGTTGGGCCGGCTGTGGAACACTTGAGTCTTGGAGATCGTGGGTGCAGATGTTCGGGATACTTACAGGTTTTCTTATTTGATTTGTATTCCAGATCTGACATTCAACTTTATTTGTATTCATTATTCACAGTGGGAACTAGAATGGTTTTTAAAATAGCATAAAATCCACTTAAATCATAATGGAAAGAATCGTGTGCAACGTGATGCTTTAATTACTGTTAAGCTAACCTTGGGCTATGGGAAATGTCAATTTTCATTGGCCACATGAAGGCTAAGGCCAGGTTTTAGCCCGCAGATACCTGCAGTCAGTGGGGGTGCAGCTCCTGGGCATAGGGCTGCCTGAGGAGCCCCTGCAGAGCTTCAAACCTGCCTTCGCTGCCTCCCGACATGCCCTGGGGCACCACTACCTTTTTATTACTCTTTTCCTCCTCCATTGCAGTCCCCTCCTCGTCTCTCAGCAGTAGCCCAAAGACATTTCCCAGGCAAATGGCTTCAGGTCCACAAGTTGCTTCTTTTTTCTTTCATAGACCCTCCCTGGGTGGCATGTCCCCGGGTTTTCCACCCACTGAAACAAGGACAGAGAATCCAAAAGCAGCTGGTACAGATCTTAAGACCCCTCCCTCTACAACCACTGATTCCATTCCTCCTTGGAATCAGGAGCCCTAATGCCATGCTGTCTCCCCGTTCTCTGTGTCTTACGCGTCTATAAATTACGTTATCTGTAAACAAGCATCATCAGCTTTGAACTTCCAGATCCTTGGGACCGTGAAAACGCCTTCTAGAGTAAGAAGCAGTCAGCGGAGCACCCTGTAAAGCGTCTGTCGCTGCTCTTCCAAGGGCTGCCCAGGTGGTCAGGTAGATGGTTTGACAACACTGGACCCTAAATTCTTCCCCACTGAAAGAAGGAGATCTTGAGTTTTAATTTATACCAACTGTGTGCATTTAAGCCATATATTAACTGAGAGAAACAGAGACTGGGTTTTCTTTCTTTTATATCATAGTCTTGCTGGAGAGTAGAAAGATTCAATCTCTATGCTGTAGTCTGGAGGCAAGTGATGGCATATGTATATTCGTGTAAACACTTTCATTTTGGTTGATTTTTTCCCAAAAATACACTTTCTGGAAATAACAAGTGTGTAATAATTTGGGGAGTGACTCCACTCTAAAATGGGGTTTTGCCCCTTCCTTTAGCCCAGCATGTATTTTTCCTAACGAATCTATTGAACTCAATGAAATTGCCAAGAGTTGATCATGTTTAAACTATAAAAATCACAATTTCACATGGTTCAATTTAATGAAATCACAGTATTGGATGGGAGGAAAGTGGTGACATTCCTATGTCACTTTTGGGGATAAAAGAGAGAAGGCAGTTCTTTCTTTCTAATATCTTGTTGGTCATGGATAGAGCTATAAAAAGAATCTATTTCAACTGACTCACAAAATCATTTTTTCACCATTGCATGCTTCCTCATCATGCTTAAAACCAGTGTCAAATTTAAATTTTGCTTTAATATCACCTGTGTGGACTGTGATAATATAACCCAACAGAAGAAAGAAAGGAAAAAAAGTAACGCTTATTGAATAACTCTTATGTGCCAGACTCTCAGCTTGTGTTTTAAATAACATCAACTATTCTATTGAATTTCCTATAGTTCACTGAAAGAAATTTTGTTTAAAAAAATCTGACGTATGTAATTAAAATTCAGCATTTGTCTAAATCTGTGCTGTCCAATATGGTAGTCACTTGCCACATGTGACTATTTACATTTAGATTTTAACTAATTAAACTTAAATAAACTAAAATTTTAGCTCCTCCCGTCATATAAGAAACATTTCAAGTGCTCAATAGCCACATGTGTCTATATATCAAACAGAGCATATATTGAAAGCATTCATGATCTCAAAGACTTCTGTTGGACAATGCTGGTCTAAAATCAATCTTTCAGAGGATGTGTTGGTAAACATAGCTTTCCAAATCTCTGGCGAGCTGGTGATCCATGTCTATTTTCAATTCTTTATCACTTTTTGTGACAAATCACCATCATGACATGTTTCTAAAAATGTTATTTACAAAAGAATAAATACTAACATTCCTTCAAAGTGTGTTAACATGAAATATTTAATAAACAAAGAACACCTTCAAAAAAGTCTTCCTACTTTATTGTTCATATTTGTAAATTGGGCACCTTCTCTCAATCTATGTTTTTTCCAACTTTATTGAAACTTGTATATAACTTTTTTTGTTTTAAAAGTGGATAATGAATAATCTGTTCAGCTTATAAGAAAAGGGAAAAAAGATTCTTAAATAGAAAAAGCCATTTCTCAAATTTTTTGTGTGTACTAAAACACTAATTCATTTTTTTTCAAAGGTAAGAATGATTCATGAGTTATGTATTTAGAATATGCAAGTCTACTGGTTTCAGGAAAATTCCACATTTATATATTTGGATCCCTATGGTAAATGCCTAGAAGAGTGTAATACATTGAAAGTATCACATATCATCAATAAAAAATAAAATGGAAATAAGACAACTGTGCAATGAATTCTTGACAGTAATTATATTTCTTGCTACATATGAGATAAGCATTTTCATTTGGGCAGTTCTGGTCCATGAAGTTTTTATCCCCTTATAACTCTTGATGCCAACTCAATAAAACTATAATATAATTTCCATTTCATATCAACCTTCCACCCTTTTAGTGTCTTTAACTTAAACATTAGGGCCATCATTTAGTCCTTCAACTTTATTCTTGTCTTGTATTCTTATGCTAATTAATATATTATTCTCATTTTCTTTCTAATTGTGTGTGTGTGTGTGTGTGAGACAGATTGGCCCCAAGCTAACATCTGTTGCCAATCTTCCTCTTTTTGCCTGAGGAAGATTGTCACTGATCTAACATCTGTGCCAGTCCTCCTCTATTTTGTATGTGGTACGCTGCCACAGCACGGCTTAATGAGTGGTGTGTGGGTCCACTCCAGGGATCTGAACCAGCGAATCCTGGGCTGCCAAAGCAGAGAACAAAAACTTAACCACTATATCACCACGCTGGCCCATCCTTTCTAATATTTTATCCCCTGTTTAGTTCATATCTTTCCACTCCTATAACACAGCAAGATCTCTTACACTAAAATTTCAAACTCGGAATCAGACATAGTATCAATTGAGTGCCTATACAAGAGCTAATAGGGCACATTCCCTGCCCCTGAGCATCTGAAACAATCATTTTCTTTGAATAATTTCTAAATAACACATTTAGGAGCATCAAAAGTCATCCTTTCTGGGAGGAAAAGAAAAATAAATGTGTCCACAGTAGTATGGAAGCACAAAAACCTGTTCAGAACCAAAAATTAAAATGGTATGCCATCAAAATAGGTGATAATTTAAAAAGTGAAAAATGGAAGATTTTAGTAACTTATGCCTCCTAATAAATGCTCTGCATATGTTTCTCTGAATGTAAATATAATAATTAATATTCTGGTTGAAACATATCAAAGAGGTGAAAAATGGAAAGTACCTTTCTTAGTTCAGAATGAACCATTTTGGTTGTCCGTTGGGTGTGTGCGTTCTGTAGTCTTCTGATTAAGTACCTAGTATAGTATTGGGGCAGCACAATTATTGTTGAATGAATGAAAGGGAAATTAGGCTGAGTTTCATGGGATAGAATACCTCACTGCTAGTTTCAGTTCATGAAGAGTTGAGGATTGTGGCCAGTTCTCCACCCACTAAAAATCCTAACAAAAATGATCTAATCACTACGTACCCTTCATAAGCATGCATTTGTTGCTATCAATCCTATATCTACTTAGACATTATTGACAATGATATTCCCACAAAATTCTCAACATATCTCCTTGCTATCCTTTGAGAAAAGGTACCCATCTCTACTGCAACATCCACTAAACTTTAACTGCATTGTTTGTTCTTCCCACAGAGAAGTCTCTCTGATGAGTTTCTCTGCCACTCTGACTTCTCATCTCAATCCTCTATCCAGCATTTGTCTGTCTCGTTGCTTCCCACTATGTGATGCAAAGCTAAAAATAGGCATGCTTAATACTTTAGTAGTCACGGCTGGTAAACTCTTACCATGATGGTTCTTGACAGAAGGGATGACAAACCTTGCTTTCTGATGCCTCTCTGGCTTTGGATACTCCAACCAATGAAACTTTTTCAATTCCCAATAATATTGAACATGGGAAGAAGGTATCTAAGAAATAATTAGTAAGTACTGCTAAATTAAACTGAAATATGAGGTTTTTAAAACTTTTTGACTCTGTTTTAAGATTATTTTACTTCGTTTGGAAATAGCTTGGTTTTGCTGGCTATACTGTGTCATTGTAGAACCTTCTTCATAAATTAGGGGGAAATCCACCAAAATTTTCAAGTACATTTACCATTCTGTTAGTACTGCCAATTACATACCTTCTTTCTTGGAGAATTCTAAGTATCTCTGTTACTATACATATTTTCTATATTGGTGAAATTACCAAAAGAAGATTTAAGAAAGTTATAACATGCCTGTCACCCAAAGGAACTGTCTCCATGGTTTTATTTTGTGCTCTCCCCAAGCACAAACAATATCGTCATTAAAAATCATTTATTAATTATCTCATTTGTAGGGTATTGTGCCATGACATGAAGAGCCAGACTTATAAATTCTTAGTGAAGATCAGGCTTACAATAAAAATAGGCAATATATGTGTAGATACAGAAACAGAATAGAAATGCTAAATCAAGTTATGATCAAGCTATGGATAGACACATACACAGAGAGAAAGAGAGAGAGAGCAAAGATTGTAACCATTCATGCATTGGTGAGGTAAAAACCTTTTAAAAATGAAAAATTAAACCATGAAAATATGAGTGCAATATTATTAGAGGGGTATACATTTATGGAAAAGCTATGACTGAGTTCTTATAATGAGATATATTCATGCAACAGACTTGAATTTTAGGAGCTGTCTGACTTCCTGATAGAGACCTTGGCAAAGTGGAGAAAAGAGAAGGGGTTTGAGACATGTCTCATTAGTTGAGAGAAGGCTCAGATAGTGAAGTGGGGTGAATCTTTATGACCATACTCTCCATCCCATTTTATTCCTCTTTGGTACTTGTTATTCATTCACATCATAGGAAGGCATATGTTGCAAGTCTGTATAAAATCCTGTACTAAATAAACAGATGGGTAGATAGGGAAGAAATAATATTAGTTAGAGAAATAGGTATGTCATCTTTCCTATCTTTTGAGGCAACTCAAATGACTAAGGTCAAAAATAAAGTCTGACAAGAGAAAATAAATCCAGAGGTTAGAAGTTATAAAGAAAAGCACTAAGGAATATAAACAAATGAAAGAAACATAAAAGAATGTGGACACATGACCTATTTGGCATAGAAAAGAACATAAGAAATAAAATTACATGAACAATAAGATTAATCAAGAGGTCTAACATTATAAAACTCAAAATGAGTGAAAATAAACAAAATATGTTAGCATAATCACATCTAAACATTTTCATGGGGGTCAAGGTGAGAAATTCCATAACTATAATATGTTGTTATACTTGCCAACCCCCATTGTCCCATTAAATGAAAAAGCAATGCAACATTTGGTGTTATAAAAGACACACAATTACTACAGAACTCTAAAACAGGCCCAATAGCAATCTTTAAAAATGATTATTCTTGCAGAAAATTGGAGTAAATGTAGTTTTCACTATTCCTCCTACTAAGTGCAGGTATAGACCCTGGACATTAAATATAAAACAAATATAAGAAAACTGCAAAAGGTAGTAAGAAGAATAAAGACTAGCTAAGGACTCTAGGAATGACACAATGGTGATTTCCATGGGCTTTATCCTTTTTATATCCCCAGTTACATAATTGAGAAACTGATGGCCAGTAAATGCTGAATGGTACAGCCAAAAAGAGCCCCAAGAGCTGGCCTGGGAGCATAGTGGTTAAGTTCATGTGCTCTGCTTCGGTGGCCTGGGGTTCACAGGTTCAGATCCCGGGGATGGGCCTAACACTTCTCATTAAGCCATGCTGTGGTGCCATGCCACATACAAAATAGAGAAAGAGTAGCACAGATATTAGCTCAGGGCCAATCTTCCTCACACACACAAAAAAGAGCCCCAAGAAAACCTACTTTCTTAAACCAAAGGACCAAGAAAGAGACAACCTAGCAAGACAGAAAACTTTTAGACAATAACTGCTCCACCTTGTCAAAACAGCCAAGATGCCTAGTGGGACATCTAAATTTTACTTGAGAGGTTGTAATGAGGTGATCCAACCACACTACCTGTGTAGTATCTGAGAAAATTCAGTAGAGAGCTGAGGTTTTATTCCTGCCAGATAGTAACAAATTTTACAACAAATCCTACAACACTGCCCTCACACCTCACCCCATGCCAGTGGAAAGTAGATGGAGAGCCTGGGGTGGTGTCAAGGAAGCCTAGTGCAGAGTCAGGATTTCTAATGTGGCAAAGTGGTATTGAGCCACCATCAATCCTCTTCCACTATGGTATCAGTGAAGGTCAAGTGAGGAGACTGAATGGCCTACCCCAGAAACAGTAATGAGAAGCACCCCATCACAAATTAATGATGAGTAAGTACAGAACATGGACTTCCAACCCCATCAGTCAATAAAGAGGTAGTGGACTCCCCCAGCTTCTGCCATTCCACTGACCAATATCACAGCAGGGCTGCTGGAACACAAGATTTGAATCATATTCTGAGTCTTATGACATAATACCCAAAATGTCCAGGTTTCATTTTAAAAAATCAGTCATCACCCAAAAAACCAAGAAGACCTCAACTTCAATGAGAAAAACAATAAACAGTCGCCAACATTAAGATAATACAAGTATTAGAATTATCTGACAAGAATTTAAAGAAAGCCATCAAAAAAATGATCAAATGAGAAATTACAAACAACTTGAAACAAATGAAAAAACAGAAAGTCTCAGAAATGAAACAGAAAAGCTAAGCAAATAAATAAAAGATATAAAGAAGAACCAAATGGAGATATTCAAAAGAAAAAACAAAACAAAACAAAAAACCTCAATGGATAGGCTCAATGGCAAAATGAAAAGGACAGAGGGCTCAGGAACATGTGAGACTATAACAAAAGATCTAAAATTCTTGTCGTTGGAGTGCAAAAATGTGGAGGACAGAGGGCAGGACTGAATATGTCTTTGAAAAATGACTAAAATGTGCCCAAATTTGTCAGAAGACATAACCTACAGATTCAAAAGCCAACTAAACCTCAAAGAAGTTAAACCCAAAGAAATTCATGCCCAAGAAATCATGTTCAACTTTCAAAAATTAAATGGCAGAGAATAAAGAGAAAAAAAGAGAGGTGAATTTTTCCCCCTTCACTTGAAGTACTAAAATAGTGACACCAGCAGACTAAGCCAAATTATATATATAACATTTAGAGAAACCACTAAAAAATCTATACAGAGAGAGATGTACTAAAAATAGTACATACAACACAAAATGGAACTCAAAAAATGCTTAAGAAACCAATGGGAAGAAGTGAAAAAGAAAATAGTTATAAAAAACAGAACAAACAGAAAAGAAAAAATAAAATGACAGATTTAAACTCTAATATATCCCTCATTGTATTAAATATAAATGGTCTAAATATATCAATTAAAAGACAGTGATTGGTAGCGTGGATTAAAAAAAGAAAAAAACATAACCCGACTATAGACTATCTATAAGAAGCTCATTTCAAATACAACAAAACAGGTAATTTGAAAGTAAAATGATGCAAAAAGATATAGCACACAAACATTTATTTTAAAAAGAGAAAGTGGGAGTGGCGATGTTAACATCACAAAAAGTAGAATGTAAAGCAAAGAAAATTACCAGGGAATGAGAGAGAAAGATTAAAGAATGAAAAAAGTTTAATCCAATAAGAATACATAGCAGTTCTAAATGTCTATGAATGAAGTAAAAATTTCCAATTTTGGGGGGAAAAACTGATAGACCTGAAAGGAGAATTTGTCAAATCCACAATTATAGTTGGATATTTCAACACCCCTCTCAAAAATTTTTAGAAGAACTACACAGATAATCAGCAAAGATATAGAAGAACTCAAAAGCCCTATCCATCACAAGGATCTAATTGATACCAAGTCAGAATATCTACCAAAGAGCACCATAATCTGGGCCATGAAGCAAACCTCAACAAATTTAAAATAATTGAAATCATATAGAGTGTGGTATTTGACTACAATGGAATCAAACTAGAAATGAATAACAGAAAGGTAACAGGTAAATCACCAAACACTTGGAAACTAAACAACACACTTCTAAATATCCATGGGTCAAAAGGAAAATTAAAAAGTACATTGAACAGAATGAAAATTAAAATGCAGCATATTAAAATTTGTGGAATACAGTTAAAGCAGTGATAAGAGGCAAATTTATAGCACTGAACACCAACATTGGAAAAGAAGATGAGTCTTATATCAAAATCTAAGCCCTCACTTCAAAAAACTAGAAGAATAAGAGCAAAATAAATGTAAAACTAGCAGAAGAAAGGAAATAATAGATAGTAACAGAAATCAATGAAATTGAAAAGAGGAAAATAAAGTCAATGAAACTAAAGCTTATATTTTAAAACAAATCAATAAAACTGGCAAACTTCCAGCTAGACAAAGAATAAAAAAGAGAAATGACCAAAATTAATCATTAATAGAAATGATATAGAGGCTATCACTACAGGCCTTGCAGAACTGCAAAGGATGGTATGGAATACTACCAACAACTCTACACACATAATTTTGACAACTTAGAGGAAATAAATCAATTTCTCAAAAAACACCAATGACAAACTCATCTTACATAAAATACATAATTTGAATAGGTTTATATTTGGGACATTTAATCTATAATTTAAAAAAATCTCCAGATCCAGATGGTTTCATTGGAGAATTCTATCAATCAAACGTTTAAAGAAGAATCAGCACCAATTTTACAGACTGTCCTGTAAAACACTCCCCGACTCACTGCATGAAGTCAGTATTACCCCAATATCAAAACCAGTCAATAGGAAAAGTGAAAACTATAAACGTCCTATAAATATGGAGACAGAAATTTCTAAAATGTTAGCATATAGAGTTCAGCAATGTATACAAAAAATATATACACCATGATCAAATGAGATTTGTTCCATGTGCATGGGGCTGGTGCAACATTCAAAAGTCAATGACTATAATCCACCTTACTAACAGGCTAAGCAGAAAGATCAAATGATAATATTATTTAATGAAAAAGAGCATTTGACAAAATTCAACACATTCTTTATAAAAACTCTCAGAAATCTAGAAATAGAGGGGGAACTTGTTAACTTGATGAAAAAAATACCTACATAAACATAGCTAACCCCATATCTAATGCAGAAAGAGTGAATACTTTTTCCACAAGATCAGGAACAAGTCAAGGATGTTCTCTCTTACCATCTTGTTCAACATAGTGCTGAAAGTTCTAGCCAGGACAATAAGGCAAAAGAAAAAATAGCCTGTAGAACATAAAGCAAGAAAGAAAAGTATCCCTATTTGCAAATGACAGGATGGTTTCCATGGGAAATCTTTGCAACCATCCAAAAAGTTGAAATACATAGGTGTATATCTAAGGTACAGAAGTTGAATGCTGGAAAGTTTAAACCACTGAGGAGAGAAATAAAAGAGTAAATAAATGGAGAGATATACTATGATCGTGGATTGTAAGTCAGCATAGTAAAGTTGTCAGTTCTCCCTCTCCTGCAATAAAAAGGCTTAATATAATTTGCATCAAAAGCCCAGCAAGATTTTTTTGTTGTTATAGAAAAGATTATTCTAAACTTTTATGGGGATGCAAAGGAATTAGAACAGTTAAAGCAAGTTTGAAAAATAGGAAGAATCAAGGGCCAACCTGGTGGCATAGCAATTACATTCACACACTCTTCTTGGGCAGCCCAGAGTTCACTGGTTCAAACCTCGGGTATGGACTAGCACCGCTTATCAAGCCATGCTGTGGCAGGCATCCCACATATAAAACAGAGGAAGATGAGCACAGATAGCTCAGGGCCAATCTTCCTCAAAAAAAAAAAGAAAGAAAGAAAAGAAAAATAGGAAGAATCATTCCACTGGTTGTCAAGATATTATGTGGCTATAGTAATCAAAACTGTATCACATTGGTGATCTACACATAGATGAATGGAACAGAATAGAAAATCCAAAAATAGCCGAACACAATTAAGGACAACTCTTCTGGACAAAGAAGCAAAAGCAATTCAATGAAGGAAAAGATACTCTTTTTAACAAATGGCACTAGAGCAATTGGATATTCATAAGCAAAAAAAAAAAATTATCTAAACCTTACACCTTATATAAAACTAACTCACAATGGATCACAAGTTTAAATGTAAAATATGAAACTATAAAATATTTATTAAAAAAAGGAGAAATCTTCAGGTGCTACATTTTGGTGAAGAGTTCTTAGACATGACACCAAAAGCAAAATCAAAAAAAGAATTATTGATAAGTTAGATTTCATCAAAATTAAAAACTTTTCCCTAAGAAAGACCTTATTAAGAGAGATAAAGGAAAAACTGCAATCTGGGAGAAAACATTTGCAACCACATATCTGATAAAGAACTAATATCTAGAATATATAATGAATTGTGAAAACTCAATGGTAAGGAAATAAACCATCTAATAAGAAAATGCATGAGAGAGATATTCACCAAAGAGGATATAGGATTGGCAAATAACTACATGAAAGATGGTATAGGGAAATGCAAATTAATACCATAATGAGATATCATTACATACCTATCAGAATGGCTAAAATAAAAATAGTGAAAATGAAATGATGGCCAGAATGATGAAAAACTGGATCTCTCACACATTGCTGATGAGAATTGCTGGTGACCACTCAGGACAATGGCTTGTTGATTGCTTAAAAAATTACCATACACTTACCGTTGAACCCAGCATTGCATTCCTTGGCATGTGTCCCAGAGAAATGAAAACTTATATCTACACAAAATTCTGTACATAATTGTTCATAGCAGCTTTGTTGGTAGCCCAAAATTGGACAAAAAATCCCTCAATTGGTAAATATTTAAATAAACCGATATATCCACGCCATAGAATACTACTCAACAATGACAAGCAATGAACTGTTAATATACCCAACAACTTGAATGAACTTCAAGGACATAATGTTAAGTGAAAAAAAAAATCCAATCTCTAAAGGTCACATGTTATATGATTCCATTTATATAACATTCTCAAAACAGGAAAACTACAGAGCTGAAAAACAGGTTAGTGTTTGCCTTTGGTTCATGTTGTTGGGGGAAGTAGTTGGTGGGTGAACTCTAAAAAGGTAGCATGAAAAAGATCTTGGAGGTGATAGAACAGTATTACGTCTTGGTGGTGGTGATGGTTACCTGAATCTACAACAACATCAGTATCACCTGAGAACTCACTAGAAATGCAAGTCCTTAGCCCTAATTTAGATCTACTGAATCAGAAGCCCTCCGAGTGGACCCTAGCAGTTGGAATTTTAATAAGCCCTCCATGTGATTCTATTGAATGCTAAAGTTTGAGAACCACTGGTTCAGTGCCAGTGAGTCCCAATCTTGAGAGAAATCATGAATATAGCTTGAGGAAAGCCGTATTCCCCTTGCGTGTTTGTGTTCACGCTGTATGTCACGTGAAAATTTCAGAAGCGTCACACGTAGTCTGTGTCCAAAAGACTCCTTCATACGATCAAATCCTCAAAATCATTAAACGTTATTGCTGAGCCTTTCAAAGTCTGGAACAGCAAAGTCACTGAAAGTAACTCCAGTTTCATACTGTTCATTCACTTTATAGTTTAAGATTTATTTAAAACTCGAAAAAGTTAAATTTAAGGTTGTATCTAGATGCAAGATGCCTTTGAACAATGTAAAATCATATTTCTAATATTTTTCTGTCCACCTCACAGGATTTTTGTTAGATCATTAAGATAATTTGTTTGAAGGATCTGTGAAATACCTCAAGAACCACACAGTTTCTATTATCCCAGTCAATTTTATTTGTTAAATATTCTAAATATTATATTTACCACTTAGCCACCTCCCAAATGGTAGTTGGCTGCATACACTATCTCTAACCTTCACAGACACTTTGCAGTACAGATCATTATCTCCACTTAGGGGCATGATGATTTGGAGAGGTGAGAGAAGTTGTCTGTGCGTCCCTTGTAATTGACTGAATGCAGATTTGAACCAGGCCAGAGTACTCCTAACAGGACACTGTTCCTTTGCTCTGCACCTCTGAGGCTTTCCAGTCACAGGAGCAGTCACTGGACACACACACACGCACAAATTAAATTTAGGTTATTTCATTAGTAAGTTTTCAGTCTAAAACTTGTTCAAGTTATCAAACATTGATTGTTCAGTTGACAAAGAACAGCACCAGTGAAAAGAAAAAAGTAATTGTGTATGTGATTACACACAACTGTATAACTATCCCATGTTACAAAATGGATTTGCGCCCAGAGATGAAACAAAAAAATTAGCGACTCACTTTTAGTAGAAGGCATCAGGACAAAAGCTGAATTTTATGAGGTTTTTTTTTTCTGAGATTTCAGTTGTACGTTATTGTTAGTAACGTTGTGGGTACACCACTTCACCCTTTGTGCCCTCCCCCCACCCCCCCTTATCCCTGGTAACCACCGATCAGTTCTCCTTGTCTATATGTTAACTTCCACCTATAAGTGGAGTCATATAGAGTTCGTCTTTCTCTGTCTGGCTTATTTTGCTTAACATAATACCCTCAAGGTCCATACATGTTGATGCGAATGGAACAATTTTGTCCTTTTTTGTGGCTGAGTAGTATTCCATGGTGTATATATACCATATCTTCTATCCAGTCATCAGTTTCTGGGCATGTAGGCTGGTTCCATGTCTTGGCTATTGTAAATAATGCTGTGATGAACATAGGGGTGCATGGGACTCTTGGGATTGCTGATTTCAGGTTCTTAGGATAGATACCCAATAGTGGGATGGCTGGGTCATAGGGTATTTCAATTTTGAACTTTTTGAGAAATCTCCATACTTTTTTCCATAGTGGCTGCACTAGTTTGCATTCCCACCAACAGTGTATGAGGGTTCCTTTTTCTCCACAACCTCTCCAACATTTATCACTCTTGGTTTTGGATATTTTTGCCAATCTAACAGGTGTAAGGTGATATCTTAGCGTAGTTTTGATTTGCATTTCCCTGATGATTAGTGATGATGAACATCTTTTCATGTGTCTATTGGCCATACTTATATCTTCTTTGGAGAAATGTCTGTTCATGTCCTCTGCCCATTTTTTGATCGGATTGTTTGTTTTTTTGTTGTTAAGCTGTGTGAGTTCTTTGTATATTATGGAGATTAATCCTTTGTCAGATAAGTAGCTTGTAAATATTTTCTCCCAGTTAGTGGGCTGTTTTTTTGTTTCAATCCTGTTTTCCCTTGCCTTGAAGAAACTCTTTAGTCTGATGAAGTCCCATTTGTTTATTCTTTCTATTGTTTCCCTCATCTGAGGAGTTATAGTGTCTGAAAAGATTCTTTTGAAACTGATGTCAAAGAGTGTACTGCCTACATTCTCTTCTAGAAGACTTATTGTTTCAGGCCTAATCTTTAAGTCTTTGATCCATTTTGAGTTTATTTTTGTGAATGGTGAAAAAGAATGGTCAATTTTCATTCTTTTACATGTGGCTGTCCAGTTTTCCCAGCACCATTTGTTGAAGAGACTTTCTTTTCTCCATTGTAGGCCTTCAGCTCCTTTGTCAAAGATTAGCTGTCCATCGATGTGTGGTTTTATCTCTGGGCTTTCAATTCTGTTCCATTGATCTGTGCACCTGTTTTTGTACCAGTACCATGCTGTTTTGATCACTGTAGCTTTGTAGTATGTTTTGAAATTGGGGATTGTGATGCCTCCGGCTTTGTTTTTCTTACTCAGGATTGCTTTAGCAATTCACAGTCTTTTCTTGCCTCATATGAATTTTAGGATTCTTTGTTCAATTTCTGTAAAGAATGACATTGGAATTCTGATTGGGATAGAATTGAACTTGTAGATTGCTTTAGGTAGTATGGACATTTTAACTATGTTTATTCTTCCAATCCATGTGCATGGAATGTCTTTCCGTCTCTTTATTTCGTTGTCAATTTCTTGCAAGAAAGTCTTGTAGTTTTCATTGTATAAATCTTTCACTTCCTTGGTTAGACTTATCCCAAGGTATTTTATTCTTTTCATTGCGATTGTGAATGGGATTGAGTTCTTGAGTTCTTTTACTGTTAGTTCGTTGTTAGTTTATAGAAATGCTACTGATTTATGTATGTTGATTTTATACCCTGCAACTTTGCTGTAGCTGTTGATTGTTTCTAATAGTTTTCCAAAGGATTCTTTGGGGTTTTCTATATATAAGATCATGTCATCTGCAAACAGCGAGAGTTTTACTTCTTCATTGCCTATTTGGATTCCTTTTATTTCTTTTTCCTGCCCACTTGCTCTGGCCAACACCTCCAGTACTATGTTGAATAGGAGTGGTGAAAGTGGGCACCCTTGTCTTGTTCCTGTCCTCAGAGGGATGGCTTTCAGTTTTTGTGTGTTGAGTATCATGTTGGCTGAGGTTTTGTCATATATGGCCTTCATTATGTTGAGGTAATTTCTTTCTATACCAATTTTATTGAGAGTTTTTATCATAAATGGGTGTTGGATCTTGTTGAATGCTTTCTCTGCATCTATTGAGATGATCATGTGGTTTTTGTTTCTCATTTTGTTAATGTAGTGTATCACGTTGATTGACTTGTGGATGTTGAACCATCCCTGTGTCCCTGGTATAAATCCCACTTGATCATGGTGTATAATCTTTTTGATGTATTGCTGTATTCGGATTGCCAGAATTTTGTTGAGGATTTTTGCATCTATGTTCATCAGTGACATCGGCCTGTAGTTCTCCTTCTTTGTGTTGTCCTTGTCAGGTTTGGGGATCAGAGTGATGTTGGCTTCACAGAATGTGTTAGGGAGTGCTCCATCTTCCTCAATTTTCTGGAATAGTTTGAGAAGGATAGGTATTAAATCTTCTTTGACTGTTTGGTAGAATTCTCCAGAGAAGCCGTCTGGTCCTGGACTCTTATTTTTGGGGAGGTTTTTGATTACTGTTTCTATTTCTCTACTTGTGATTGGCCTATTCAGATTCTCCATTTCTTCCTGGTTCAGTTTGGGGAGGTTGTAAGAGTCTAGGAATTTGTCCATTTCTTCTAGGTTGTTCAATTTGTTGGCATATAGTTTTTCATAGTATTCTCTTATGATCCCTTGTATTTCTTTGGTATCTGTTGTGATTTCTCCTCTCATTCCTAATTTTATTTATTTGAGATTTCTCTCTTCTTTTCTTGGTGAGTCTGGCTAAGAGTTTGTCGATTTTGTTAATTTTTTCAAAGAACCAACTCTTCGTTTCATTGATTCTTGCTACTGTCATTTTGTTTCAATATTGTTTATTTCTGCTCTTATTTTTATTATTTCCCTCCTTCTACTGACTCTGGGCTTTGTTTGCTTGTCTTTTTCTAATTCTGTTAGGTGTCATTTGAGGTTGCTTATGTGAGCTTTTTCTTGTTTAGTGAGGTGAGCCTTTATTGCAATCAATTTCTCTCTTAGGACTGCCTTTGCTGCATCCCAAATGATTTGGTATGACGACTTCTCATTTTCATTTGTCTCCAGATAATATTTGATTTCTTGTTTAATTTCTTCATTAATCCATTGTTTGTTCAGTAGCGTGTTGTTTAGTCTCCACATTTTTGCACCTTTCTCTGCTTTATTCTTGTAGTTGATTTCTAGTTTCATAGCATTATGATCAGGAAAGATGCTTGATATTATTTCAACTCTCTTGTATTTATTGATGCTTGCTTTGTTTCCCAAAATATGGTCTATCCTTGAGAATGTTCCATGTGCACTTGAGAAGAATGTGTAACCTGCTGTTTTTGGATGAAGTTTTCTATATATATCTATTAAGTCCATCTGGTCTAACTTTTCATTTAATTCTATAATTTCCTTGTTGATTTTCTGTCTGGATGTTCTATCCATTGGTGTTAATGGGGTGTTGAGGTCCCCTACTATTATTGTATTATTGTTGATGTCTTCTTTTAGTTCTGTTAAGAGTTGCTTTACAAATTTTGGTGCTCCTGTGTTGGGTGCGTATATATTTATAAGTGTTATGTCTTCTTGGTGGAGAGTCCCTTTTATCATTATATACTGTCCCTCTTTGTCTTTCTTTATCTGTTTTGCTTTGAAGTCTACTTTGTCTGATATTAGTATAGTGACACCTGCTTTCTTTTGTTCATTATTAGTTTGGAGTATTGTCTTCCATCCCTTCACTCTGAGTCTGTGTTTGTCTTTGGGGCTGAGGTGTGTTTCCCGGAGGCAGCATATTGTTGGGTCTTGTTCTTTGATCCATCCTGCCATTCTGTGTCTTTTGATTGGAGAGTTCAATCCATTTACATTTAGAGTGATTATTGAAATGTGGGGGCCTACCGCTGCCATTTTATGTCTTGTTTTCCGGTTCTCTTCAATTTCCTTTGTTTCTCATCCCATGGTTTAGTCTGTTCTGATGGAGCTGCTACTCTCTGTTGTTGTCCTTCTACTTATCTCCTTTGCTCTTGGTTTTGTAGCCCCTTTCCTTTTTTTGATTTTTCAGGAATGAGGGTTTTCCTGAGAATTTCTTGAAGAGGAGGTTTTGTGGCAATGAATTCCCTTGATTTTTGTTTATCTGGGAAAATTTTTATTTCTCCATTGTATTTGAAGGATATTTTCCCTGGGTAGAGAATTCTCGGCTGCAGGTTTTTGTCCTTCAGATTTTTGAATATATCATTCCACTCTCTTCTAGCCTGTAAAGTTTCTGCTGAGAAATCTGCTGATAGCCTGATGGGGGTTCCTTTGTAGGTTAATTTCTTCTGCCTGGATGCCCTTAGTATTCTCTCCTTGTCATTGACTTTTGCTAGCTTCACTACTATATGCCTCTGGGTTGGTCTTCTTGCATTGATAAAGTTTGGAGATCTATTGGCTTCTGTCACATGAAGTTCCATCTCTCTCCCAAGGTTTGGGAAGTTCTCAGCCATTATTTCTTTGAATAGGCTTTCTGCCCCCTTCTCCCTCACTTCTCCCTCTGGTATACCTAAAATCGTTATGTTGCATCTCCTAATTGCGTCAGATAATTCTTGGAGAGTTTCTTCATTTCTTTTTAGTCTTAGTTCTCTCTCTTCCTCTGCCTGCAGCATTTCTATATTCCCATCTTCCAAATTGCTAATTCTTTACTCCATATTATTGGCCCTACTGTTCAGTGTGTCTAGATTCTTCTTAATCTCCTCTATTGTGTTCTTCATTTCCAGTATTTCTGTTTGGTTCTTCTTTATAGTATCGAACTCTTTTGTGACATAGCTCCTGAACTCATTGAGTTGTCTATCTGAATTCTCTTTTAACTCATTGAGTTTTTTAATGATGGCTGTTTTGAAGTCATCATCATTTAGGTTATATATTTCATTGTCTTTGGGATTGTTTTCTGTGTATTTGTCATTTTCCTTCTGTTCTGGAGATGTAATATATTTTTTCATATGCTTGATGGTGTAGATTTGTGCCTCCACATAAAGATAGAGTTTAGTTACTGCTTCCACTTGTTTCTACTGGTGTGGTGGGGGGACAGCTGTTTATACTGCACCAACCAGGAACCCTATCAGCTGTTGCTAACTGGGCCTGGGCCCCTCCTTGTAGTCACAGTGGTCCTGGGGGTTCCCTCTTCAGCTGTGGGGGCCGTCACAAGGGGGCTTCAGGCTGCTGGTGCCTACTGTTGCAGACCATCTAGACGTGCTCCCTCCTTAGGGTCTGCAGAGGTGTTATGGGCTTTCCCAGTGGCCACAGGCAGGATCACTTATATTTGCAGCTCTGTCACTGTTGGTGCCCACAAAATCTCGCTTGTCCACTATGGGTCACAGCAGAGCTATGGGCATCTTCTGCAGTCTGTGGTTAGCTCACCTAGTTATGCTACTTTTGTCCCAGGGTCTTCCAGCCTTGTGGTTGCCGGGTGGGTGCTCTCTACGAGTGCTGTGCAGAGGCTATCACTGAGGCTGCTGTGAGACTGTAGAGTTTCCCCCTGGGCCACGGAGCCGGGTTGCTGGAACTCCACCCAGCCCCAGTCCTCTCCCCTAGGATCTCGGGGAGCCCCTTGCCCTGTCTGGGGGATAGCCGGAGACCTTGAGTTCAGTGGCAGCTGGCCGGCTGCTGCCCTGCCTGGGATTTTCCTCTTCAGGACCCTCCCGGTGTTGTGGATGCTGGGAAGGGCCTCTCTGCTAATGGCAGGTAGAGACTTTGCCTGCTGCCCGGACGGAACTCCTGAGTTTCCCCCCCGGGCCGCAGAGCCTGCTGCTGGAGCTCCACCCAGCCCCAGTCCTCTCCCAGGACATCTCCAGTAGCCCCGAGCCCCGCCCAGGCGAAAGCCCGGTCAGTGGGGCCGGCGGCAGCAGCTGGCAGGCTGCCGCCCCATTTGGGATTCTCTCCAGGAACCTCCCGGCGTTGTGGATGCTGGGAAGGGCCTCTCCGTTAATGGCGGGTAGGGGTTTTCCCTGCCACCTCCGGTGTGTAACTCTAGAGCTTCCCTCTGGGCTTAGGTGTAATTGCGGGGGGCTTAGGTAGGGCTCTGGTCACCTCTTTCCACTGTTGCTCCTCTGGTGTGTGCTCCCTCCTGCCCTTGGTGTGTGGCAATGTTCTGGGGGCATCCACTGGAAGAAAGCCGCTTTCAGGTACTAGGCTGTTCGGGGGTTGGGGTCAGAGAGTTTTCACCTATCTCCACCTCCTCCTGGAGGGAAGTCTGTCCGCCTTTTGATGTATAGCAGCGTGGGTCTCTCAGGCGTCCTGAGATGCTATATGGATATCCTTTGTTAAGCGATGAATCTCCAATTAGTTGTAGATTAGAAGGGGGAGAGACAAAGAAAACTAATCACTCCACCATCTTGGATCTTCTTCCTGAATTTTATGAGTTTTACTTTTAAAAAATAGAGGGAAGTTAATTTTAATAAGAGAAAGTATAAAAAATTGTGCTCAGAGCTCAGAGTTGAGAAAAAAAGATACACTCCTAATATTTAAGCTGACTTTCTAGGAAACATTCTCAAATAAGCAAACTCTTGTTTTTTAAAGCAAAGCAATAAATCTATGGAAGTAGGGACACAAATATATTTGATTACTATCAAATTCTCATGTCGACTGTTCTAAAATTGCTTGTAGCCCCAAATGTACATACGGTCAGAGACTCAAAATAAGTATAGGAAAAATGGTCAAGACAGGCAATGGCTGATCATAAGCAGGAAGTCACCACAGAGAAAGAGAGAAATAGCAGGATATGTGTGAACTGGGTAATAAACCTGCTGTTTATGTCCTGGGCCAAATTGCAAGCATGTTCTACTACATAAAGGTGATCAACCTGGTCATCACATTTCCTCTGTTGGCAAGTGAAACTAAACTTGTTTAAATGGCATAATCTGCATTTCTTGTCTGAATAGAATTAACTGAAAAATAGGACACTCCATGCCAAGGTTAGTGTCCTCCACAGAGACAGCTCACTATGACACAGTGACTCCAACCATAGAAATGATCCTGGTTTGGATTGAAATGCTGAATAATAAAAAATGCAAGATTTCAAGAGAGTACATTCTTTGCAATAGTATGATAAGAGTTGGGAGCAATCTAGTGGGATAAAGTAATGGAATTCTACAAAGGCCAGAAAGGGGAAATGGAAAATATTCAATGACAAATTAATATATACCCAAGTGTTAGGAATGTCACATACCAATAAATACATTCAGAGTGAAGAAAGGTCAACATAGATAAATAAGGAGGTGCGGAAAGTAATCAGGGTAAGAGAGAAGAATGTGTGAAATATAAGACACTACATATAGAAGTAACTGAGAAGATTATAGAATGAACTCAAGTGTAAAAAATATATAAGGAAAGCAAAGGTGAAAAATGAAAGGAAGATTACAGAAAAGTTTAGATAAATATCAGAACATTTTTCAAAGAACTAAGGGACAAGGGGTCAACACAGAAGACAGTAGAATGTTCAAAGAGAGAGACAGGTAATTTATTGACAAAATGGTAGAATCTTAAGAATTAAATGTCTTCTTTCATTTACTTTTCACAAAATGGATAAGAGAGTAGGTGAGGACATGAGGGAGATTTAGGCAGTCTGATGAAATGAGATGTGTTTGAAAGGGTGATCAAGGAATTAGAAAATATGAAAGTGAAGAAGCTTCTCTATTTTTTCCTTTTACTTAAAAAATCAGTAAATGTTAAATCCTAGGTATGAGAGGAAACACACAGGAGAAATCTGTCTGTTTATGCTTTTTATGCTTGAGTTGGGGTGTCCATTTTGAGGAAAAAAAATGTATCTTTCCCTCTCTCTCTAGAAATATGTGTGTATATACCTCTCTATTACATACACATATGCATATACACATACACCTCTCTCTCTGTGTATATAATATACACATATAATTCCCTCTTCTTATGTATTTTCTGTGTATATATACATAAATACTTACACGTATGTATCTGTATCTCTCTCTATATATATATTTTATCAGTACATATACATATACCAATCATATACGTATACACACAGAGAAAGTAGAAGAAAATTTCTATTTGGAAATAAAAGCACACCTGAATTCAACTAACTAGGAAACCCCTCCTCTTGAGTTCAACAAACTCTGAAATTTGAGTAATTCAAATAAGTAAGTTTTAATAGTGTTTTCTCTTCTATCCTCACTGAAGTGTTCTGGATAGCTTATTTTGGCAAGACATTTTACAACAAAAATAACTGGTTGTAAGAAGGTCCATCAAGGTGTTTGAGACACTGATGAACATAGTCATTATTTTTTAAAAATCTTAGTATTCAGAGAAAACAGAAGGAAAACAGCTAGCTTCTTCTGGCTTCTTTGTATTTTCAAGATTTCTTTAATCACTGCTGGGCCACCAGGAAATGGGATTGTTTCCAAAAACAGCAGTTGTGTATTACCACAGGTATCCCACTATTTTGTATTCCGCTGTCAAATCCTCTCAGTCCCATTTACACCCAAAACATTGCTAGGACCAACTTCACACAAATATAGCTCAAGCGAGCTTCATATCCAAACCATGCTGCTCCCTGCCCTGCCTCCCTGATGTCTCAGGACATAAGGAAAAGAATCCACTGTTCTCAGGCATACAAAATGCAGAAGTCGGGAGGAGATTAATGCTCATGTGGCAACTCTTGACTAAAAGGAGACAAGAGCCAAATCTTCCTATCTCATTCCCCACAAGTTGTTTCAATGTACATTTATAAAACTCTCTAGAAGTTCAAACAATGAGTCACCCTTAGTGGCGGCCATCAACATCACATTTTCAAATTAATTTCTTTCTAATAACACCAGAAGTTTTCATGCAGGAGAACACAAATTAAATACATCATGGTTAGAATTTCCATAGATAGATGGACAGATAGATAGATAGATAGACAGATAGACAGATAGATGGATAGATAGATAGAAAGATCCGTTTTGCTTTTTAATAGTGGAAATAGTGAACTAGAGCTTCTCCACCTCTTCTCCTAAAGGCCACATAGTGACTTGGACAGACACTCTGACTATGCAACAGAAATGGACTGAAGTGGAGTGATAGGTAAGGGCTCTTCATATGTGCTGCTGTTCAAAAGCAGTTGCCATAAAATACGACTATCTCAGTGACCTCTCAGTACTTTTGGCCATTCTGTCAGTCTTTTTGTTTTGTTCCAGGAAGATAAATATTTCATTATTATTCAGTAAAACTAAGAAGTCATAAATCTTCAGAATGATAATAGAAGCATTTTTTAAGCCTGGTTTTGGCTGCATATATTGGTTCTGGTATGTTTGTATGTTTTATAATTCTTTGCTTTCAAAGTAATGTTTTCATGATTTCTCCTATATTTTAAACTTTGATATTAAAGGATTTATAAAAAGGAAATAACTTTTTCCAAAGTGGCTTCCTTATTGTGTACCAGACCCAACACCAGGTATTTTATATAAATATATTGGCACTAGATCATAGCTAAGAGTAAGCTATTGGCTTGTGGTTTCTCATCCAACAATTAAAGATCTTAGAAGTCATCACTGCCATTCTCACAACAAGGAAAACGCTGAACAAACTTAACCTAACTAATGTGGGATTTCCCAATGTTGGTACCCAACACCAAATACCCAACTCTAGCCCTCTCTAGTCTTCAATGTGGAGAAAGGGACATACTCAACTCAGACTCACTGAAAGACTGGGACCTAGTCATAAGATTTCAGAACACTTCCCCTTCCTCTCCACCTTACCACCACATCGGTAGGGCTCCTGGAGATTAAACTGAAAGAATTCCAGGACTCGGGCTCTATTTAAGAAGGAATCTCCAGGGAATATAAAGACAAAGACAAAAATGTGGACACTAGAAGAAATTTTAACCTCTGACATAACAGCTATAGCAAACCACAGCCAAAACCCTAGCCAGGTAAACATAAAACCTTAACAAAAGTCCTGTTTACCCCAGCTCTTTATACCCAATGCATGCTGTCCAGCTTAAAAAAAAACATTAAAAAACATGGTAAAGTCATGATAAAAGGCAAAAAACACAGTCTGAAGACACAAAACAAGTATAAGAACCAGACTCAGATATGGAAGGGATTTTAGAATTATCAGACCAGGAATTTAAAATAACTATGATTAATGTACTAAAGGTGCTAATGGAAAAAGTGGGCAACATGAAAGAACAGATCAGTAACATAAACAGAATGATGGAAACTCTAAGAAAGCAAGCAATTCACACCCAAAATTATTTTGGAGGGCTCTCTAGGAGGTGAAAGGACAAACATGCTGCCACTCAGTCACATGTATATCCAGCTGCAGCCTTTGCTGACTCAGTAGCATCACGGACCTGTTGGAGCACAGTTTCCTTGGTGAGAGGAAATCCTTCCCCAAGCTAGGTGAAAAAAGTTCCAAGAGATTTACTCAGTAAGAATCAAGACGCCTGCAAGAAGAGGAGACTAGGTTCTTGTTTCCCATTTAGAGCTCCAGCTGGAAGTCCAGTGAATTTGTTAAAATACCCCTATGCCTATCTGGACAGGGGAAAGGAGAATTGGAGAGCTGTAGTACCGAAAAGTCTGCACTCCCAGAGATTGACAAGGCAAGGAATTTTTATAGACCCTGTGGCTAAAGGGGTTGACCCATCACAGATGGCTAGATAGATTTGTGTACAGGAGCCTCTCTGAAGAACTTACACGTGAACCCTCCTTAGATACCTGGCACCGAGCATATCAGTAGTCTATCAATGGGACAGAAGTGGCGTTAACTAACAGGAAGAACACCACCAAAGAAGTCAGCTAATTACAGATACAGGTTTCTTTCCCTCTCTTACCAATCCTTCCCAACACATGGGAATAGTTAGTCCCTGAAGAGAGAGGGGAAAGGAGAGCTCTCCCAGAGAGAGATCACACCACACTCCAGACAGTCATTGTTTCAGCTCAGCTTGATCTTGGCATTTAGGTTGAGGAACTGATTTAAATCAAATTTAAGACCAAAGCTTTAAATCAAACAGTGCTTTAATACCTAAAGGAATCTAAAAGTTAAGAAATCCACCCAAAATTTCATCAAGGGACTAGGAGCAGAGATTCAAGAACAATGTTGGAAATATTAATTGGAGGAAGATCAGTTCTCTCCACAGCTGCTCCAAGCAGAGATGGGACTGTAAACCAGTTTATAAATATTATGGAATTTAATCTTTTTAGAAACATTGTGATGCATGTATTGTTATCTCTACTTTCTGAAAAATGTATGAGTGAAGTTCGGGTTGGTTAAGCAACACTCACGAGACTCCACAGTGCAGGTGGAATGTGAATCTGAGGTACTTAGACTCCAAAGCCCAAATTGCCTTCGTGAGGATTAGAATACGGAAATCTTCTGAATTGGTAAAGCTAGTTGAAATTCATTACGCATTGCGTGAGGATAGAACCTTACAATTCAATGTTCCCTGTGCTTTATGAACTCATGACAGATTAATAACTGTATTATTTCTAAGGTTAACAAATACCTTCATTTTTTCAAGGAGAAAGCAATTTCACATCACATTATCTCTAATTTTATTTTCCTAAATAATGTTATCAATTGTCCTTCATTATCCCAAATTTTGACATTACTTTCAGTAAAGACGCTATTAAATTTGGGAATCATCTTAGCTCCCAGCAGTGCTGCCTCTCCTTTTCCATTGAAGAGCATGAGACTGGGCAGTGGTGGCTGAGAGGTTCCCCCTTTACAGGTCTTCTTTCCTTGAATTTGCGTAATCTTGTGCATTGACCATTGTAACATCCATTGTCACCACTACTAAAAATTAGCAATTTTACTCTCTCTATTTTCCCTCAATGTAGTGCTTAGTTCCTATTCTTCTTAAGCTTCTCCCCAAAACTCACAGACTCCTTTCCCAAACACCAGGAAGGAGGGTTCCCACTGCTTCTCTCCTTCCTGCACTGCCTCCCCCACATACCTTTCTTTCATCAGGAACATTTCAAACACTTCTGCTTGATCGGAGGATCTGATCCTAGACTGTCTCCCGCTGAGCCAGAGGAGGCTGAGGATGTTGCCTTTGAGAGGCCTGGTTAGCCTCTGAGGAATACGTGAGTATGGTTTAAATTTTTCTTTTTGCTCAGGGATCTTTAGTATATTTCTTCCATCCAGCTAAAGTTCATTTAACTCCAACTATTCTATGGAGATTTTGGTAGTTGCTCATTATACCCGTTCTTTGCTTTGACTTCTTGACGCAGGTTATGGAGGACGTGATTCTAAGGGTTCACATAAAACAGCTCCTGCTTTACAAAGCAGCAGCCTATTTTCTTTTCTACTACACTGACTGTATGAGGTTGATAATTTCAGGCCCCTGCAGAGTACCAAAGGCTCCTTTTTTGATCTTACTGCCAGGAGAGGAATGATGATACCTGCATTTGCAGCTTCCTTCATCAAGTCATCCATCTGGGATGGTCTAGTCACTAGTCTCATGTTTTCAGGGAACTGGCTTACAGAAGAGAGAGGTCCGTGTGCTGAATGAGGGTTCTGGGTGTGGAGAGGGGAGGCACTCTGAATCTGGGTTGGGGATAGACAGACTTCTCAGACCCCAAGTTAGTCTGTTTGATCAAAGACAAAGTTTAGGTAAACACCAAAAGTCAAGAAAGAAGCTAACTCTTCCTCTTTGCTCTCCTGAATGCAAGAAGTTGGCCTGTGCATTGTCAATATTAAGCCATTTTTAAAAATTCAACCTTGTTTATACTCGTTCTTACTCACATTTAAATTGCCCACATGTACAAGCCAAATATTTTTAATGTTATTCCAGATTTTAAAGAGTGAATGCTCAGTATACTGTTGAATAGATTTTTTTACAGATCACATATTTGTCATGATACGAAACTGACACAACATTGGGAAACACCTCCATAATAATGTGAAAGTGAACTAGGTTGAAAACTATGGCTTTGCTATGACTTTGAAGGAAAGCCAGCCTTCACCCCACTCCCATCATCAACGAGCACTAGCAAACGAAAGTTATCAGCATATACTAGGGAAAAAACTGAACGTGGTTTTCAGTTCCCACCGATGTAATTTCTGAAACACTTGGCATAAGACCTATGAGTCCTGGAGGCTGTTATTTGGTTTTACTCATTCTGAAAATTACAGGAAAAAAATCACAGGCTGGTATCAGGTGTCCAAATCTTCATCTCAAAGGGTGAATCATAAAACTATTATAAAAAAATGCATCCTGCTGCAATGACAGCTGTCATCCCAAATCCACCCAGTGCAGAGAACTGTGACGACAGTTATTAATTACTTAAATGTGGGATTATGTTGTGGTGTTTAACAGTGTGGACATGAAACTTTTTAGAAAAGTTATTGAAAGTAAAACATCACCCTGATAGTGGATACACCAGACTAGGGATATGAGGTCATTTAAACAATTATGTAAGTATTGTAGATTGATATTATTGTGCGGTTTTGTGTGTCTTTCCCACTTGTGAGTAGATAAAGTTTAAATTGAAGGGACTATGCATTTTGTTACTGTTACTTTTGATGTTGGCAGATCTGTCCTTAATTGCTGTTTTAGAAAATGTACAAAATTTCATTCTGACAAATAAAAAGAATCATAGAATTTTGGAACAGAAGAACTTATTTTATGGGAACGAGACTGAGTTTCAGAAAGAAGATAAATTTCTTGCTTACATTTCTACAGCTAATTAGCTGCAGAGGAAAAACTAGAACTTACAAGTTTTCAGGCTCTGGTAGTGAGTCGAGTATTATTTTGATAACTAGAGCGAAAACTGGGACTTAAAAAATTTTGTTCCCAGGCTTTGCTTTAATGATTTCTGCTATGTTAGGACTTTACCTGAAAATAGTTGGTGACCCTTGAATTACGGCAGGCAACCCAGAATTCTGTTGATATGCATTCTGATTTGTGATGGCAAAGAGGTCACATACTGCCAAACTGAGTCTCCAGAAAAGACTCTCACAGAGTCAGTCACAAAGAGAAATGGAGCAGGAGTTAGGGGAGGCCTCTTGTATCAAAGGGAATCACCTCAGAATGCAGTGAAATAAACAATCACATAGAACACCATGAAGTCACATGCCAGCAAAATGGCATGACATCCAAGAGCGAAAGAGCACTGGGCTCCCTCTTTCCCTGCTGGCACCCCAGTGACACCCTGAAAATGCTTGCTCATTTTCCCAATGCTTTAAGATGTCATCCAGAACTAGAGAGGTCACTGAAATTCTGAAAATAATTTACCTTTCCTAACCACTGTGTTGGGCCCTTTGGGAAAATGTGTCTGGGCAGAGCACTCACCCTCCACATCTTGGGTCAGTCTGTTTATCCAAAATCTTCTAAAGGGTAAAAGAGCTGAAATAAATTATAAACTTTTGATGATGCAGAAGAGAAGAAAGAAAAGAAGGCTCTTTGTGCTGGCTAGATTAAGGATTTCTGCACATAAACAGATGTTTTCATTCTTTATTCCCCCTTCTAAAAACATAGTTTTTATTCCATCTCTAGCTGGTTTCTTGAGATCACATGTTGTCAGTACACCAAAAAAAAAGAAAAAGAAAAAGAAACCCAAGAAACCACCTCTGTTATCTACACTCTGATCTTTGAATTAAACCATTTGAACATGAGATATGTGAGATCTGATTCCATAGGGTTTATTAAAGTAAATTGTCTTAGCAAATATGCCTGTTCCATTTGATTCTGAAGAATAATTGGTTAATGAGAGAATGATTACTTTGTTCAGACATGATTACTGAAAAAATGTTTCATCCATATGTTTCTGAATAATGGGAAATTCTCCAGTCAAGGGGGGACAATGATTAGAAGAAACAAGATAGCTCAAGAAAATATTCCCCAATGTGTTACTAAATTTTTTTTAAACAGACCAACTCTAAGTAAGTATAGAGTTTCTTTGTATAAGTCTGGAAGTTCAAAATGCCTATTAGGATGAAACTGTTTGTTGAAAAAGCACTAGGTAGGTTTCTTCGCCTTTTGAATCAAAGAACCGCAGCTTCTTCTGATACATCATATGACCATAATAGCCGTTTGCTATCCCAGCACCATTTGTGTAGCTAATGTTATTCAGATTGTGGTGTTAAAGAGCTGAGCCATGCTATTGATAGTTTTCAAAATACTCAGCAACATTTTTGGCTAAGGCCTCTTCACAGGGGCTGGCCACATGACAACTTGGTAGGTTAGTTCCTCTTCACACAGAGGGGAGAGGACACCGGATATTTATCATTTTACTTTTAATTGTAAATGGTTTGATGTGGAAAAGCGACCACTTGACATGGTCCACATTTCTCAAAAATTAAAGTCAAATAGGAGGGACAGGCAGTTTCTCTCAATAAAGCTGTTTTGGCCATCAGAGTTGCTAAATGCAAGGACACATTATTCTGATCTACAGAATAGAGTTTGCCCTACATCAGGGCTCTACCTCCACTCCCTACCAAAATGAAACAAAACTAAAACCCCAGTTTCAGTTTCACACAAGTAAGGAAATGCCAAAGTAATTAACTCCCTTTAATTCATATCTGGATTTTTTTTGCAAATGAATAAGCCACTATTTTTTAAGTTAAAGGCATGTTTTATTCCTTTAATGATGCTGCATGAGCAGTAAATGAGCAGAAGCTGAGCATCTATGAATAGAGCTGAAGGTCGTAATCAAATAAAATTGCAACTAAGATTCTCTCTCACATATTCAAAAGACAAAGTGTTATGGATACCCAATCAGAGCAATTTACTCTCCCTGGGAACCAGGGATGTTTCACAGAGTACGAGCTATTTTAGCTGGGTTTTGAAGAATGAATAGGAGTTCATCCAAGTGGGCAAAAGGCAATATGGGTATGAAGTATAGCTTATGCAAAGACACAGAGTCAATCACGGATGGGGAGTTTTCAAGAGGAAGAGAGTTCAGCATAGACAGAGTGGCTCTGTGGAACTGTTTAATATGAATACTTGCACTGCACAATTAGAAAAGGAGTTCTGGAGCTCAGTAAAATAGATTGGATTTAAAATATAAATTGTATCATCAGAGTATAGATATTAATTTGTGCTATAGGACTTAATAAGAACACCTAGAAAGAAGAGAAGAAGATGGAAGATCAAACCTAGGAGAATTCCAATGTTTAAGATATATGAAGATGAAAAGAAAAAAGCAAAAATGACAAAGGGAGAAACAAATCAAGGTTTAAAAGAGGATAAAGAGGAAATAGTGCACCATGTACCAAGGGAAGTGAGACTATAGAGAGAAAGGAGGCCCAAGCATGTGAGCAAAGAGGAGAGAACACATAGAGGAAATACTGAAAACAAGCCATTGAATCTTGTACCGTGGAGGATAATAATGTCATTACCAAAGGAATTTTAAGGCAAAGTTTTAAAAGATGGCCCCCAAATTCTTTGACACTCCTCCTTTCAAAGGTTGGGATCTATATCCCCTGGAATCCATCTGGGCTCTGTGACTTGTTGACCAGGAGAATATGGCAGTATTAAAGTTCTGTTGACCTTAAGAAACCGGCAGCTCCATTTTCTGTCTCTTGGATGCCTGTTCTTGGCACCCAGACATCAAGCTGTAAGTCACCCAAGAAGCTCATGGAATGCCAAGATCCACTTCCATGCCATGTAGAAGCCCTTACAAAAAGATCCTCCAGCCACCAGTCTAGTCATCCCTGGTAATGTCCTACAGAGCAGAGATGAGAGGTCCCTGTTGAACCTGGTCCAAATTGCAAATTATGAAGAAAATAAAAGACTATTGTTTCAAGACAGTAGGTTTTAGGGAGGTTTATTATGCAGCAATAGTAACTGGAAGAGCTGGTGACAAAATGACTTATAACATCTGTTTACATAGGCTGGAAATAAAGGGAAGGAGTTAAATAGGACAATGGTTTGAAGGAAGGCAGGATGGAGATGAAGGTTTGTAAGGATTTAGGAGTCTTGAGCAAGGATATAGAGGAAGTTACAGGAGAAGGAAACACTGAGTATACAGGAGAGAGTTGCTATTATTCAGCCAATGAAAAGGAGGCAACACAGTGGAATGGGATGGAATCTAGAACACAGGTGGCACATTTTGCCTGGGAAAGAAGGAGTAGGGATAAATTTACTCTCAGAAAGAGAGAGATGAGGATAAGTAACTGACAGAGTTTTAAAGAAGAAATAAACAATAGTAGGCAAACTACTATTGCAAGTGCTCCTTAGTTGAAATTCAATGATTAATTTTAAGCCATCATAAACAGAGAGGAACTTCTCTTTTAGATTACAAGGGCATGGGGCATATATGATATTCTATTTCTTTCTCTCCACTTTCCAATCTCTAATCTCTAGGTGGAAGGGAAGGAACAATGGAATACAGGAGGTAGCATAGAGTAGAATGTATGCAGGTTAATTCTTATTCATGGAAATAATATTAAGAAAATGGATGTCATCAACTGGGAAAGCTAGAACACGAGGTAGCTTTTCTTTCTTTCCTACACAAGTGAAGTTTTCTGGGGATATCAACAAATAAAGTCATTATAGATTTTAAAGGGATTAATAACTGTGACACTCAAAGGGGATTCTTAGCAACAAAGCCAGAAATGCAAATGCCTTCAGAAGGTCCAGACTCTATGCCAGAGTGAGAACCTCCTAGAAACTCTAAGTTAAGGCAACTATCAAGTCTTAGGAAGTCACAGAAGGAGTTAGGGACAGCTCAACATTCCTAAAAGAGAGGTTGGCAAACTATGTCTACAGGTCAAATCAGGCCCACTGCCAGTTTTTAATATGTCCCATGAGCCAAGAATTTTTTGCATTTTAAATGGTTGAAAAGAATCAAAACAAGAATAATATTTCATGACATTTGAAAATTATACAAAATTCACATTTCAGTGTCAATAAATAAAGTTTGAATGGTACACTGCTTCACCTTTCCCTGTATCTACATCTGCCCTTTTACTTCAGGGGCAGAGCTGAGTGATTGCAACAGAGATCATAGAGCCCACCAAGCCTAAAACATTTACTGCTTTCTGGCCCTTTCTGGAATAATTTAGCAGCCCCTGAAATGTAAGTTTCTTTATTTTTCTTTTAATCTTTCTTTAAAATAGATCGATTTCCTTATATCTGTTTCCACGGAGTCAAATTTGATTGACATAAATTTGTGTTAAAAATTGAGTTTGTTTTTTTTTAGAAAAGGAAATGGTAATTTGAGGATGGTTATTGATTTCTCTGTTTCTGAAAACACTTGGAAGAGACCCAGACTCTTAGTGTGTGTCTACCAGTGGGCTAGTGTCTCCTCAACAGTCGCACAGACTGCAAGCATATGCTCTTAGTGGAAACATTTTGCTATCCATTTCACAAGTATTTATTGAGCATTGTCCTAGGCATTGGGAGTGTGGCAGGGGGAAGGACAGCCAAAGACCCTGTCCTCACAGAGGGCACGTTCTCGTAGTGGGAGGCAAACAGTGAAGAAGGAAACAGATGCACAAGATGAGTTGACACTGTGATAAGTGATATATATAAAATAAGTCAGGATGGAGAGTGATTTGAATGGGATGGGGGAGCTTATGAAGATAGGAAAGGGCTCTTTGAGGAAATGATCCTTGTGCTGAAGCCTGAAGGATAGATGAAATTGGCCATGCACAAAGCCCAGTAAAGAGTGCGTGAGGTAAAGGGGATAGTAGGCACTGGTCTGCAGGCTGAGAGAGCCTGATGGTACCCGAGGAAGAGCAAATGTGCTGCTGAGCCTCAGTGAGAGGGGCGGGCATTGGAAGGAAAGAGGGATTGAGGAGATAAGACAGGTAACCCAGACCAGACTGCAATTTAATGTCTTTACATCACAGGGAGGAGTTTGTGTTTTATGCTAAACACAATGGGAAGCAACTGATAGGTTTTTAAATGGAGTGGAGGGAGTGACATATGATTGCATTCTCAAAAGAGCCATCAATGCTTGCACGTTGATTCTGTGATTTCAAGAGTAGAAGCAGAGAGACTATGGGGGCTGCTGCAGAAGTGTACCCAAGAAATGGCAGGAGCTGGGACCACACAGATGGTGAGAAGCGGGAAAATATGAGTTATGTGTTGGAAGTAAAGCTGGAAGTCTTGGATGTAAGATATAAAAAGAAAACAAAGGAAGAGTCAAGGTAGAAGGAATCAATGTTCTGAAACTGATTCCAAGCTTATTTATTCCAAGCCAGTATATTGAGAGAAAAGTCAAGCTAGGAGTGGGAAAACTTCAGCCCTGGCAGTGCCTGGAAACACTGAAGCTGGAGGGTGAAGGTGTAGGTTCTTCAGGAGGACTGGGAATGACCTCACGTATAAGAGAGAAGGGAACAGGAGCAGGTGATATGAAATAAAGCCTGTGGCCAGAGGAAAAAACACAACACAAGACAAGCTTGCTAGCGCAAGGTAACAAAAGATCACCGTGTAATACATTGAGATCAAAAGTAAAACCAAAGAAGGTAGACGGATGGCCTACAGGCATATGAAAAGATGCCCAATGTCATTAGCAATCAGGGAAATGCAAATCAAAACTACAATGAGGTATCACCTCACTCCGATCAGAATGGCTATAATTAACAAGATGGGAAACAACAAATGTTGGAGAGGATGTGGAGAGAAGGAAACCCTTGTTCACTGCTGGTGGGAGTACAATCTGGTGCAGCCATTATGGAAAGCAGTGTGGAGTATCCTCAGAAAATTAAGAATAGATCTACCATATGATCCAGCTATCTCACTGCTGGGTATTTATCCAAAGAAGTTGAAAACACAAAGGCATAAAGATACATGCACCCCTATGTTCATTGCAGCATTATACACAATAGCCAAGACTTGGAAGCAACCTAGGTGCCCATCAAGGGACAAATGGATAAAGAAGATGTGGTATTTATACACGATGGACTACTACTCAGCCATAAGAAATGATGAAATCGGGCCATTTGTGACAACACGGATGGACCTTGAGGGTATTCTGCTGAGTGAAATAAATCAGAGGGAGAAAGTCAAATACCATATGATCTCACTCATAAGTAGAAGATGAAAACAACAACAAATAAACACATAGCAATGGACATTGGATTGGTGGTTACCATAGGGGAAGCAGGGAGAGGGGAGGGCAAAATGGGTGATTAGGCTCACATGTGAGGGGGTGGACTATAATAAAGAAAAAAAAAAAGTAAAATCAAGCACCCTTGGGCTTAAGCAGAGCCCCAAATCAGAAAAGCAACTATCAGATGTTTGTCTTTTGTTTTGTGTTATGGAAGAGAAACTCACAATCCATAGCATAGGTGCAGTCATTGGAGTTGATGATCAGTGACAGACCCTAGCCAATGTCCTATCACGTTACATGGAGAGTAAGAAAAAATATAAATATATTTAGTAATAACAAAGTTCAATTTGCAAGCCAAAGGTTGTAAGGACAGCAAGCCAGTCTGGCACAGTGAAAACCCCTTTCAGTCTTGTGGTCCTGACACTGGCTCTGAGGCTGCTCTCCCAGGGCCCACGTCCTGGTTAGCAGGCAGGAACGATCATGGCCTGCATGGCCTTTACGTAAGTTTTGCAACTTCTCTGAAGCTTAGGAGGGGTGGAGGTTTGAAAATAAACCCATTTTCCATATAACTTTGATTTGGGATTTAAATTATGCTACATATGTTATTTTATAAATTTGAAAAATTTTAAAGGAAAACCAAAGATTTTACTTTGGTAAAAGGGGGCATGAAGTTTAAAAGTTTTGAAACCCTGATTTTGTCTAGATTCCTTGCTGGACAGATAAGGGAAGTGAAGCAGAGGGATTAAGTGACCTGCCTGAGATGGCAGACATAGCGAGGGGCATATCATGTACTCAAATCTAAGTTTGTTTTTTTTTCCTTGATAGAGTCGTATTTAACAGCATGATCAGGAAAAGGAACTCCTACCCAGAGCTGACCTCCTGCATCAGAAACAGCAAGGGGCCACCACGGGAAGAAGGATCTGATTCAGACACCAGCCTGGACTCAGAAGCACACGTCTCAGGTATATTTCACACTGCACCCACCTTCACTAGCGAAGAAAATGAGGAAATTAGAATGAAAATACTTAATTAAAATAGTACTTAAATATTTTTTCTAGATTTCTGCATTTCTTAAAATATTTCTCTCCAGACCCTGAAAGTTCAGTCTTTCACCATGAGGTCCCTTTCCTTTCACCTCACCTGTGTCATTCAAGGACTGGCAAGTGTCAAAGATCTTCAACTTGTTCAAGATGACTTGTTTGAAAGTTCTAGCTGGAAAACGAATGTCGATCTTCATTTCATCCACATCTTTTTTCCACCCATTATCATCACAGTGTGACAAGCAAAATCTTTCATTGCAACAGCCTTTTTTTTCCATAGCGATATGCTTAATGTTTTGTTTGTAGCAAAAAGGCTTAAAATGCTATTTTTCTTCTCTTCATTTAGAAGCAATCAGTCTTCCTCTCACTGAGCTCTTTCTATAGGCAACTCATATCCAGAATTATACCACATCAGCTGTGTGGGAAAAACGCAAGCATTGTTTCTTTTTTCGTAAGCAAAGTAGTATTTGCCAGTTAAATCCCCAGGTAGTTAGCTTTCAAACAGATATAAAATTAGCAAATGAAACATCTGTTCCTCACTATTATTTTATAATCACATTAATTGGCAGATGTCTTTAGGTAACAGAGAAAAGCATATCAGCCATTACATGTATTTCCATAGGGTTACGCCTGTGACTGCTGGCCATCACAGACCGACATGACCATCTCAGCCGGAAACAAAGTTACACTGGACTCAGGGAGCAGCCCTCATTCTTCCTGTGCAGAACCTCCTGGCAGTGGGACCAAGTGCCCACTGACAACAGGAAACAGGATGCCCCGTTACATGCCATTGTGGAGAACCTTACCCTCGCTGCTGCCAGGTTTGGTTTTTCAATTATCATGTAGTTTGCACAAAAGCACTGTGCCAATTCAATTACTCCCTGATTAATGGAGTGTTGCAGGTTTATTTCAGGGGTCTAGCTATCTATTAATTAGCATATTGGGGCCTATACTCTACTGTTTTGTCCTGATATGCTTTGAAAAGTCCCCAGTGCAATTAAAAAACTCTAATATGCTTTAAATAGTTATTTGAGAAAACACATCCAGACTTTTTTAAATTCCTTGGGGATTTTTAAGCACATCCAGATTTATTATAAGGCATCTAAAGTTCCTTTAAAAACACATTTTTCTCTCCTCAACTAGGTTCTGGAGTTTATCCGTACCAGATGAACAGTTCTGTGGTGGGCAGCAGAGCTCCTTTTTTCCTGGATCTGGAGAAAAGACAGACTCAGAAAAGATCAGGTTTGAGAATTTCGCTGAGTGGTTTGCTTCTGTAGCATCTTCCCCAGTTTGCTTTGAATTGTGAACTCAACTAAGGACTGAATCTAGGGTGGACTCTGTCAAGACATCTAGATTGAGTTGTGTCAGTATTCGATAAAAAGAAGCAACTGTTAGAATGAGTTGTGAACAATATTTAATTTCTTTGGCTTTTTTCTTTAACTGAAGAATGTCATTGAGACTGAAGGCCCCTTAGTGGGCAAGTCAACATCCTCTTCTTAGTCAATGCTGTATTTGGCGATTTTATGTATGGCCACTTTGATGTACAGGGGGCTAGGAAAAATATAGACCCTACCGTTAGTCTTTGCAAATGCTGCCTGCAGATTCAAGAGGTTGGAGATAGTGTGTAGACTAATTTGCTTGCAATGGAAGACTCATGCAAAAGAGGGATGGGAGATTAGACTGGAGTAGAAGAATGTGGCTGCACTGTTAAGATCTAGGTTAACATGTCGTTGGCATCAAAGAACACTGACAGTGTCATGATACTACACTTTAAGTATGAACAATTCATTAAGTATATATGTAATATATTAAGTAATACATAAATGTAAAATATATGTAATATATAAAAAATATGTGATGCATATATAATCATGTATGTAATATATTAAATACTTTAAGAATCTGGGCCTTACATCAGCATGTGAAATACACAGGAGTTAGAGCAGGAAAGAACAGTGGCCAAGTAGGTCATTTCAAATTCAACAATAATACGATGGAAAATAAACCACACTGATGCCAGGCGATAGATCTTCCACTTAAGAGACAACATAGTAAGATGTGAACCAACGGCTACGTCATAGCTCACGCACCATCTAATAACCTCAGTGTTTCCAACTACAAGATGGGGACCATGGCCTGAAGGCCTGAAAATTTTGCAAAAATAAGGAAGACTTGCCAATAACGTTCTCTTTGGTAGGGAGAAGGCTACGTTACATCCATCCGGTAAAGCACAAATATTTTGTGGTAATGATTTTGTAACATCCCCCAACACCAGAGATCTTCAATTATTTTCTGAAATAAGTAAAATATTCAACACCATGGGTCCAATGGCTTTAAGTTCATCTCTATCCAACACCAGGCTAGGGTAAATACAATACACTTATACAGATACACTTCCCTCTGTACTGTTGGTCCACACAGTGGCTCTGTGACAATATGCACACAAACGCCAGCAGTGATGCAGACAGAATAGCATCCACACACTATTGAATTTTCCAATCTCCCAGAAGTATTATGCCTCAGAAATATTTGCAGGAGACTAACAGGTAAAGTGGTCACCTATATCTCCCCAAAACAATACCTTTTTTGTGCATTTATTCATTTATTCAACCATTATCAGTGCTAAGGACCATGTTAAACATTATGCACGTTCTCAGTGCTGCCCTCAACTAGCATGGTTCCTCATCACTCTTTATCCTGCATCCATAAAAGGATGTCAGCATAAATTGTTATCCTGAGAAATGGATTCAACCATTAGCTTTCAGAAATTTGTTTGTCTCATAAGCTATGGAAAGACAGGTAGAAAAAAATGAATAAGAATCTTTGTTTTCTGTAATTGAGAACATATTGCATTTGTTAAAGCAATTCTTCCTCACCAAAATGCCGACCTCCTACAAGAAGAGGAATAAACATTCCAGAAATCATCTAATTTCCAGCTTAAAACTTCAGGAGATGACTATTCCAAGTTCGGAGTTATCTGTATCTGTAAAGTGCCACCTTGATCTAAAAAAAACACAAGGAAATGTTTATGTTCTAAGAAAAACAGTAGGATTGTTAAATGTATATTTTATAGAACAGGAAATAAAGCCAAGGTCTATAATTTTGAATAATATCAACTTTCTACCCTGTATTGCAATTGTTGGTTTTTCCTAGTTCAGACCCATCACTAGCTGTCCCACTTGAATGGTGAGTGACTTATTCTGATTCAGTCCACAGGGAATGATGACGTGAAGCGTTTGCTACTGGCAGTGAAGTGTAAGCAAGTCCAAATGCTTAACATGGTGAGTGGTGAAGGATGTAGAGTTGACTAAATCACACACACTGTAGGCTCCGGGGCAGTGAAGCCCACATAACTTCACAGCTCCCAGGAGACTGCAGGAGCAGAAGTTAGAAAACAGCCCAAAGGGATGAGTGCATAATGTAACAACACTGGGGTAATAAGTCAAAAGTTAGTGTTTCCAACTCTGGAAATTTGCTCATTTATTTTATCCTCCTTGCTCTGATATACTGCATGTATATTTACATAGTTGAAACTGAGCACATTAGGATCGCTAAATATCATGACTGATTTTTCAAATTCAGTGTGCAAACCCCCAAAGTATTTCAGCCATATTTCCCAATCTGAACTTTCAAAGTTGTGTACTACAAGAGAAATTTATTCCATATGCTTCACAGCTAATCATGAATGTGTGCCCTACATTCCACAAAATACACATTTTTTTCACTTTCAAAATTTAAAAAAAGTAAGGATCTTCTGAGAACGGTTGGAAAATATTGAAAAGGGACTTAAAGATATTCTTAAGTTATACAACAAACTTTATGTGATTTGAAAAACATTTGCCTTGTATTTAACCCATTCTTGTGACAGAGAGATTTAATTTTCAAAACATATTTTTCTAATAAATGTGAGCAAGGTCTATGCAAACAAACAAGAAATTTGGTTAAAACAATCAGTGTCCAGAACCACCAGAAGAACAATGAAAATTTAATCATGTTCAGGAAATAATCTAAGCAGTAAATAAATCTGACTTCTGAAGTTTCATTTTTGTTCCAAATTTATAAATCTTTTGAAAATATTTATTTCAAAGAAAGGCACTGAACTACTTCAATTTCAAAATAGTGTGAACACCCTTATAATCTCAATTAACTCTTTTCCTCTAAAATAATATTTTTTGAAGATTAGTGTGAATATATATTTTAACAGCATTCATAATTCTCTTGTTAGCATCATTTGGAAAGCAACTTTAAATCAGCTATGTCACAGGCAATGTTTAGTTATCTCAACAAAAGCTAAGAAGATTTCTTATATTTTCCTAGATGTTTTTAAATTGTTTAATTTTTGAAATGTCATTAATATACTTTTTCTAGTCAAATGATCATAAATTTATAAAAATTATTATTAGATTAAAAACATGCTACATTTGCCCTAAAGTAGAAAATAAACTTTCTGTTCATTTTGTTTTGAATTATTGTTATTATTGTTAGGAATCCTAACCTATACATTTCTGTAAGTCAGCTTAAAAAAATGATGTTTTATTAGTTCAACTAAAAAAATGTTTAAAAAGATTTAAGCATTTCTGTGAAATATTCCTTGTGTTTAGGAGAAAGATGAGCCCGCTTCTAGTTTTGCACTCCATGCCAAGTTTCAGCCCAGAGAAGATGTTTATGGTTCAGATATAAAACCTCAGAAATATAAATGTGAAGACAACCTTAACTACAGTGTTGCAAATGCAATGTTGTAATTTTATATGTTAATCTATCAATACACAGCATGTGCAAACATATGTTTATAGACAGGGAGACAAGAATATACAAATGAGGAGATAAAATTCTTGTGTCTCATCTGATGCTCTATAATTTCTATCAATTTATGAATGTTTTGTTTCTGTGTTATGATTTCTTTTGAAGTTGACATAATGCAACTTGGGCTTATTTGCAAAGGCCTCATCACTAACATTCTCAAAGCTGGAGCTGCCAGCCTGCTCAGAAGATGGGGAAGAAACTGCCTGCTGGGACCTTACAGGCAGCACTAGGAAATCGGAACATCATGCAATGGGAAGCTTTCTGAGGTTTTTTCGTAGGCAGCACAGGTATGCATTCAATTTTATGAGCACATCTGGTTTATCCACATTTCTAAATTTGGCCCTTAGGGTTCAGCAGAAAATTTGTGGTAAAAGAAAGATAAAACAGAGCTTTAACAGTCTTCCTCTGACCTACCAAAGAAGCCCAGCTCATTTGCTAACCATTATGAAACTGAAACAAAATTTAAGGACAAACAAGACAATTTATTTTGTGAGGAAGCCCCCTGTGCAAAAGACATTCCTCTGTTGATGGCACGGTCCCCATTGCATGGTCCTCAGCCAAAGATTAAAGAAGATCTGAGGCGCTGCTTGCTCCTTTTCTTGTTTTTACTCAAGTTACAAGATTTTGTGAAATATTTAGGTGAAGTATGCTATGGAATTAGCAGATGGCTTTAATTTTCATTTGGGATCGTAAGGCATATCCCAATTTTCCTTGTTAATGTGATGGATGAGTTTTAGGCAGATTTAAAATTCCAAATTTACTTTGATAGTTGCATAAGGGATGCAAATTTGTGTTATTAAAAGTTGCTATCAGGACTTTTAGAAGCTAGAGAAGAAAGCTTTGGATAGTCTATGGCAGCAAAGACTTTTTTTTTAGAAATTATATTTCTAAGAGACAGATAATTGGGGCTAAAATTCTTGATATATTTTGCTTCCCTGGAAAAACATCTAAGGTCATTAAAGTTGATTTTTGGATTACTTTTCCAAAATAATCTAGATTTTTTCTCATTGAAAATAAATATGCATCGTAAACAATTTAGACCAATACATGGAGTTTAAGTAGTAGTAGAATTCCATCGTTCAAACACCATCAGCACATTACCTTGCTTTTGTCTAACCTATTTCTATGGACATATACACAACACACACCTTTTATGAAAATGGTATCATAATATCCATATTTTGTAAACTTCTTTTATTTTTATTTAACTATGTGAAAAAATTCTGTGTATGGGAGTATGTATTTCTAAACACACATGCTTCCATGCCAACAAATATAGATTTATATTCTAAATTTTATTTTCTAAGTAGAAATTTATTGTAGGGAGATACAGTTAAAAATTCCTCTGTTGTTGGATATATAGAGTGTTTCCATGTTTTGCTACTATAAGCCAGGATGTACTATTTTTTCATTCAAACAATATTTGTATACTCTATTTTTTCACTATTTTTAATAAATTATTTGCGTTTTTCTTATTAATTTGTAAGAATTCTTTAAATATAATGATAATACTTTATCCTAAATTTGTCAATTTTTAAAAATTTTAATTATGATGTCACTTTTAGCCACATAAAAATGTTTCAATGTACTGAATTTTTTAATTACCATCTGTGGGAAAAAAAGCATTTTCATTTACACTTGTAAAATTGAAGTATTTTGACATTTTTCAGAATAAAAGTGTACTCCACTTCTAAGTTGCTATTCGGGGTAAATATAGTTTCAACAGTCAGTTCATTAACTCTGATGACACATTTATAATTTATTGCTCAATAATGTTGTCTCTTACAGGAATAGTGAAGCTCACTAAACCTAAAGTTTAGCATACATTTCCCTCATTATAAAAATAGGAGATATTTGTACAAAAGAATTATTAAAAAAAAAATACTTAGGACCTCATAAAATCCTGTTGGATCATCTCCAGCCTTCACTAGCATGATTAGTAAAATTCCTGTTACCTCTTGATTTATTAGCCATTTATTTATTTATTTTTGTGAGAGATAATTGACATACAACTTCATATTAGTTTCAGGTATACAATGTAATGATTCCAGATTTGTACATATTGCAAAATAATCACCACCATAAGTCTAGTTAAAAATTCATATCATATATAGTTACAGAAGTTTTTTCTTGTGATGAGAACTTTTAAGCTCTGCTCTCTTAGCAATTTTCAAATATGCAGTATAGTATTCTTTACTATAGTTGCCATGCAGTACATTATATCCTTATGACTTATTTTATTATAACTGGAAGTTTGTACCTTTTGAATCTCTTCAACCATTTCATCCACCTCCCACCCCACCTTTGGCAACCTTCAATCTGTTCTCTGTATGTATGAGCTTGTTTTTGTTTTTTATTTTTAGTTTCCACCTGTAAGTGAGATGATACGGCATTTTTCTTTCTCTCTCTGACTTGTTCCACTCAGCGTAATGCCCTCAAGTTCCATTGATGTTGCTACAAATGGCAAGATTTTATTCTTTTAGGCTAAATCATATTCTGTTGTATGTATGTGCTACATTTTTTATCCATTCATTCACCAGTGGACACTTAGGTTGTTTCCATGACTTGGCTATTGTAAATAATGCCGCAATGAACATGGGAGTGCATATTTCTTTTCTAACTTTTCATTTTCTTTGGATAAATGCTCAAAAGTGGAAATTGCTGAATTATATGGTAATTCTCTTTTTAATTTTTTGAGGAACCTCCATATGTTTCCATGGAAACATAGTGGCTGCACAAATTTACATTCCTAACCACAGTACACAAGGGTTCCCTTCTCTACACATCTTCACCAACACTTGTTATTTCTTATTTTTTTGATGATAGCCATTATAACGGCTGTGAGGTGATGTCTCACAGTGGTTTTCATTTGCCTTTCCCTGATGGTTAGTTGAGCATCTTTCATGTACCTGTTAGTTCTTTGGAAAAATGTCTACTCAGATCTTCTGCCAATTTTTTAATCAGATTTTTTTTTGCTATTCAGTTGTATGAATTCTTTATATGTTTTGGATATTAACCCTTTATCAGATAAATGATTTGCAATTGTTTTCTCCCACTCAGTAGGTTGCCTTTTAATTTTGTTGATAGTTTCCATTGTTGTGCAGAAATTTTTTAGTTTGATGTTGTTCCATTTGTTTATTTTTGCTTTTGTTGCTTTTGCTTTTGGTGTCAAATCCAAAAAAAAATTATCGCTAAGACAAATGGCAAGAAGCTTGCCACCTATGTTTTCTTCTAAGAGTTTTATGGTTTCAGGTCTTACATTGAAGTCTTTAATTCACCTTGTGTTACTTTTTGTGTGTGGAGTAAGAGAATGGTCCGGTTTCATTCTTATGAGTGTGGCTGTCTGGTTTTCCCAGCATTACTCGTTGAAGAGACTGTCCTTTCCCCGTTGTGTGTCTTTGGCTCCTTTGTCATAAGTTAATTGACCATGTATGTGTGGGTTTATTTCTGAGCTCTTTATCTGTTGCATTGATCTGTGTGTCTGTTTTTATGCCAGTATCGTACTGTTTTGAGTGTGATGCCTCCAGTGTTTTTCTTCTTTCTCAAGATTGCTTTGGTTATTTGGAGTCTTTTGTGATTCCATACAAATTTTAGGATCAGTTGTTCTATTTATGTGAAAAATGCCATTGGAGTTTTGATAAGGATTGCATTGAATCTATAGTTTGCTTTGGATAGTAAGGACATTTTAACAATAATAACTCATCTGATCCATGAGTACACAATATCTTTCCATTTATTTGTGTATTCTTCAATTTCTTTCAACAATATTTCATAGTTTTTAGTGCATGGGTTTTTCACTTCCTTTGTTAAATTTATTCCTAGGTATTTTATTTATTTTATTTATTTTTTAAAGATTGGCACCTGAGCTAACAAGTGCTGCCAATCTTTTCTTTTATTTTCTGCTTTATCTCCCCAAATCCCCCTGGCACATAGTTGTATTATCTTAGCTGCAGGCCCTTCTAGTTGTGGCATGTGGGATGCCGCCTCAATGTGGCCTGACAAGTGGTGCCATGTCTGCACCCAGGATCCGAACTGCCAAAACACTGGGCTGCCACAGTGGAGCAAGTGAACTTATCCACTCGGCCATGGGGCCAGCCTCCTTGATGCAATTATAAATGGAATTGTTTTCTTAACTTCTCTTTCTGATAGTTTGTTCTTAGTGTATAGAAACACAACAGATTTCTGTGTATTCATTTTCTATATTGCAACTTTACTGAATTCATTTATTAATTCTAACAGTTTTTTGATGGAGTCTTTAGGATTTTCTATATATAATGTCATCTGTAGATAGTGACAGTTTTGCTTCTTCCCTTCCAGTTTGGATGCTTTTTATTTCTTTTTCTTGCCTTACCACTCTAGCTAGGACTTCCAATACTATGTTTAATGAAAGTGGTGACAGTGGGCATCTTTGTCTTGATCTTGACCTTAGAGGAAAATCTTTCAGCTTTTCACCATTGAGTATGATGTTATCAGTGGGCTTGATATATATGGTCTTTATTATTTTGAGGTACATTCCCTTTATACCCACTTTGTTGAGAGGTTTTTCATAATCGTATATTGAATTTTTTAATGCTTTTTCTGCATCTATTGAGATGATCATATTATTTTTATCTTTCATTTTTTTAATGTGGTATATCACGTTAATTGATTTGTGAATGTTGAAACATCCTTGCAAGCCTGGAATAAATCCCACTTGATCATGTTGTATGATCCTTTGAATGTATTGTAGAATTTGATTTGGTAACATTTTCTTGAGGATTTTTGCATCAACATTCATCAGAATATCAGCCTGTAATTTTCTGTTCTTGTGGTGTCCTTGTCTGGTTTTGGTATCAGGGTAATGCTGGCCTCAAAAAATGAATTTGGAAATGTTAACCTCTTCTATTTTTTTAGAAGAGTTGACAAGAATAGGTATTAAGTTTTCTTTGAATGTTTGCTAGAATTCACCAGTGGAGCCGTCTGGTTCTGGACTTTTGTTTCTTGTGAAGTTTTTGATTACTGAGTCAACCTCCTTACTAGTAATCAGTCTATTCAGACTTTGTATTTCTTTATGATTGAGTCTTGGGAGGGTTGTATGTTTCTAGGAATTTATCCATTTCTTTAGGTTGTCCAATTTGTTGATATACAATTGTTTGTAGCAGTTTTTTATGGTCATCTGTATTTCTGTGTTATCAGTTGTAAAGTCCCCTCTTTCATTCTGATTTTATTTATTTGTCTTTCTCTTTTTCTTGGTGAGTCTAGCTAAAGGTTTGTCAATTTTCCTTATCTTTTCTAAAAAATCAGTTTGCTTTTATTGATCTCTTCTATTGTTTATTTAGTCTCTATTTCACTTATTTCTGCTCTGATCTTTGTTATTTCCTTCTTTCCACTAACTTTAAGCTTCATTTGTTTTTCTTTTTTTTAGTTCCTGAAGGTGTAAAGTTAATATTTTTCCTTTTTCTTGAGTTGGACATTAATTGCTATGAACTTTCCTCTTAGAACTGCTTTTGCTGCATTCCATAAGTTTTGGTGTGTTGTATTTCCGTTTTCACTTGTCTTGAGGTATTTTTTGATTTTGCCTTTGATTTTTTTCATTTATCCATTAGTTGTTTAATAGTATGTTGTGTAATGTGCACATATTTGTGAATTTTCCAATTTTCTTCTTGTAATTGATTTCTACTTTCATACAGTTGCAATCAGAAAAGATGCATGATATGATTTAAATCCTCTTAAATTCATTAAGACTTGTTTTGTGGCCTAACGTATAATCTATCCTGGAGATATTACATGTACTTTTGTGTATTCTGTTGCTTTTTCACAGAATGTTCTGTATATAACTGTCAAGTCCATCTTGTATAATATGTTGTTTAAGGCTGATGTTTTCTTATTGATTTTTTTCTGGATGATATATTCTTTGATGTAAGTGAGATATTAAATATTATTGTATTATTCTCTATTTCTTCCTTTAAGTCTGTTAACATTTGCTTTACATATTTAGGTGCTCCTATGTTGTGCATAAATATTTACAAGTGTTATATATTCTTGTTGGATTGGCCCCTTGTCACTATGTAATGCCCTTCTTTGTCTATTATTACAGTCTCTGTTTTAAAGGCTAAATTGTTTGATATAAGTATAGCTACTCCAGCTTTCTTCTCATTTCCATTTACATGGAATATCTTTTTTCCATCCCTTCAATTTTCAGTCTTGGTGTGTCCTCGTATCTAAGGTGAGTCTCTTGTAGGCTGCATAAAGATGGGTCTTGTTTTTTAATCCATTCAGCCACTCTATGTCTTTTTATTGGATAATTTAGTCCATTTACATTTAAAGTAATTATTCATAGACCTGTACTTATTGCCATTTTGTCAATTATTTTCTAGCTTTTTTGTCATTCCTCTATTCCTTTCTGCTTCTCTTGCTCTATTCCTTTGTGGTTTGATGACCTTCTTTAGTGTTATGCTTAGATTCCTTTTTCACTATCTTTTATGTATCTACTATAGGTTTTTGTTTTGTGGTTACCATGAGGCTTATGTATTGCAACTTATATTTATAACAGTCATCTTCAAGCTGATAAAAATGTTAAGTTTGAATGCATTCTAAAGCTCTACATATTTGCTATGCTCCCAATGCTTTCTGTTTTATGTTAATTTTATTTTTTTCCTTTTTCTCCCCAAAGCCCCCCAATACATAGTTGTATATTCTTTGTTGTGGGTCCTTCTAGTTGTGGCATGTGGGACGCTGCCTCAGTGTGGTTTGATGAGCAGTGTCATGTCCACACCCAGGATTCGAACCAACGAAACACTGGGCCACCTGCAGGGGAGAGCACAAATTTAACCTCTCGGCCACGGGGCCAGCCCCCAATGCTTTCTGTTTTTGATGTCACATTTTATGGCTTTTTATCTTGTGTGTCTCTTAAATGATTGTTGTAGTTACAGTTATTTTTTACTACTTTTGTCTTTTAACATTCATACTAGCTTTTTTAGTGTAATCACTTAACCCACAACTTTTACTATATTTTTACCTTTACCAGTGACATTTATGCTTTCATATGTTTTCTTGTCACCAATTACTGCTCTCCCATTTCAGCTTAAAATGTCCCTTCAGGTTTAGTGGTGATGAATTCTTTTAGCTTTTGCCTGTCTAAGAAATTCTTTATCTCCCAATTCTGAATGATAACTTTGCTGAGTAGAGTATTCTTCTGTGTGTGTGGTTTTTTTTTTTTTTTTTTTTTTGATGAGGAAGACTGGCCCTGAGCTAACATCTGTTGCCAATCTTCCTCTTTTTGCTTAAGGAAGATTATCACTAAGCTAACACCTGTGCCAATCTTCCTCTACTTTATGTGGGATGCCACCACAGCGTGGCTGGACAAGTGGTGCTAGGTCCACACCCGGGATCTGAACTTGTGAACTCCGGGCCACCAAAATGGAGCACATGAACTTAACCACTCCACCACCAGTCCAGCCCTGGGGTAGAGTATTCTTGATTGGAAGTTTTTCCTTTCAGCACTTTGAATACATCACGCCACTTCATTCTGGCCTGCAACATTTCTGCTGAAAAGTCTGCTAATAGTCTTATGGGGATTCTCTTGCATGCAACAGGTTGATTTTCTCTTGCAGCTTTTAAGATTCTCTCCTTGTCTTTAACTTTTGACCTTTTAATGATAATGTGTCTTGGTGTGGGTCTCTTTGGGTTCATCTTGCTTGGAACTCTCTGAGCTTCCTGGGTCTGTATGTCTGTTTCCTTCCCCAGGTTAGAAAACTTCTCAGCCATTATTTCTTCAAATATGTTTTCTGCCCCCCCTCCCCCACCTTTTCCTCCTGGGATTCTTATAATGCAAATGTTACTTTGCTTGATGTTGTCCTATGAGTTACTTAAGCCATATTCACTTTTTTTCATTCTTTTCTTTTTGTTGTTCTGACTGGGAGAGTGCCTCTGTCTTGTCTTCGAGTTCACTGGTCCTCTCTTTTGCTTCATCTAATCTGTAGTTGAACCCCTCTAGTATATTCTTTAGTTTAGTTACTGTATTTTTCAGTCTGTGATTTCTCTTTGGTACTCTCTTATATTTTCTCTCTTTGTTGACCTTCTAACTGTGTTCATCCATTTTTCTTCTGAGTTTGGTAAGCATCTTTATGACCATTACTTTGAACTCTTTATCAAGCAAATTACTTACCTCTGTTTCATTCAGGTTTTTTCTGAGGTTGGATCTTGTTGTTTGGAACATATTCCTCTGTTTCTTCATTTTTCTTGACTCTCTGTTTTGGTTTTTATTCACTAGATAAAACAGTCACCTCTCCCTATCTTGAAGTGTTGGCCTTGTGTAGGAGATGAACATTATTGTTCAACCCTGCCCTAGCTCTTGGTTGTCTCTCAAACCTTTGTGATTATCCAAGCAGCCTATTTTATTTTTAATAACTCCAAGTAATTGAGGCTGTCCCAAGACTAGTCAATGTCCCAAAGGGAAGACTGCAGTCAGCACCTAGATTCAGGCTGATTAGAAGCCAGACTCTCAGGCTACAGCTTTTAAAGAATGCATATATGTACAGTCCTGTGGGACTGCAAGTATAACCTCCTAGGCCATAGAGCCAAGTGATCTGGAGGGGTCCCCTGGGTGGCAGTCACAAAAATTGTGGCTCCAGATGAGTGTATAAGTTCTCTTCTGAGAGACACTGGTAATTTGTAGTGAAGTAGAGGAAGTGCACAAAGATAACATTCCCTGAGCACAGCTCTGTAGCTTCTAGATGTGTGCCAAACTGAAGCCTGCTCGTAAGGCCAAAGCTCCTGGACAAGCAAATAAGTCTCTTCTCAGAAAGACTGGGACAGTGTTTTAGTCTGCTGTCCATGCAGTGCCCTGGAAGTGGGAGTCTACCATGAGCTGTCTCTCCAATTGTTAAAGTCCCGTGGGACCCAGGAAAGCAAACTCCCACTGGCCTCCAGAGCCTGGCAATCAAGGGGTATCCCTTGGGTGACAGCCACACAAACTAGGTCACCAGACACAAAAATGGGGTACCAGACATCTGTAGAAGCTCCCTTCCAGGAGCTACTGGTGCACTGTAGCACAAAAGAAGGACAGTGTGAAGATAGTGCCCACTGGCTGGAGCAAAACAGAGAGAGTACAAAGATGACACCTCCCAAAAAAGAAAAGAAAAACTGAAGAAGGAAAGAAGATGACACCCACTAGCTTTAGCAAGGTATAGGGAGAACGGGAAGATGCGGCCCACCAGCCTCCATCCTGAGATACTAACTCAGCAGTCCCCTGCCACTTAGACTAACTCTTTAAAATTAGCAAATGAGTCTCTTTCACAAAGTCTGGATACTTTCCAAAGGGTTGCTTCTGTGCAGGGCCCTAGGATGGGTGAGTCTGCATGCTAGCTTTTTAAGAGCAATTCCTCAGTTTGCCACAGCATTATGGGTCTCCTGGGTGCAAGCTCAGTTGGTCTTCAAACTCAGATGTTTTGGAAGCTGGTCTCTCGGTTTCCAGTCTTAAAAGTAGGGATGCCTGATGTAGAGTACAAACCCTTTGCTCCTCAGGGAAAAGCTCCAGGTTTTGAGTTTTCATCTGAGTGTGGGGCCCCATGCCAAGGGTGGGTGGGGTTTATAGCGAGATTGTGTCTCAGCCTTTCCTACCTGCTTCGATGTGGCTTCCCTCTCATTTGCCAGACGTGAAGTGGTCGCTCTGCCAGTTTTTACTTTTGTTTCAGAGGAAATTGTTCCATGTATAACTGCAAATTTGGTGTGTCCATGGGAGGAGGTGAATTCAGAATCTTCCTATGTTGCCATCTTGAACTAGAACTCTAGCCGCTTACTTTTTAAAATCAACAAATATTTTCGGAGTGCCTGCTTTTTGGCAGACATTGACCTAGGTAAATGTTATATAGAGGAGGAGGAACAAGGACATGGTATCCTCATTAGTGAAGCTAAAATTATTGGCGATGACGTGAATACTAAAGTTTAAAAAAAATAATTGTAATTGTTAGAAAGGAGAGGCAAGTACTGCCCAAGATTATAATTGAGAAACTAACCCTAGTCTGAGGTGATATGGGAGTGCTTCCTTGAAGAAGTAACATTTTAGCTGAGACTTGAGGGGTGGTTTAAAATTAGCAAGGTAAAGAGGAAAGTAGATTATATTCCAGGCAGAAGAGTCATGTGCAAAGGCAGTGACATGGGGAGGAGATTGGCACTCCTTAAGATTGTCAGAAAACAACCAAGTGAGCAATGACTAAAAGGCAGAGTCATCTGAGGTGAAATGAGAAAGATAGACTACTGACAGAATACATAAGACCTTGTCAACTGTGGTGAAGATTTTGCCATTTAGGTATTGAGCAGCTGGCAGATTTTCGTAGCTGTCTAATGAAATGGGGAACACTCAAGGTAACTAGGTCTCTAGCAAGAGTTGGGGGAAAGGATAGAGGTTATGAATTCAAATTTTAACAGGTAAAGTTTGAGACACTAATGAGATCGTATTATGGAGTGGAGACTTTCAATAAACCTTAGATAGGTGGCTGGATATATGGATCTGAATATCTGAGTGGAAGTCTAGAACAGTTATCCTCAACCAGCCATATTAATGCCCCTGCCCTGGGGGAGTATTTGGCAATGCCTGGAGACATTTTTTGTTTTCAGTACTGAGGGAAGGGAGGGTGTTCCTGGCATCTAGAGTGTAGAGATCAGGGATGCTGCAAAACATCCTACAATGCACAGACAGTCCCTTTTAAGGAGCAGTTGTCCTATCCAAAATGTTCAAAGTGCCAAGGTTGAAAAATCCTTGTCAAAAGAATGAAATATAAGTTCTTGGTTGGTATTTGAAGCTATACAGGCAAATAAGATCACCTAAGATTATAGAGTAAGAGGAGAAGAGGACCAAAGACAGAGTCTTAAGAAATTCTAATTCTTAAAGTCCGGAGGAGGAGTGGGGATGCCTTCAAAAGAATCTAATAAAGGATGACCAGGAGATATTGATGCAAAAAGTGTACTCCTAAGATGATTTGTCATTGAAACCAATTGTATGTTATCTATTGCTATGTAACAAATTACTCCAAAACTTAGCTTAGCATAAAACAATAAACATGTATTATCTCACACAGTTTCTGAAAGTCAAGAATCTATGTGCTTCTTATCTGAATGGTTCTGGCTCAGGATCTTTTATAAGATTTCAATCAATTTCTCACCTCAGGCTACACTCATCTTAAGGTTCAACTTGGGTTGGGAAATTTGCTTCCAAGCTCCTTGCTGTGGTTGTTGGCAGACTTAGTTCCTCATTGGCTGTTGACCAGAGGTTTCAAGACCTCACCACAATAGGGCTGCTTAAAACTTGACAGCTTTCTTCCCCCGGAATGAGACACCACAGAAAAAGAGAGACAGAGAATCCAAGACAGAAGTCACAGGCTTTTTACAATCTAGTCTTATTAGTGCCATATATCATATGTGCCATTCATTAGTGAGAGATGCTGAATCCCCCTACACTCAAGGGGAGCAGAATTGAACTCCCTCTCTTGGAGCCTCTGTGACTCTTCTACAGAATTCTTGCTGGAAAATATGCAATTGTCACCTGGCCAACCAATGAATTGACTCAGCTTGGATGAGTAGCTGTCTCCCGTCACATCTGCTCTGGAGAGCAAAATCCCTTAGTTCAAGCATATTGTAGTGCTCACCCTGGGGAAAGAGCAGCTTGCTCTGCCTCTGAGAGAAGGAGTTTTCAGAAAGAAGTGTGCCCTGACAAGTAGGGGCTGTATGTCAAAGGAAAAGATCAGCTGGATCCAGGAGAAAGGAGTTAACTCCTTTACCTATGGCCCCTTCACCCTCTGTGGTTAGCTACAACCAGATTTTCATTAAGCAATTGGCTTATATCCTATGTAATTTTCTTGTGGAAAAAAATGATAATTCCTGACTTTGGCAGCAAAAATTAATTTACCAAGATCAGATAAAGCTCAACATTTTAGTAAAAACTTGAATATTTCCAAAATATTCACTGACTTTATCTCCGAGGGAAAAAAATCTATTGCCAAAAATATAGATTTCATTTTCCTCAAATGTTCTTAATTAGTAAAAGATATCATACACCCTACTCATATTGGCCCAAGGCTAGGAATTTTAAAGCATTTTCCTTTGGTGGGCTTGAGTATGAGAAATTAGTTTGAATTAAAGTTAAAGATAAAATGAATTTGACCTATGACTTTTTCACGGCTATGATGATTTATCCAGCACCATTTTCATCAGTTGATAGTGTGTTGACTGCTTATTCCCTTTTCTTCCTCTGTCTTCACATTTTATGAGGATGGGGGAAACTTACAGAGTTGACATCTGGTTATATGTGGGCATTTTTACACTATAAATTTTTATTGGAGAGGCTTTATAAAAAGAGCTGTTTTCAAGCGAAATGGATTTATTACTCTGTTGCCGATTGTGATGGAAATGTATACGGTGAGTCACATCTTTCCACAGAAATGTACCTAGGCCACGGATGGAGTGAGGAGCTCTGGCACAGACTCCATCTGAATGTTGGCATAGGCCCATGGCGTCTCAAACATTGGCAACCGAGGCTCGTTGGAATCATAAATGCTGACCATGGGCAACTGATTTGTGGGAACCAACAGCTACTGTTGGCTCTGTGCTTGCCTCCCCTATTCTCAGCAGCCCACGTAGTCAGCATAGCTGACTGCTCAGGCTCCTCTCGGCTCCCCAGGGTCAACTGGAACGGAGGCCCTCACAAAGCTCATTTAGATGGATCAGGCTGTAACTGTACCGGGCTTTCACTACCAGGATTTTTTTTTTTTAAATATCACTCATTCAAATCAATATTATAAGCAGTAAAACATGAAAGAGGCCAAAGCTATTTAAAAAATTATATGTCAACAAACCTAAGTCAAATTGCACATTTCTTCCCAGCAATTAAATCAATATTATCAGTATTATATTGTACTAAAAACGACCTTGGACTGAAGTGAAACATTTCTCACAGGAATCAAGGTTGAAGAAATACAAGACCCATGAACTCCTGTTTTTCTGGAATGTGAAGTAATTTCTTTGAAAGAAGCAGTTCTCATCTCATTTTTATCTTATCTTATAATTCAAGGGCCTGAGAAAGAAACTCACCCAGATTATAGACCAACAATATTCTAAAATAATGACATCGAAATGTATTCATGTTTGCTAACCTCAGTTATTTAGTAAGTAAAAGCCTCATTAGCTTCAAAATTCTCAACCTAAAAGAAAGAGATCATCACTCCAATCAGGAACAAGTGACTAGATGAAGATGAAACATTGAATTGTAGAATTAACCATGAGTTCTGAACCTTGCAACTGGCTATCTTGACTTGACTTGACCAAAATACATTTCCATTTGGTTGTACATCTCATGTTTGGATACATTCAATTTGGTTGAAGTAAAATAGGATTACCTAGTGACAAGGTAACCACATGAGGCCAATTTGATTAAAAATAATTTTAACCTTACCAAGGTAGACTTTCACCTAACCAAATTTTACTTTTTTAACAATTCTATCTTACATCCCTCTCATGTTTTACGCTTCATGAGGATTGTATCTAAATGAGATAACCCTAGAGGCATCTATTTTGGTCAGTGATTTTAAGGGGGACCTGTAACTTCAAACCTCTCAAGGCTTTACAAATTCTGACTAGAGCCATTGAGATGTTTGGAGGGTGTTCTTGTTTCAAATTTAAGGCTGCAAAAGCCATGAACAGCGAGAGAAAAATAAGTCCTCAAGGCCACTCAAGGTTAGTGAGCGAGACTTGAAATCTAATACTCCTGGCACCTAGTCTGCAATTTTAACCAGCATCTCATCCTGCTTATCTCTTTCTGATCTGCCTAATGAGCAGCTGTCGAGCATTAAGCAAAATCATGCCATTCCCTCCTGCTAAAAATACCCTGTATATGCCAACTTTCAAAAGGGAAGCAAAGGAAATGATGTATAGTCTTCTGTGTCCAGGTGCTTTATTCAGTCCCTGTCTTTATTTAGTTCTTGACACATTCTGATAGTCGTCATGTTTGCTGACACTTCGTGACAGTCCCAGCAGTCCCTGTGGCTGGGAGGGGTTGTAGGAGATCATTCCACATTCACCATTGGAGGGAAGAGAAGACGCACCAGGGATGCAAAGTATTTACAGAGCTGGAACCAGAGCAGGATGGTGCCTTAAGTGACAGGAGCACATTTTGTCTAAAATTATCCTTTTTTGGTTGCAATCTTCCTGGAAAATTCCAAAAAGGAGCAACTTAGATAAGTATATTATTCATTTTATAAAATAAGATTTTCTCCTTTTAAATTTACTGTGATCTTTTTTCTTCTGTTTGAGGGCAGAGTTAGCACAAAATTCACTTATTCAAGAAAATATAATCCTTACAAATAGGTACAAGTTCCACTCAAATATTTCAATAATGATATCAAACTGGTTGACTTAATTATCACTATAATTATTCTCCATATTTTAAAAAAATACATCTTTGGGTTTATTTTCAAACTACTTTACAAATATATTTACAGATATATGGTACAGTAAAAAGTAATCTAGAAAACATAGGTTTAGATTGCAATGACTTCAAAGGATATTTACACAGGTTTTTTTTTTTTTTTTTTTTTTTTTGAGGAAGAGTAGACCTGAGCTAACATCTGCTGCCAATCCTCCTCTTTTTGCTGAGGAAGACTGGCCCTGAGCTAACATCCATGCCCATCTTCCTCTGCTTTATATATGGGGCGCTTACCACAGCATGGCGTGCCAAGCGGTGCCAGGTCCGCACCGGGGATCCAAAACAGCGAATCCCGGGCCGCCGAAGCGGAATGAGCACACTTAACCTCTGCACCACCGGGCCAGGCCCTACACAGTTTTTGATACATATGATATGTATAACAAACCATCTTCAACTAAGCTCAATATATATTAAAATTACAAAGTGTTTTTTTTTTTTTTAAAGATTTTATTTTTTCCTTTTTCTCCCCAAAGCCCCCCGGTACATAGTTGTGTATTCTTCGTTGTCGGTTCCTCTAGTTGTGGCATGTGGGACGCTGCCTCAGCGTGGTCTGACGAGCAGTGCCATGTCCGCGCCCAGGATTCGAACCAACGAAGCACTGGGCCGCCTGCAGCGGAGCGCGTGAACTTAACCACTCGGCCACGGGGCCAGCCCCAAAATTACAAAGTGTTTTGCACTTTAAATATAGACAAGTGATTTTTTCATGTTATGTGTCTTATAAACTGTCTACGACATTTTACATTCAGGGTTTAGACTACATCTGGTGATTGTAATGACAAATACACAATATAGAGATTAATTTAAATTGAGACACGTGACATGAGTCATCACTGTTGCAACCAAGAGGCCAGCTAAAGTTCCGTAACTGAGCACTGAGACAGAGTCATGAACAGGCAGATGCTGCAAAGCTGGCATTATTAGAAGGGCTGGAAGCAGGAAGGGATTGAAGGGAGAATGTGTGTGAGTGTATATGTGTGTGTCCTAAGAATAGGAGAGCCAAGGTCTTTGGCCAGGAGAGCAGAAATATAAGAAAGAAGCAGCTCAACTTTTCTGAGAGAAAAGAAGTAGAAAATCTATTTAACAGAAGCAGGTGGTACAAAATAAACCTGAAATGTATTAGAGTATTGTATTTTGTAGAAAGGCCGGAAGGAAACTGCAGAATTAATTTATGAATGAGCTCACTCTTAAGTTCATGGAAGTGACTTACACAGTTATCTCTTTGACTAGCGCATTTCAAAAATAAAGTGGGATCAAGGAGGTATTTATATCCAACACTGTGTTGATTTGGATGAGGACTCCAAGACTGCTTAGAAGCAACACTCACTAAGGAATACTGATCATTGCCAAAATTATGTAAACAGTGATGCTAATTGCCAGATGAATTACAACTAAAAGATCTCTGTTTGATATATAAAAAATAAATCCTAAATGTTTCTAGGTAAGAGGATATGTACGTGTGTGATATTTGAGAGCGGAAAGAAGAGGATAAATTCAAATTGAATGTTTTTAAATTATCTTGTGAATTCTACTGCTCTAATTTTGGATGTGACAGACAAAAAAATCAAAGAAATCTTCAAACAGTCAAATAAAAAACTTGATAGTCAATGAGGAATGACTGCAACTATTGAAAACGAGAGGGCAATGGAAATTGGGTTATCATTTATGAAAAATTAGATTGTCAGTTATTAAGAATGGACCCTCCACCTAAAGCTTCATCATACCCCAAATATCTGTTGGTCCTTTCTACATTTTGCATCAGAGAATCTATTTAGGTTTCTTTTCTCTTTCTTTCACTCCATTACGGTACCTATAATTTGCTTTAAAATAATTCATATTAAACAGTGATATATGTCTTTTAAGCTGTACCAGTGGTTCCCAAAGTTGTCTGCAAATGGGAATCACCTAGGGAGCTTCAAAAAATACTCTTTCCTGGGCCAGTCCAGCGGTGTAGTGGTTAAGTTCACGCACTCTGCTTCGGCAGCTGGAGTTAACAGATTCGGATCCTGGGCGTGCACCTAGCACCACTTGTCAAGCCATTCTGTGGTGGCATCCCACATAGCAAGTAGAGGAAGACTGGCACAGATGTTAGCTTAGTGACAATTTTCTCCATGCAAAAAGAGGAAAATTGGCAATGGATGCTAGCTCAGGGTCAATCTTCCTCAAAAAAACAACCTCTTGCCTGTGTTCCAAGTCCAGAGATCCTAATTTAATTGATCAGGGGTATGGTTTGGGCTTTAGAATATTAAAAAGATCTCCAGATTATACCAGTGGGAAGGTTTGCAAACCACTGATATATACTCTAAAGATGATTAGTTCCCACTGAAGACATTTTGTGTGAATATGGGTTTTTGTTTCACTTGGGTAAACATCTAGGAGTGGGATTTCCCGGTCATATGGAAAGTGCGTATTTAACTATATAAGAAACTGCCAAAATGTATTGTTAAGTGGGTCTATCATTTGGCATTTGCACCAGCAATGTATGACAGCTCCATTTGCTCCATATCCTCACTGGCATAGGATATTGTCAATTTTTATTGTTTTTTTGAAATAAGTATGTAATGGCATTTCATTATTCTTTTAATTTACATTTACCTAATAACTAACAACATTGGTCATCTTTTCACATTGTTATTTACCATGCATAGAGCTTCCTTGGTGAAATGTCTGTTTAAATCTTTTGCCCATTTTTTTTTTGGTGGGTTCTTTGCTTATAAACTATTGAGTTGTGAGAATTCTTTTGTATATTCAGGTTTCATGTCCTTTTTAGATATGTACTTGGAAGTATTTTCTCCCAGTCAATGGTTTGTATTTCCATTTTCTTAACAGAGTCCTTCAATGACTAGAAGATTTTAATTTTGATGGAAACTAATTTGTGTTTTTTTCTTTAATGAATTGTGCTTTTGGTGTCATATTTAAGAAAGGTATGCCTAGCTCAGTTTTTCTTTTATGTTTTCTTCCAGAAAAATTAAAGTATTAGGTTTTTAAGTCTATGAACAAATTTGAGTTAATTTTTGTATATAGCATAAATGAGGATTAAGTTTCCTTTTACTTTTTATATGGAGGTCCAATTGTTCCAGTGTTATTTGTTGCAAAGACTGTTTCCAATCAAATGAAAACATATTAGTTTATTTTTTCTGGAACTGTTTTGTAACACCCCTTAATTACTACTCTTTTGGAAAATGGGTGAAAATTCAGGAAATTTTTGCAAGTAGCAATATTTTTTTTGCTATTTCTTATTTTATTTATTGTTGATTTAATTGTTTACTATTGCTGTACTTTTAAAGATGTCCATACTTACAGCATATAAATATTTCCCATATAAATTTTATACATAGTAATTAGCCTCTCCACTAAACACTCCTACCCTCCTGGTAAATTCTAATAAATTTCCTTTTTTTTTTTTTTTGCTGATTTTTTCTGAGCTAACATCTGTGCCGGTCTTCCTCTATTTTGTATTTGGGTCACCACCACAGCATGGCCACTGACAAGTGGTGTAGGTCCACGCCCAGAAACCAAACCTGGGCCACAGAAGCAGAGCAGGCTGAACTTAAACACTAGGTCCTGGGGTTAGCCCCTCTAATACGTGGTCTTCAATGCTTGCTTCATTGAGATGTAGTTAACATATAAACTTCATATATATCAGGAGTGCAGTTTAATAAGTTTTGACATATACATATACCAATGACATTATAACATATTCAAAATAATGAACATATTAATCACTCATCTGTAATCCTTCCCTACTCAATCTCCCCATCTCATTCCCAGGCAACCACTTACATAGTGTCATATAGATAAGAGTACATTTTCTGAATTTTATACAAAGGGGATCATAGAGTACATACTCTGGGTTATTTCACTCAAAATAATGATTTTGAGATTTATTCATATTGTTGTGTGTATCAATAGTTCATACCTTTTTATTGCCAATTAGTGTTTCATTATATAGATACACCACAATTTATTGAGCCATTCACTTATTGATGTATATTTGAGTTGTTTCTAGTTTTTGGCAGTTACAAGTCTGGTTGCCACAAACATTTGCACACATGTCTTTGTGAGATATATCCTCTATTCATCTCAGGCAATTATGTAGGAATATAATGCCTGGATCATATAATAATATGTGCTTCACATTTTAAGAAACTGTCAAACTGTTTTTAAAATTTATACTATTTGATGCTCTCTCCAACAATGTATGAGAATTCTGGTTGGTCCACATTCTTACCAACACTTGGATGGTCAGTACTTTCAATATTAACTATTCTAATATATAAACAGAGATATCTCATCATGGTTTTAATTTGCATTCCCCTAAGGTTAAGCATCTTTTCATGTCCTTATTTGCTATTCTTAGATCCTCCTTGGTGAAGAATATATTAAAATCTGTCCCTGTTTTTTAACTGGACTTTTTTTGTTCTTGCTACATTTTGAATGTTCTTATATACATTGTAGAAAGAAGTCCTTTGTTGGATATGTGTTTTGCAAATATTATGCCCAATTGTAATACTAGTATTTTCAGTCTCTACAGTATCTTTAACAGAAAAAAACTTGCTTAAAAATTTTGATGGAGTCCAATTTACCAAATTTATATTTTCTAGATAATGCATTTGATGTCATGTATAAGTACTCTCGCTCTAACAAGTTAGTTTCTTCTACATTTTCCTCTAAAATTTTCATAGTTTTACATTTTACTTTTAGATGTAAATTTTTGCTCACCATGTGAGGTTTAGGTCAATGTTCTGTTTTTAAAATATAGATTTCCATTTGTTCCAATGCCATTCATTTAAAAGAATATCCTTCTCTATTGAATTACCTAACACTATTGTCAAATTGGCAGAAAGATGTATTATACTACTTTTCCTATTACTCTCACTAAATACAACTAAAAATCCTGAACATCAAATATAAAAAAAAAAAAAGTATAGAAAGACTCTGAGAAGTGGAGTGCAAACAGCTAGGAACCTTGGAATCCAAGGAATGACAAAATGGTGAGTTCCCTGGGTTTTCTTTTTGCCTCACATATTCGATAATAGGTGCTGGAGAAGTTGGCAACCCACAAATGACAACATTCACAGATGAAAATTAGCCCCAAGAAAAGCCACATTTCTCTAGCCAAAGGATGAGGAAAGAAACAGCTTTGTGTGACAGAAAACTTGCAGACAATAGCCACTCTACTGCTGCAAAATACCACCGTGAAAACAGACTATACCCTCCCCACCTGCCAACAAAGGCTGAGTACAGAGCCAAGACATCCACCATTACCAGTTGGTAACAAGGACACTAACCCCTCTGTCAGAGTGGTGTTTGAGGCCAAGTGGGAACTGGGACTTCATCTCTGCCAGCTGGTAATGAATCTAAATTTCCACTCCTACCTGGATCTAATAGGGTGGTGGCCCCCCAACCCTTTCACCAAACAGAGATGTCACACAAGCTCTGCTAAGAAATAAGATGTAAATGAGATGTGGAATTTTATAATACATAAAATATCCAGGTGTCAATTGAAAATGACTCATACCAAAAAAGAGAAATGTCTCAAATTGAATGAGAAAAAAACATCAATAAACACCAACAAAAGGGTAACACAGATGTTAGAATTATCTGACAAAGATTCTAAAGCAGCCATCATAAAAACACGTTAAAGACAAAATGCAAACATACTTCCAACAAATAGCAAATAGAATGTCTAAACGAATAAATAAAAGATATAAATCACATCCAAGTGGACATTTTAGAATTAACGTATGATAACAGAATTTAAAAATAACAAAAAAAACCTCATTGGATGGGCTGAACATAAAATGGAGGGATAAGAGGAAAGAATCAGTGAGCCCAATGATGGAACAATTTAAATAACCATTCTGAACAAAAGAGAGAAAAATGTATAGAGACTCAGGAACATGTCAGACTATAACAAAAGATGTAATGTTCATATCATCGAAATCCCAGAAGAGGAATAAGAAGGTGGGACTGGAAAAATATTCCCCAAAATGTGGTTTTTCAACAAAATAATGCCTTTTCTGTGTTTGGAAAAAAATTAACCTATAAAATCAAGACTGTAAGGAAACCAAGCATGACAAATCCAAAGAAATCCACACATATCATAATTAAATATGTAATAATTAAGATATATCATAATTAAATTTTTGAAAACTAAAAGCAAAAACAGAATCTTTAAAGCAGCCAGAGAGAAATTACATGTAACTTATAGGAAAACACCACTTTAAATTAAGGAGCACTTCTTATCTGAAACTATGGAGGCAAGAACAAAGTGGCTTAACGTATTTCAAGTGCTGAAAGAAGAGAGCTGTACATCACAAATTCTGTAACTGTGAAAGTAAATAAAGACATTGGCAGATGAAGGAAAACTCAGGTATTTGTTGCTGGTAAACCTGCCCTTAAATAAAAGCTAAAAGAAGCTCTCTAAACAGAAAGGAAATGATGACAAAAGAAGGGTTAGAATATCAAAAGAAAAGAATTACAGTGAAAAATGTGTAAAAATGCACATGAAAATGTAATAGGCTATCCTTCTTCCTGCGAGTTTCTTAAATCATATTTGATGACAGAAACAAAAATTATACAACAGTTTGATATGGCACTCAATATATGTAGAAGAAATACTTAAGATAGTTATATTTTAAAAGTGGAAAAGGTAAGGTAATGTTTCTAAACTTTACTCAAGTGGTAAATATTGATACCAGTAGACTGTGGTGGATAACATATGTACATTTTAATACTTAGAGAAATGTGACAATACCTAGTATGATGACTAAATGTATGTGTCAACTTGACTAGACTATGGTACCCAGATATTTGGTCAAACACATCTGGTTGATGCCATGAAGGTATTTTTAAAATGGGATTAACATTTAAATCAGTAAACTGTGAGTAAGTCAGATTACCTTCATAATGTGGAGGAGCCCCAACGAAGAAGTTGAAGGCCTTAAGAAAAAAGCTGACCTCCCCTGAAAAGAGGGAATTTGTCCAGCCAACTGCTTTCAGATTCAAGATGCAATATGAGTTCTTCCCAGGTTCAACAGTCTGCTGCCAGCCTGTCCTGCAGATTCTGGACTTGCCAGCCTCCACAATCATCATGTGAGCCAATTTCTCTCTCACTGTCTCTCTTCCTTGCCTTGTTTCCAATATTAAGTGGAATGCATTCAACCTTTCACTGTTAAGTATAATTTCAGCTGTATGTTTTTTGTCAATGGGATGTTCTGTATCACACACACATCCTATTGATTCTGTTTCTCTGACTAATACAATCAGTAAGAAAACTATACAAAGTGATATAATCAAAACACTGTAAATGAATTGCAATGTAATCCTAAAACTCATTCAAGCAACCAACAAATGGAAAAATAGTCAAGAAAAGAGAAACAGAAAAGTGAGAAACAGAAGAAATGAATAGAATGTAAATAATACAATGACAGGTTAAGCCTTAACATATCAATAATTATGCTAAAACAAATGGTCTAATAGCACCAGCTTTATGATAGAGATTGACAGAATGGATAAAAAAAAACCAGAATATTATTCAAGTGTGTGTTCCTACAAAAACTCACTTTAAATACAAAAGAATATGTACATTGAAAGTAAAGGAACATAAAAAGGTATACCATGAAAACAGTTATCAAAAAATTAAAAAGTGACATATTAATATTAGATAAAAGTAAATTTCAGAATACAGAAAATCACTAGAATAAAAAAGAAACATTATGTAACAGTAAAAGGAACAATGCAACAGGAAACAAACAATCCAAAATGTATACACACACACACAAAAAGAGTACATGAAACAAAAACTAATCAAGCTGAAAGTAGAAGTAGATAAATCCACTAATATTGTTAGAGACTCCCACATCCCATTCTCAGCAATTAGTAGAAATTCCAGACAGAAATGAGTAAGGATATAGAAGAATTAAACGACACAATCAAGCAACGGGATCTAACTCACATATATGGAACCATTCACCAAACAACAGAATAATACACTTTTTTTCCAAGGACACAGGAATGTTTGATAAGAGAAGCCAAACCCTAGATGATAAAATAACTCTCAACAAATTTAAAAGAATTCAAATTATGCAGAATATGTTCTCTGATCATAATGAAATCTGGTAAAAATCAATAATGAGAAACAAATGAAAATTCTCCAAACTCTTGGAAATTAAATAAAAACTCTTAAATAAACCATGAGTAAAATAAAAATTCTCAAAGGCAATAAATAGAAAATACATCAGACTGAATGGAAATGAAAACACATATCAAGATATGTGAGATGCAGCTAAAGCAGTACTGAGAGAGAACTTATAGCAGTAAATGCTGCCAATAGAAATGAGGAAAATGTCGGGACCAGCCTGGTGGCACAGCAGTTAAGTTCACACATTCTGCTTCAGTAGCCTGGGGTTTGCCAGTTTGGATCCCAGGTACAGAAATGTCACCGCTTGGCAAGCCATGCTGTGGTAGGTGTCCCACATATAAAGTAGAGGAAGATGGGCATCGATGTTAGCTCAGGGCCAGTCTTCCTCAGCAAAAAGAGGAGGAGTGGTGGCAGATGTCAGCTCAGGGCTAATCTTCCTCAAAAAAAGAGAAAAAAAAAGCAACAAGGAAAATGTCTCAAATCGAATCTAAATTTCTACCTCAAGAAACTAGAAAAAGAAGAGCAAACCAAACACAAAAGGAAGGAAATAGTAAAGACATGCAGAAATAAATGAAATTGAAAATAGGAAACCAATAGAGAAATTCAACAAATCAAAAGCTGATTCTTAAAAAAGAATCAATACAATTGACAAACCTCTTGTAATATGAGAAAGATAAAAAGAGAGAAAATAAAAATAATCAATATCAGGGTTGAAGTAATGGGTGTAACTACAGCCATTTAAGGGATAATAAGGAAAAAATTGCAAACAATTTTATGCTCATAAATTTGAGAACTTAGAAGAAATGGACCAATTTCTTGAAAACTACAAACTGTCAAAACTCAACCAAGATGAAATAGACAATGTGAATCATTCTATAACTATTAAAGAAATTGAAAACATGATTTTAAATGCTGCAGAAAGAGAAATCTCCAGACTCAGAGTGATTCACTGGAAAGTCTATCAAGCAATTAATAAAGAATTAACAAAAATTTTTCACAATATATTCCAGAAAATTGGAGAACAGGAAATACTTTCTAACTCACTTTATGAAGCTAGCATTACCATGATCTTGAAACCAGGCAAAGACAGTTTTTAAAAAAGAAAACTACAGAGCAATATCTACCATGAATTTAGACACAAAAATCCTCAACACAATATGAGAAAAATGATTCCAGTAGTGCATAAAAAGAAATATACATCATGCTGTTGTTAGTGCTGTACAGTCAATTCTGACTTCTAGCAACCCTGCGTACAGCAGAGCAGAACCCTTCCTGGTCTTTTTGCACCACCCTCTCATCTTCTGGTGCTATATCAGACAGTGCTTCACTGTTAACCACAGGGTTTTCATGGCCATACGTTACGACCAAGTGGAATTTATTCTAGACGTGCAAGGCTGCTTCAACATTTGAAAATCAATCTATGTAATCTGCCCTATGAATAGGCTAAAGAAATCATATGATCATATCAAATGATTAAGAAAAAGTATTTGTAAAATTCAAAACCCATGTATGATCAAATTCTCATGAAGTTAAGAATAGAGGGAAATTATCTTAAGGTGATAAACAGCATCTTCAAATAACATACGGATAACATTATACTTAATGGTGAAAGATTGAAAGCATTCCTCATAAGGATGGAAATAAGGCAAGAATGTCCACTCTAAAGATAGTACAGTCATACATCACTTAATGACAGGGATGTGTTCTGAGAAATGCATTATTAGGTGATTTTGTCATTGTGCAAACATCATAGAGTATACTTACACAAACCTAGATGGCACAGCCTACCACACACCTAAGCTATATGATACTAATCTCATAGGACCACCATTGTATATTCAGTCTGTTGTTGGCTGAAACACTGTTATGCATTGCATCTCTGTACTTATGGCTTATTCAACATAGTATTTGAAGTTCTAGCCATTGCCATAAGGCAAGAAAAGAAAATAAAAGAATATAAATTGTAAAGGAAGGATTAATACTGTCCCTATTTGCAAATGACATGATTGTTTATGTAGAATATCTCAAGGAGCTGTCAAAAGAAAACAAACAAAAACTCCTGGGATAAAGAAGTGAGTTCAGCAAAGTTGCAGGATATAAGATCAACACACAAAATTTACTTACATTTCTATGTAATAGCAATGAACATGCGGAAAAAGAAATGAAATAAATATTATTTACAATTGCTCAAAAGAAAATAAAATACTTAGATATAAATCTAACAAAATGTGAATAAGACTTGCCTGCTAAGTATTATAAAATACTGATGAAAGAAATCAAAGAAAACCTAAACAAATGCAGAGACAAGTGTATACATGGATTGGGAGACTCAACCAAGGAAGGATGTCAATTTTCTCCAAATTTATCTAGATGTTTACAGCAATTCCTGTCAGAACCTCTGCAACATATGCTGCAGACAAAGACAAGCTGATTCTAAAAGTTATATGGACAGGCACAGACTATACTATATCTAAAAGAATTTTTATAAAGAAGCATAAAATGGGAGCAATCATCATTCTGCATTCCCACCAACAGAGTTCAAGCGTTCTGATTTCTCCACATCTTCACCAATACTTGTTATCTTTTGGTTTTTTTCAGTAATGTCCATCCTGACAGGTGTAAGATGACATCTCCTTGTGATTTTGATTTGAAATTTCTCTGATGATTAGCGATCTTAAAAACCTTCTTTACATCTGTTGCTCATTTGCATGTCTTCTTTGGAGAAACATATATTCAAGTCCTTTGTCTATTTTTTTAATTGGATTATTTGTAGGATTTTTCTGCTCTTGAGTTGAAGAAGTTCCTTGTATACTATGGAGATTAACTCCTTGTTAGACACATAGTTTGTAAATAGTTTCTCTCATTCCATCGGTTGCCTTTTCATTCTGTTGATTAGTTCCTTTTCTGTGCAAAAGTTTTTAGTTTGATGTAGTCCCACTTGTCTATTTTTGCTTTTGTTGCCTGTACTTTTAGAGTTATATTCAAGAAATCATAACCAAGACCAACATCATGAAATTTTTCCCCTATGTTTTCTTCTAGGAGTTTTATAATTCAAAGTATTACATTTATGGCTTCAATTAATTTTGAATTGGTTTTTGGGTATGGTGTGAGAAAAAGGTACAATTTCATTCTCTTTCATGTGGATATTCAGTTTTCTCAATAATATTTATTGAGGAGACTGTCCTTCCTACACTGTGTATTCTTGGCACCCTTTTAACGATCAATTGACTGTGAGATTTTACTTCATACTTTCTTAAGCTCTAATGTTTGGTTTTATACACATTTATGATTAACATGTCTTCTTATTAAGATAAAATTCTATCATTATAAAATGTCCTTTTTTATCTTTGGCACATTTTATGCTATTAAGTCCATTTTGTCTCATATTAATTTAGCCACTCAAGCTTTCTTTTGATTAGTATTTGCATGTTATATAGTTTAATCCCTTTATAGTTCCCCTAATTTTTTCATTATATTTGACATGAATTTCTTGGGGACAGCATATAATTGAATTTTTTAAAACCCGTTGTGACACTTTACGTCTTTTAGTCAGGATATTTAAACATCGATACTTAGTAGGTTATTGTTATGTTTAGGTTTAGATCTAAGATCTTTCCGTTTTCTGTTTATTTCATGTAATTTTTATTTTTGTGTTTCCCATTTTCTGCCTTTTTTGGATTATGGAGACTTTTTTAGAGTTCATTTTAGTTTATTTTGTTTTTTGCTATATTCTCTCTGTATAGTTTTTTTTAGTGCTTGCTCTAAGTATTATAATATGCATACAGAACTTTTCACACTCTACTCAGAATCAATACTTTATCACTACATGTTGGATGTAGAAATCATACCATCATACAGGTCCTTTTGCCTTCAATCTTCCATTTTATACTTTATACATGTTTCTTTTATATTAAATCTACTATTCTAAAATGTTCATCAATGTAATAATTTTTTCAATCATCAAACATATTTTAAAGAACTAAGAGGAAAATAATCTATTTGATAGTTTCCATTTTTCTTGCTCTTCATTTCTGATACACCAAATTTCCTTCTAATATTTCCCTTCTTGATGAACAACTTCATTTAGTAATTGTTTTAGAGCAGATATGATGACATCTGAGTATTTCTTTCCCTCTGAGGATGTATTTTACCTCCAATCCTGAAGGATTTTTTCACTGGATATACAATTCTGGGTTGAGAGTGACTCTTTTCAGCACTTAAAAAATGTCATTTCCTTCTGACTTACATGGTTGCTGATGAGAAATCCATAATCATTTAAATCATTGCCCCCTACAGATAATGCAGTTAATGCAGTTTTCTCTAGCTTTTTTCAAGTTTCCTTTATCTTTAGACTTCAGCAGTTTGATTGTGATATATGTATCTGGACATGGATGTTTTTGTGTCTATTTTGGGGTTTGCTAAAATTCTTGAACATGTGAGTTTATCTCTTTCATCAAATTTAGGCAGTTTTAAGCCACTTATCTTCAGTTGTTTGTTTTGTTTTGCTTTTGTTTTTCAGTATCACTCTTTTTCTCCTCTCCTGGAACTCTGACAACATAAATGCTAAATCGTCTGTTAGTGTCCCACTGATCATTGGCTGTGTTTGTTTGTTTCAGTTATTTTCCTCAGTTGTTCTGATTGGATGATTTTTATTTTTATCTTCATGTAAGCAGACTCTTTCTCCTATCATCTTCATTGTACCACTGAGTCCATTCAATGAGTTTTTGTTTTGCATTTTCTTTACTTTTTAGTTTCAAAATTCCTCTTTAGTTTTTTTAATATATATTTTATGTTTTGCTGAAGCTTTCTATTTTCCCAGTCGTTTAAAGAGTGGTCAGACTTGCTTGCTATACCACTTTTATATTAGCTATTTTAAAGTTTTGCCAGATAATTCTAACATATGTCATTTCGGTGTTGGTTTTTTCATATGCATGTTAAGATTGTCCTGGTATTTCACATTCTGAGTAATATTGGATTGCATCTGGGCAGTTTGAATACAGTCGTGTGTCACTTAACGACAGGGATACATTCTAAGAAATACATTGTTAGGCGATTTCTTCATTGTTGAACATCATAAAGTATACTTACACAAACCTAGATGGTACATCCTACTACCAACCCAGGCTGTATGATACTAATCTTATGGGACCACCATCCTATATGCAGTCCGTGGTAAACCAAAACATCATTATGGGGTGGAGTCTTGTTTAAATCCTATGATGAATTTTGATATTTTCATTTTAGTAAGTAATTTACCTGGTCAAGTTAAGGCTGTGTGTTCCAATCCACTGGATTTGGCCTGTAGTTCCAATATTCAGATTTCAAAGCCTTTATAAAAGCCAAAGTGTTATATGGATCAATTCCTGTACTTGGCATCCAGTGGCCATTCTGGAACGTGGGTGGAGGTCTATTTTTAACTATCCAAGTCTTTGGTGTGCTGTTTAGGATTGGTTTCACTAACGCACAACTCAGAGGTGAGTTTGGCGAACCACCTCCATGCAGCTGTTTTTACGTTCTTGGGTTCATTCTTGAGCTGCAGCATATTCACAGGTGTAATACCAGAGAATGAAGGTCATGGGGGGCAAAATTCTGCCTACCACCATCCTAAAATAGTTTTTCCTTGCATTTCATTTATGATTCTTATCTGTATTCAATGTGAAAAGCAGGGTGAATTGTGCTTACTAAATCTTACCCATAAAATAAGTCCTCCAACTAATGGATTTCTAATCTCATACATCATTTTTGTCTCTGGAAGCTTGATTTCAATTTTTCTTTATATTTTCTATTTCCTTATCTAAGATACTCAGTTTTCCCTCTAACTTCTTGAACATATGGAATACGATTATCATAACTTTTACTGTCTTTGTCTACTAATTCTATCACCTGTACCATTTCTAGGTCATTTCTATTGATTTTTTTACTCTTTATCATGGGCCATATTCTATCAATTTTTGCATGCCCGGTAATTTTATATTAATTACCCACCACTGGGAAATGTGCTTTATTGGATACTAAAAATTTTAGTATACCTGTGGAGGTACATGATCATTAGCCTGGGTTGCAGTAAGTTGTTTAAAAAGACTTTGATCTTTTGAGCCTTGCCTTTTGACTTTTATTGACAAAAATAGAGAAACCTTTAGTTTAATGCTAACTTTGCCCCATTATTGAGACAATACCTCTCTGAGTATTCTACCAAAAACCCCTTGAATTACAAGGTTTTCTGTTCTTACTAATGGCAACACAAACATTCCCTGTGTGAGCTTCGGAGATTGTTTCCTCTGTTGCTTTTGGGTGGTCCTTTTCCAGGCCTCAGATAGTTTCTTCACATGGATGTGTTGTCACTAATCAGCTGAAGACTTCGCAGGGACCTTCTGAGGATTTTTCAAGCTCTCACTCTGGGAAGCTCTCTCCTTTCTCGAACTCTAGCTGCCTTGGCTTGACGGTACTCCCTCCTTCGCCTCTTCAGTTCCTGTAGTCTGCTAGGCTCTGCCTGGGCTCACTTTCCTTTTACTGCACCTTGGAAATTCTCTCCAGACAGTAATTGGGTCAATAATAGGGTTCATATCATTTCATCTCTGTCCTGTCTCTCAGGCATTACTGTACTGTGTTGCCTGATGTCTGAAAATCATTGCTACATTTATTTAGTCCTGTTTTTCAGTTTGTTCAGGTTAATGGTGAACTGAGCCTCCATTACTCCATCTTGGCTGGAAATAAAATCCCCAATAAAAAAAAAATCCTTTTGAAAAAAGTTTCCAATTTTTCCTTGTACTTCTTTAGATTTATCTAATTTTTCACTGATATTCTTAGTGTTTTTTCCTGATTTTATCCTATATTCCGCTTGACTCTCTCTTATAAAAAACATTTAATCTTGGGGCTGGCCCCGTGGCCGAGCGGTTAAGTTCGCACGCTCCGCTGCAGGCGGCCCAGTGTTTCGTTGGTTCGAATCCTGGGCGCGGACATGACACTGCTCATCAAACCACGCTGAGGCAGCGTCCCACATGCCACAACTAGAAGGACTCACAACGAAGAATATACGACTATGTACCAGGGGGCATTGGGGAGAAAAAGGAAAAAATAAAATCTTTAAAAAAAAAAAAAACATTTAATCTTAATTATCTCACAACTAGTTTATCAATAAGGCATCGTCTTCATTTTGATTCATGGTTTTCTTGAACAATGTAGGGATCTGAATAATATTTCCAGTGGTTTCCAATCAAGTCAAACCTTTCAAGTTTAAAAACCACCACAGCTACATATCCAATAATAATAATAATAATAATGACTTACAAATTTCTTTTGCTGATTTTGTGTCAGATTCTGCATTCTTTGTTTTAAATGCATTTAGCTTAGTATATGTGCATAGTTAACCAATGTTTCTATTAATAATTTGATTTTACAAATCAAAGACCTGAGGCTTTCATAGATCAAGTACCTTTCTCAAAGTCATGCAGCTGGCAAAGCCACTGCCCAGACGTGGACCCATGTCTCATTGTACCTAGAGCTCATCCGCCAAACACTCTCTTCTTGGGTCATGAGTGAAGACAATAGACATTTGTCGAGTTTCTACTCCTAAACAATTTTAGTATTAGAAAAATTTTAGTATTAAAAATTATATTGCAACCACAAAAATATCAAAGAACTAACTTTGTGACCCTATGAGGCAGCTCCTCATTTGTATGAGAAAACATCACGTATCCAGTCTTGATATAGAGCACTTCACATGGCACCATCATCATTTATTTACTTCTCATCTTCCTGAGAAGGCTGTGAACATCTTGAGAGCAACAGCAACATTTTATTCTTATTTTTATTCCAAGCACCCAGTCTAACACCTGGCTCTAAGAAAATGCTCAATAAATGCTTATTCAATGAATGAATGTTTCCAATATGCTATGTTAAAGCCCATTTATAATATATTTTATTACAACCAAAAATAAAGAAATGACCAAAAATTCATTTTATTTATATGAAATTACTTCATAAAAAATATCTTCTGAGGAGAACGAATTTTCTTTTTCAAAGGGATCTTTCCCTTTAACACATATAAGTTCCAGTCCTTATATGTCCTCCTCCATCTCTCCCACATACCCACACATTCCACATGTCTATACTTACACTACGTGGATACTAAGATTTGCTAGCAGAGATTCTTAACTGAGCACGCACTGGAAGTTTTGGACTTCATGAATAGATTTCAAAGAGACTGTGAAACTCCTGAAAATGTTTATAAAATTTTGTGTACATGTGTGTTTTTCCTAGTAGAGGCTGAATAATATTTTAAGAGGGATCTGTGATTTTAAAAGGCTAAAGATTGCATTGAATTCCTTTAAAGAGACCCACTTCTTTCCCTCTTTGCTTAAAAGGTAGAAAAACGCAAGAACAGAGGGAAGGATGGACAGAAGGAAGCACACAGGCAAGGAAGGAAGACAGAGAAGACAGACAAAAGTTTGGAAGGAAGATGGCGTAGTAAATTATAATACTTTCTCCAGTTTCTCAGTGTCTTCTTTCCTGAGTGCACTGCTTCTACTTCAACCATTCCGTCAAGATAGCTCTGCCAAAGGTAACTTGCGATGCCTCTGTTCCCAAATGCAAAGGATTTGTTTCAAACCCTAACTTACTGGATGTTTTGCTATATTTGATATGTCCATTTCTTTTTTTGAAATTTACACGACAAGCTCCCGTTCACTGCGGTTGTCTCCTTCCTCCAGTCTGGTGTTTTACAGAATTCTACCTTCAACCTTCTTCTCTATCATATACTCACCATATTTAATCTCATTAATGGACACATTTTTTACCGTGCTAATGGATTTTTAATCTAGATCCCTAGACAAAGACTCGCCTACTCAGAGGTACATAGATAAGTGACTGTTGGATGTCACCCCTTGGACGTTCCACAGGTCGCTGAAGCTGTAGATGTTCAAGGCTAAACTCGCCACGTTTCCAGTGTTTTACCAAATTCCTTGCTTTCTATGGTACTCAGAAGCTTCCTTTCTGGGCTTTTTTTCTGCCATATATCTCTACCCACATCATGTACTCCAACCACACTGGGGTATTTGGTTTAATTCTATCGTAACATTGATCATGAAGGATTATACTTGATTCCTGCCTTCTAGACTCTTAGCAACCAGACAGCAATAATTCTGTCTTCTATTTCTGTAGCAACAGTGTAGCACTGTCAATCAAAGCCTGGACACACTGAGTTGTTCCCCTAACAAAATTCTGTTGAATGAATGAAGGACAAGTCATTAGAGTCACATGTAATAGCAGAAAGGATGCCTCATAAAGAGCCAAGAGACTAAATAATGCTTGTTTTGTCCTTACCCAACATTTTTACTTTGTGCACGTTTAACCATCTTTGAGTATTTGCCTCATTTCTCTCCTTCAATCAATAACACAGCCTAACATTCCATTTGATGATGCCATGTAATTATATGTGAAATAGCTATTAGAAATATGAATGTCTACTGAAATATAACCCACCATATACATAAAACAGACTTAGTGAATTTTATTCACATTGATCCAAGAGTTACATTTTGAAAGGATTTTATTTCTTTCTCTATGTATCAACTTCTTAAGTTTACTAAAGCAAGGGCTCTTCCATGATAAAGAGTAAATTATGATGAAATTTGATATTAATACATTGGGATATACTATGAAAATACTTCATGGGTTCCTTGGAACAACTATTAAGTTCAACTTACATGAATGAACATAAAACCAAATGAACTTGTGCCTGTGTTTTTATGGCTCTTTAACCTAGTAGACCCACCACTGATCTATGGAGCTGGTATGACATGAAAATGGGCAGTCAGATTCCCCACATGTCTCTGCTCAACCTCTCTTACACTTGACTTTTTTTTTTTTAATAAACTTTAGTTCTTACCTATAACTTGTATAACTACCCCTGGTATTTACAGGAGTCCATGTATTAAAAATGAAAAAGTAATTCCAATTGTGGGTGGTAGTCTACTTGTCAGCCCATCAAGGAATTTATTCACGTTAATAGGTGCAGTGTTAACAGTAAAAACAATAAAATAAAATATAGTAAGACCAGAGCAAAATCACCCCTAAACAAATTTGTGGAAAAAAAGAGAAAAGATTGTATTAACTTAATGTTAATAATTCTAAAACTTAGATAAGTTGTCCTTGATATAATAATTCTTATTTATTTCAATTTATTTTAACAACAAAAAGAGCCACTGACTCTAAGTCACGCAGTTTGTTTTTGAGCATTTCTCTGTGGAGTAGATTTTTCTCCATATTTATTAGAACAGAGAATAGGATGCAATAGTTTTTGAATAGGAAGCTTCAGCAAAATGCCTTCAAATCCTCGCTCTCTTTATCAGCACATATTAAATATACTGGCAGGTATCCCTCCTTAATCTATACGGTTATATTCAGACATTCATTTGCTGTCCAAAGCATTTAGCATAAACTTAAACCGATTTATCAAGTCTTTATGTGATTATAGTTGTTTTTTGACTTGTAAGATGAGAAAAAATTATAGGCAAAGACTAATAAATGTTTTGATGCCTTACTTTCCATCACTTCTTTTGAAAGATACTGTACAGAGAAATAGAGTGGTGTAGAGTTTCCCTAGTCTTATTTATCATATACCATCTAATTGCAGAAAACTCTGGCCCATATTTGTTAATAATAAATGCTATTAAATACTTTGAATGTAAATGAATTTTCCTATTAAGAGAAAAACATGGAGTGTTTAGCTATTGTAAAGCAAGACTTTAACAATTTTTTAACAAGTTGGGACCATGCTTTTTAAGAAAGAGATATGAAATAGTTTTACATATTAATAGTTAATAAATAGAATGTTTGTATGTTTAGAACTACTATCATTATCACACATACAAATAAACTTTTTAACAAAGTATTAGCTAATTATGGAGGAGTCAAATTATAAAATACAATTTAAAAAATTCCAGTCACATAGATATGAATGGCAAAATCCACAGAGTTGAGAGATATGTCTTTCCATCCTCACTGTACCTCTTTTACTATAGCTCACCTGATTTACAGTTGAAAAATTTGAGGGCTATGTTAGTACCCTCTTCGTGTGTGTGAGACCACTTCATAAGCATCCGTTTAAAACAGAGCTTGGTGGCAGGACTTCTCGAATGGTGGAGTGAGTAGCTTCATAAATCTATACATCTATTAATAGCAACAAAGACACTGGCAAAATTGTCAACATCACCTTTTTAAGAAACTTCCAAATAATTGAAAAATGACTCATTGTATATAAAGGATCCTCCAAATGAGCAATTATTGACTTCTCATCAGAAACCATGAAGAATAGAAAGCAGTGGGAAGACATATTCAGATGTTGAAAAAAAAGACTATTAATCAAGAATACTACATTCAGCCAAATTAAGATATTCCCAGATAAACAGTGAGAAAACTTCTTCCTAGCAGACTATCCCACAAGAAAAACTAAGGGAATCATTCAGGCCAAATAAAATAAGAGGATGCGAAATAATAGGTTAATTCCACAGGATGTAATAAAGAGCACTAGTAAAGATAACTAGATAAATATAAGAAAGTGTTTAAATATATTTTTTGTAATATTTTCTTCTCTGATATATTTGAAAGACAACTGCATAAAGAAATAATTATAAAAATGTGTTAATTAGCTAATAATGTATAAAGATCTAATTATCATGATAATAGTAGCCCAAGGAGGGGTAAATGGGGTGATCTTGGAGCAAAGTTTCTGTAAATTATTTAAATTAATTTAGTATTAATCTGAGTTTGATTGTTTCAAATTAAGGTGTTAATTTCAATCCCCAGGACAATCATTAATAAAAAGATCTATATCTATACACACACAAACATATGCACACACACACACATACAGAAACACAGGGGAACTAACAAAGTAATTAAAATGGTACACTAGAAAATATGTATTTAACATAAAATAGCAGTGACAAAGAAATAAAGTGTTAGAGATATAAGGCATATAGAAATAAACAGCAAAATGACAGAAGTAAATCCTATCTTATCATTAATTACATTAAACATAAATGGATAAAACATTCTAACCAAAGGCATAGATTAGAAGAGTGGACTTCAAGAGTGGAACTATGTGCTATCTACAAAAAATGCATTTTATATCCAAAGACACAAGCAGGTTGAAAATAAAAGGATGGAAAAAGATATACCATGCATACAGTAGTCAAAAGAGAGCTGAGTGGTTATAATGATATCAGACAAAATAGACCTTAAAACAAAAATTAAAAGACTGGAGCAGAAATAAACAATAGCAAGTTGAAAAACAATAAAAACATTTTTGTTTTATAGTATACAAGGGAATACTATGAACAATTGTAAGTAAGGGAATTATATACTTAGATAAAATGTTCAAATTCTTTGAAAGATAGTACTAAAAATGACTCAAGAAGAAATAAAAAATTTGAGTAGACCTGTAACAAGCAAAGAAATTGAATTAGTAATTATAAAACTTCCCACAAAGAAAAGTTGAGGCCCAGATGGCTTCACTGATAAATTCTAACAAACATTTAAGAATTAAAACCAAACATTCACAACCTCTTCCAAAAGAGCAGACTACAAGATCTGGCATAATACAAGATCAATATACAAAAATCAGTGTACTTCTCTAGACTTGCCGAGAACAATCTGAAAATAAAATTAAGAAAATAATTTGATTTAAAATACTATCCAAAAGAATAAAGTGCTTAGAAATAAATGTAACAAAGAAGTACCAGAAAGGTATACTTAAAACTGCTAAATATTATTGAAAGACTAAAACTGAAAACTACAAAACATTGTTGAAAGAAGTAAAAGATCAAAGTAAGTTGAATGGCTTCCTATGTTCATGGATCAGAAAAGTTAATACTGTCAAGATGACAGAACTTCCCAAATTGATCTACAGATTCACTGCAATCACCATCAAAATACCAGCTGGCTTCTTCACAGAAATTGACAATCTAGTCCTAAAATTGATATGGAAAATGACCCAGAATGGCTAAAACAGTCTTGAAAAAGAACAAAGTTGAGTACCCACACTTCACAATGTCAAAATTTACTACAAAGCTACATGATGTGATAATGTGAGACTGGCACAAGAACAGACATACCGATGAATGGAATAGAAGTAAGAGTCCAGAAATAAACTCTTAGATTTATGGTCAATTTATTTTTGACAAGGATGGCAAGACAATTCAATTAAATGGTGCTGAAACAACTGGATAGCCATGTAAGAAGAATGCAGTTGAGTCCTTATATTAAACTATACACAGATACACACACACACACACACACACACACACAAAGATCATGTACCTAATTGTAAGAGATAAAACTATAAATCTCTTGGAAGAAAATGTACGAGTAAATCTTTGTGATCTCTTCTTGGGAAATGGCTTTTTAGATGTAAAGCCAAAAGCATAAGCAACAAAAGAAAAAGTAAATAATTGGACTTCATCAAAATTAAGGACTTTTTTGGCTACAAAGAATATCATCAAGAAAGTGAAAAGATAACCCAAAAAATGTGAGAAAATACTTGCAAAACATGTATCTGAATAAGAAATTGTAACTTGAATATTTAAAGAATGCTTACAACTTAATAATATAAAGACAAATAACCCAATTTAAAAATGGGCAGGGAACATGACTTCAGCAAGATGGCAGAATTGGTGTTTTCCTACCATCTCCCCCCAAAGAACATGACTTTTGACAATCACTCACAGACATGAGCACCTTTCGGGGGTCTGGGCATCCAGCATAAAAGTTCCAGCACACCACTGGAGAAAAAAATATCCAAGATTGGACTAATTGATGAGTATAAGAGAAATAATTTCATTTTACCTGCATTGCCCCTTCCCCAAGGCAGCATAATTCAATCCCAAGAGACCCCTTCAACTGGTGATTTCTCCCAGAGGGGAAAGAGAGTGTGTGAGTGAGCTTCTGGCTTACTCAGTTGTGCAGGATGCTGATACAATTGCCCACTTCTTTCTCACCCAATCCAGAATACTGAGGTGATCTGCATGTCTGAGGGGTGGGGAGAGGCTGGGAGCATAGCAGCCAGGGCTCAGAATTCATCAAAGGAATATGGATCCTACTAACCACTTCACTGACTCCTTCAGGAAGACCTAACAACGAGACGCTGGGACTATCTTGCATGAGGTTCCCCCGACCTGTCCCACAGGCACCCCTAGTACTATACATGCCTCACTCACACGTACCACTGGCCATCTCCCTTTGAGAGCACCCAAAGGAGGTGACTGTGAGCCTTTGAAGACAGCTAGTGAACACATGCAGAAAGCCAGCCTGACTATAGAATTGGGAGAAAGCACACAACTTGAGCATTCAGGGCTACCCTAGGGACAGCAAACTGAAGGCTGGCAGCCCCTGACCTGGATTTGCAGGACTGAGAGAAGGCATATAATCTTAAGAATTCCACTCCAAGAGGGAACAAGAAGTGTGGAGAAGTTGTATCTATAGAAAAGCCTCAGAATCCTTAGCAGGGATGTCAGGAAAGGTATTTATCCCATGAAAATATAATACACACTGGTAAAGGTAAGTATTTGGTCAAATTCAGAATACTCTAATGCTGTATATGATTATGTGTCTTGTATTGACTACACGATAATTTGGTAATGGATACAAAATATAAAAAGATGTATATTATGACATGAGAAACATAAAATGTGGGAGAGGAATAAAAGAGTAAAGTTTTTGTATGCAATCGAAGTTAAGTTGTTATGAACCTAACATAGATGGTTATAATTACGTTTCATGTAAGTCTCTTGGTAACCACAATGCAAAAATCTATAGCAGACACATAAAAGATAAAGATAGGCATACCACTACAGAAAATCATCCATTCAAGGACAAAAGAAAGAGAGGAAGAAAGGAACTACCAAACAACCAGAAAACAATTAATAAGATGGCATTATTAAGTCCTCACCTATCAATAATTACTTGAAATGTAAATGGATTAAATTCTCCAGTCAAAAGGCACAGAGTGGCTGAAGGATAAAAACAAGACCCAACTATATGCTGCCTACAAAAAGACTCACTTTTGCTGTAAGGACACATACACTGAAATGAAGGGGTATAAGAAGATACTTCACACAAATGAAAACCAAGAGAGGACATGAGTAACTTTACTTATATCAGACAAATTAGACTTTAAGTCAAAAAATCTAACAAAAAAGATCATTATATAATGATAAAGGGGTCAATTTACCAAGAGGATATAACAATTATAAATATGTATGCACGTAACATCAGAGCACCTAAAGATATTAAGCAAATGCTATCATAGTTGAAGGGATAAATAGACAACAATACTATAGTAGGGGACTTCAGTACCCACTTTCAATGATTGATAGATCATCCAGACAGAAAATCAATAAGAAACCTTGGACTTGAACTACAGTTCAAATTAACGGGACCGAACAGACATACATGGAATATTCATTCCATTCGACAGGAGCAGGATACACATTCTTCAAAAACACACACACAACATTATCCAGAATGGATCATATGTTAAGTCACAGAACAAGTCTGAATAAAATTGAAGAAGATTGAAATCATACTAAGTATCCTTTCCAACCACAATGGTGAGAACTAGAACTCAATTACAAGAAAACTAGAATGAGGAGATGGGCATGGATGTTAGCTAAGGGCCAGTCTTCCTCAGCAAAAAGAGGAGGATTGATGGCAGATGTTATCTCAGGGCTAATCTTTCTCAAAAGACAAACAAACAAACAAACAAACAAATAAAAATAAAAGCATCATATATCATGATCAAACTGGATTTATGCCTGGGATGCAAGGATGTTTCAGCATACACAAATTGGTAAATGTGATACACAATATTAACAGAATGGATGATAAAGTTTACAGGATCATCTTAATAGATGCTGAAAAAGCATTTGACAAAATTTAACATCCTTTTATGATAAAAATTCTCAGCAAATTAGGTATAGAAGGAATGTACCTCAACATAACAAAAGCTATACGACAAGCTCATAGCTAACATACTCAATGGTAAAAAGCTGAATGCTCTTACTCTAAGGTCAGGAACAAGGCAAAGATGCCCGCTCTCACCACCTCTATCCATCGTGATACTGGAAATCCTAGCCACAGAAATCAGGCAAGAGAAATAAGTAAAAGGTATTCCAACCAGAAAGGAAGAAGTAAAATTGTCTTTCTTCGAAGATGGCAGGTTTCATGTAGAAAGCTCTAAAGACTTCGCTAAAAAAATTTTTTTAGAACTAATAAATGAATTCAGTAAACTTGCAGGATTCAAATCAATATACAAAAATCGGTTGCATTTCTATACACTAACAACAAACTATTGGAAAGAGAAATTAGAAAAACAATCCCGTTTACAATAGCATCAAAAACAATAAAATACTTAGGAATAAATTTAATCAAGGTGGTGAAAGACCTGTACACTGAAAACTATGAAACGTTATGAAAGAAATTGAGAAAGACACAAGTAAATGATAAGATATCCTATGTTTGTGGATTGAAACAATTAATATTGTTAAAAGGACTACACTACCCAAAAGATCTACAGATTCAATGCCATCCCTATCCAAATTCCATTGATAATTTTTATAGAAATTTAAAAAAAAATCCTAAAATTCATATGGAACCACAGAAGACCCGAACAGCCAAAGCAATCTTCAGAATGATGAACAAAGCTGGAGCTATCACACTCCCTGATTTCAAACTCTATTACAAAGTTATAGTAATCAAAACAGTATAGTAGTAGTATAAAAACAGACACATTGACCAATGGAACAGAATAGAGAGCCCATATGCAAACCCAAGCATATACGGTCAGCTAATCTTTAACAAGGTACCAAGAACACACAATGAGGAAAGGATAGTCTCTTCAATAAATGCTGTCTGGGAAACTGGATGACCATAATCAAAACAATGAAATTGGACCCCTATCTTGCGCTGCTCACAGAAATTAACTCAAAATAAAGACTTAAATAGGAGACCTAGATCTATAAAACTCCCAGACGAAAACCAAAAAAAAATCTCCTCGACATTGGTCTTGACAATGATTTTTTGGATATAACACCAAAAGTACAGGCAACAAAAGCAAAAATGAACAAGTGGATCTATATCAAACCAAAAGCTTCTGCACAGCAAAATAAACCTTCAAAAATCAAAAGACAACCTATAGATTGGGAGAAAATATTTGCAAACCTGTATATTTGATAAGGAGTTAATATTCAATATATAAGGAGCTTAAACAACTCAATAGGAAAAAATATAATAACCATATTAATAAGTGGACAAAGGAACTGAAAAGACATTTTTCCAAAGAAGAAATACAACAGCAGGTACATGAAAAGATGCTCAACATCAGTAATTATCAGGGAAATGAAAATCAAAACCACAATGCGATATCATCTCATACCTGTTAGGATGGCTTTTATCAAAAAGTCAACAGCTAAGTGTTGGTGAGGATGTGGAGAAAAGATATCCCTCGTTCACTGTTGGCAGGAATATAAATTTTTACAGCCACTATGAAAAATAGTATGGAGGTTACTCAAAAAACTAAGAACAGAACGTGATCCAGGAGTCTCCCTGCTGTGTATACATATATCTGAAGGAAATGACATCAGTATTTCGGAGAGATATCTGCACTCTTATGTCAACTGCAGCATTATTCACAATAATTCACAATAGCCAAGATATGGAATCTCAGTGTCTGTCAACAAATAAAGAAAGAAAGAAAATGTGATATATATATATATTCATATATATATATATATATATATATATATATATATATAATGGAATATTATTTGTAAGAAAGAAGGAAAACCTAACATTTGCAACAACATAGATGAACCTAGAGGAGATTATATTAAGTGAAATTAGCCAGAGAGAGAAAGAGAAATATTGTATGATTTCACTTATATGTACAATCTTAAAAAGAGAAAAAGTCAAATTAATAGAAACAGAGAGTAAAATGGTGGTTATTATGGCCTAGGGTATGAGGAAGAGGGGAGACGCTGGTTAACAGGTTTAGCCCTCATTTATGATATAAGATGAATAAGCTTTGGAGATCTATAAGCTTGGTGACTATAATTAATAATACTGTACTGTGTACTTGAAATTTATTGAGAGCAGACAGTTAGCATTCTCACTACACATACACGCAAAAGGTAACTATGTAAGATGATGGATGTGTTAATTAATCTGATTGTGGTAATCATTTCACAAAATATACATATATCAGATCATCATATTGTATACTTGAAATATATACAATTTTATTTGTCCAGTATAGCCCAACAAAGCTAAAAAAAAATTTAAATTGTAGTAAAAAAGTGGCAATTACCCAAATATCCATAATGGGATAACAAAATATGGTACATCCACACAATAGAATGTTATCCTTCAAGGAAAAGGAGGCAGTACTGAGACAGGCTACAACATGGGTAAATCTTAACAACATTTGCTGAGCAAAAGAATGTAGTCACAAAAACACACGTATCGTGTGATTCAATTTATATCAAAAGATAAGAATAGTCACATCTCTAGAGATAAAATATATGTGATGGTTTTCCTAGAAGAGGTGGAAGTGAAATGGGTGAGACTGTTATAGGTGCAAAGTTTCTTCTTGGGGTGATGGAAATGTCCTAAAATTATGAAAATGTGGTGATGGTCACACAACTCTGTGAATATACTAACAAAACACTAAGTTGTACATCTTAAATGGGTGAATTTTATGGAACATAAATTCCATCTCAATAAAACTGTTTTAAAAACCCTGCCCAGTTAAATAATACAATAGTTATCTCTTTGTATTTCCATCATATGCTAAGCATATGTCTTTCCCAGGTATGTGGACTATGTCGTCTTATTAGTTGAATCCCCTACTAGTACTGCTTCTGGTTTGTTGCCACCAATCATGGAATATTTACTCAATACTTAAACATAAATGTTATGTTTCTAAATAAAACAATTGAATTAGAGCAAAGACTTGACTGTCTTTTTAACTCTTGTAGAATCATCACTTGGAATAGTCTGTTTCATCATAAGTACTCAATACGTACTTATTGGATAGACCATTGATAGATAAATTTATCTCACGCACCATTAAGGGGGTGACATTATGATATGATAATGTTGAAGACACTGTAATAGGATGAAACTTTATTTTTGCCCTCTGAAAGTGTCTGATCCTGGAACACAAGGATGGTCCTTTTGTTAGCCAGGTGAACTCTCTGCTTTAGTAATTTGCAGTTTTCAATTAATACTTGACATGCCGCTTTACTTTTTGTTTTAAATTTCTATTTATTTGTCAAAGGTTGCTCTAATATCTAATACTTTCATACAGAATTCTTTTCTGTATAGTTCAGAGTATGAATTATACATAAGATGATAAAATCCTTGAAGGCAAGGTCTTATCCAACTGTAACTTTATTATCTACTCCAATGTCATCTCAAAATATATTGATCAGGATAATCGACATCTGATATGCTTATCAAATTTCTTCCCTAGAATAAAATTCTGCTGTTTCCTACCCAAAATAAAGTCTCATTTCTATGAGCAACAGCAAGATATATTTCTCAGGTATTTTAGGACTCCTAGAATGGATATTCTCCTTCTACTTTTATTCATTGTTTTCATTCATAAATAATATATGCTTATTGATTAGTATTGCACATCAGCTTAGCACCACATTTTCTTAATATTGCATCACATATGGTTATTTTCTATAAGGAGACCTGTCTCCGTGGTTCTTGGCGGCATTTGTATGCTATTTGGACTCCTAGTGTGGCTATTGAGCCCTTCTTAAGGAAACCTGTAACAACTATAAAAAAGAATTACCCATAAGTATATATACGTTAAGGTAACTGCTACATAACAGAACTAATAATTGAGGCCATGCTCAAAGGGGGATGTATCCTACTGCAGGGGCTAGGAGTTCTTCAGCCTACATGGATTCCCACTATCAAACTTAGGTTTTGTTTCCTCCAATAACATCTTAAGCTGCTCACGTGCACATCACAGGGCTTCCTCCACTTGCCTGCCTGATGCTGGTCCTTGGATGTCCTGGGTCTCCCTGCTGCCCTTTCTGTTCCCTGCTATTCCTGGGAATGTCCTGTGATTACCAAGAGGCACCATCAAGGCCCGCTGAGGGCAGTTGTGCGAGCAGCCTCACTGAGTGTAAATAAATAAATAGATGAGAATGAACAAAGCCAGTGCCGATGCCCCAGATTTATCTGCTGAGTTATCAGAAGTCTTGTAAGAAGGAATCCATTTAGGTAGATGGAAATTTTCAGAGTTTCAGAAGAAACTTGGCTTGAAGTGTCAGAGAGCGGGGTTCTAGGAGCTGCAGAAGATTCTGAGAAGGACTGACTTAGATAAAACAACGGCAGTCATAATACAAACCAGATAAAAGCAGTTTTCGTTTTATTAGACAGCACCAAATGTGAGACAGAGAAACCTGGGCATCACCAGTAACCTTTAGGTGTAAGAAAATTAGCATGTTTTCTCAAAATATGTTCTTGGTTCCACTCTCTGAACTGGCTGAGAATGTGTCTGCCCCAGTGCCTTTTGAGTCCAAGTAATGGCTCTATCATGAATTATGCCTTTCATATATCTAACATAAAAAGGCCTTTTCTGCTTCAAGCACTGTAATACAAATGTTCTAATTTAATGCGTGAGTGATTTTGATTCGGCCAATTATTATTCATATTGTTGGTTATGGTCTTTTGACTCAATGAGTCTTTTGAATCGAGTGTGTTAGTTCTAATGCCCCGGGTTTTGATTTCGGTTTGTATAGATAGTCTTTTCACTACTTTCCAATAAATACATCTTAACAACCTTAGTGTTTCTTAATTCCAAATGGTCCCTATTTTGTGGCTCAAGATCATCTTTGAAATAGGATGAGACACCCCCCTGACTTTCCACCTTTTAGTGCTTGCACTACTCTTGTCAAGCCACACCTACCCCCGTACTTCAGTGAAGTCAAAGATTGGCCCATCTCTAGGCTCTGATTCACCCGTTGCCTTAAGGGATCTTATCCTCTGAACCACATACTTCTGATCATCTTTTCAGGCCCAGCTCTAAGTTTAACTTCAACATAGAACCTCCCCTTCTTTATTCCATTAGTTGCGAGCAAACCCTCATTTCCGAATCTCCATCTCTGGCGTTTCTGCCTCTCTCACACAGTATGTACCACATTTCTTTTTATACTACAGTGTGGTTTGTGTGCTTGGCTTACATCTGCTCCGTCCCTGAGAGTAGGATTCTTCTCATCTTTTTTATCCCATAGGATTACAAGTGAACATAGTAGGTTCTTAACAAATATGTGCTGTATGAGTACATACATGAAAGAACTAGCATCAATGTGATATAGGGGCAAGAAACATATGACTAGTCTTCAATGGGGTGTCCTGAGACAAATTGTGTAATATTTCTATGAAATTGGGTTCCCCATTTTATAAACTGAGGGGAATAGATAGTGTCCTGTCTTCACCTCCAACGTCATGTAATCAGCCTCAGTGGGGAGCGGAGGAGGAGCAGAAGCAGGGGAAATCAGCTTAGTGTGCCTAGTGCTTTGCCTTTGGAAAGCATTTATCCCTCAGGAATATCATTCTAATAGAGTTAGCCAGCGGCAGTAGCCTTGCTATCAAACTGTAAGAATTAATACAGAGTACCTAGTCTTCTCCCTGCATGGTATAGTATAAAGCATTAGGGTTTTAACTCAGAGAATGTAGGTTTGTTTTATTTTTTTTCTATGCTGCTTGCAACCTGTGTCATCATGGAAAAGTTGCTTCATTTCTGCATGCCCCATTTCATAAATTTTTTAGATGGAGATAATAACATCAGCCACCCAGAGCTCTGAAATGACTTAACTCAATCAGCAAGTATGAGGCAGTACAGTGTACATTAACATCAAGGCCACCAGAACCAGAATCTCTAGGTGAAGATCAAGGATCTGCAAATTTCTGTGTGATGTCGGGAGAGTTACTTTACCTCTCTGTGTCCTAGTTTCTTCCTGTGTACAACGGGGATCATCACAGCTATCTGAAAAATGCTTCCAAGCATTAAAAGACCTAATACTCAATTAAAGCGTTTAGAACACGTGAAACCTCACTAAGCGTTAGATATATTCATTAAATGCCCAATACATAATTAGTTTATTTCACTTAATGTCAGATGGATAATGAAAGTGGCAGCCTCTTCCCTTCCATTCAGTCAAAGATCACAAGAGGGGATGAGCCAAGAAAGACAAAATCCTTTTATAATGTACCTCTCTCCTCTACAACATCTCTGTTCTCCTTCTGTTTAGATAAATGTAGAAAATTGACTCCCTGCTTTGTATTGAGGCTAATGGTTACCTCTCAGATACCACTTTCCACTTCTTTAAACCGTGGGCTATTCATTCATTATGAAGCATTGTTGAATACTAATCATGACCTCTGGAATTGCTTTTTGTACCCTAAAAATTATCATCGCTGGCCCTAGTTACTATCTTCTATCTTTTTCCAGACCATCTACACTCCCAGGCCATTCTTGGATCCATCTAAGTAGATTTGGCCTCACACTGTCTATCCTAGATACTTTATTAGCTTCTGTCGTACACTAACTTCCCTCTGCTGACCTTCAAAGTTCTCTTAAAGCCAACTGTAAATTCTAGTTCATTGTCCAAATCCTACCCTGCTTGCCATTTCTTATTTGCCTATGTTGTCCTTTGTTGAATTACAGACCTGGAGATCAAGATTTCATGCCCTTTAATTGGCAAAATGCAAATAGCAAAAAAAAAAAAAAAAAAAACCTGTGGAAAGTATATTTGAAAAATACTTAAAAGTTGAAAGCAAGACCAATGCTCAATGCTCTGATTAATCTGATTCTACCCAACATATTTTCCAATCCCTACTGCTAAATGATGAAGAAAATGTCTAGTCTCAAAATAAAGGCAGACTCCCTCAGCCAGTCTATTGTGTACGAAAGAATCAAATAGAAATTAAGGAATTTAACTGATATGAACTTGTCTAATATCAGATTTGTTTTTGGAGAGATGCAAATCGTATTTGACCCCAGACTTGAAGTGAATTATCAAGTATAATGGGGGACCACACATTTCAGAATTGTAACAGTAACAGCTGCTACTGTTTATTGAGCTCCTTACATGCCACTTGGCGCCTTACGTGCACTATCTTATTCTCCACCAATATCGCTACTATTATTTCCATTATAGAGAGTAATTACAATGAAGTGAGGAACCTTAATTCATTCAATAGGATCTCATCAATTAAGATATCGACAGTGTGGCCACATACGGCTACTCTATCTCCAATAGCATCTGCCTTCACTGTCGCCATTTCTCCTGCTTTATTTTTCTTTATTCCACTTGTTACCAGTTGGCACTAAATATATATATGCATGTGCCTGTTCACTGCTAATGTTTCCCTCTAATACTTAAGCTCCACGAGGGCAGGCACGTCCTCTTTTGATTTGTCATTGAATACCAGACCACAAAATAGTGCCTGACAGGGAGTTTTTTGTTACATGCTGTCAAGTCGACTCTAACTCCTGGCGACCCTATGGATGAGTGATGTCCACATTGTCCAGTCCTCAACAGCCCTACTCAGCACCTGTAGACTCAGGCCTATGGCTTCCTATATGGAGTCAGCCCATCTTCTATTCGGTCCTCCTCTTCTGCTGCCTCTACTTTTCCCAGCGTTACTGTCTTTTCCAAAGAACCCTGCCTTCTCACGATGTGCCCATAGTAGGGCAGCCTCAGTTTTATCATCTTTGCCTCCAGTGACAGTTCAGGCTTAATTTGCTCTGGGACCCACCTGCCACCTTTCTGGCAGTCCAGAGTGTCCTTAGAGCTCTCTTCCAACACCGTATTTCAAATGAATCAATATTTTTCCTGTTGGTCTTCTTCACTGTCCGGCTTTTGCACGCGTACACAGTAGCTAGGAGCACGAGGGTGTGGATAACCTTGTTCTTGGTCTCTAATGACACTTCCTCACACCTGGTGATCCTTCCTAATTCTTCCATTCCTGCCCTTCCGAGTCTCAGCCCTCTCTTGGTTTCTTGGCTGCAGTCTCCATTTAAATTGATGACTGAACCAAGGTAGACAAATTCTTTAAGAACTTCAATGTCTTCACTGTCTACATTAAAGTTGTGTAGTTCTTCTGTGTCATGATTTTTGTCTTCCTGGTGTTCAAATGCACTCGGGCTTTGGCATTTTCTTCTTTCACTTTTGTCAGAAGTCATTTCAAGTCATTGCTGCATTTTACCAGTAAGATGGTGTCATCTGCATATTTTAGATTATTGATATTTCTTCCACCAATTTTCACTCTTCTTTCATCTAAGTGTAGCCCAGTTTTTTCTATGATATGGCAGGAAATAGAGGTTCCATAAATATTTTTCTAATGAAAACATAAAGAATCTGAGCCACAGAGGGATCAAATAGCTTACCTTACCAACGGTATCCAATTAATAGAAAGGAAAAGCAGGATTCAGACCAAAGTCAGCAGTACAGTAAAGCAGAGTTCTCTCTACTGTCCGTGTCAATGCTCATATTTTCAAATTACTGTTTCCTGTTGCTAACATTAACAGAAGGGACTCTCATGTTCTTGCATCCAGCCCCCAAGGTCATGACCAAAACATTAGCAATGGAAATAAATGGAAGGTCTAACCCTTCCTCATGGCCAAGAATACTTTCTAAGATGCTGTAAAGAGGACGCTGAAGAAGAAGGAAATTTTTTAACAGGAAATGTTTATCTATAACTTGCTAATTGCATTTTATAGAGAAGTTTGCACACACCACTTTTCACGAAGCTCTGAGGAAAAAGAAAAGAGAAGGAAAGAACATTAAAAAGAAGAGTATGCCATTCGTGTTGACTAATGAAGGCATCTCTATCTTGTGTGACCACCTTTTCATGTGTTTCTTTTTAAACTGCAATCAATGAAAAGGACAGACATTCTCAGTATTAATGGACATTTGATTAGGCACAAGTATGCCTTCCCCATATTAATGATCAGTAATGTTCCTCTGTATGTGAATTTCATTGCCCTGAGAAAAATACCTCTTTCATTTGCATGATTTAAAAATCCCTCTCAATCATCTAATATTAATTCAGTTAATATTTTTAACTCAAAAGATAGTTCAACATAATGGCACATATCTTTTCCCAAAACTGCTTTGAATTTCCAAGTGTGACACCTTGAAAATCGGGATCCCTATGGACTTTGATGATGACATTGACTTTAATAGCAAAAAGATTTCTACCCCCACCTCATTGTCTTCTGTTCTGATCCTATTCTCAAAATTGCTCACACCTAAGCCCAGTTGGAGCCCAGGTGCCATTTCTGTTACTTAACTAGCAGCTGTGTCTTTTAAATCATTGCCTATCCATTGAAGAGGGGACATTTTAAATACATTTTTCAATAAAGAGGATATGTCTAGCAGCTGTATAGGAGCTGATCTCATCCTTTCTCTTTTATCTCACATAACACTCACCTCAGACTAACACAATGATCCTCATCCATGAAATTTGTAATTCATGCTAGCCAAAGAACAGGAAAATTCAACGAAAGAAATGATTCTTTAAAATGTTATTTCTATTCTTTCTTTCAAATATGAAACAGTGAAACTTCGTGGCTAGTCATTATGAAGAAAAGGATAGGAAATGAAGTAAAACAATTCTAAAATTGAAAAGAGATTGGCACACAAAACAAAATAGGTAAACACGTAAACTAATTACCAATGACACCTTCCATTTTATTTCCCACAGTAAAGTTTCAGAGAAAAATAGAACCTTGCATATATTGCAGATTGGTGCTGAATTTTTTTTTCTAAATAAGCTTCAAATACCTTCATATGATCTAGTTCAAGCTTAGAGATGGGAATGTAGTCTTTCTGGCAGAAACTGATTCCATATTTTCAGAAAGTCATAAATCCTCGCTTCTTTAATAATAGTTCTCCAGAAAGCTAAGGTCAGGAAAAATGAATATTTTAGCTCCAGTTTTATGTTTACTACATGAGACATAGCTTTCTTTTTGAAGTTTGCTTATTATTCTTTGAATTTGCTGCATCCATGAGTTCATTGTAAGAAGTGGATCTATAACTTTGTACATTTATTAATTCATTCAATATGTTCTTTTGCCCTAGGCTGGATAATGTTTGACATCAAAAGAGAACAGCTAACAATAGTATTGGGAGTGATTAGACAAATGATACAAATAAGACAAGATATGATGTTATTAGGATCAAGTTGAAGTTCTGATTAAGTTCTGTGAAATTTCAGAGATGGACTGATCACATGCTCTTGGAGAAATTGAACAGATTTCCAGAAGGAAAGAAGTGTTGTCTGGGCTTCCTGTGCTGGACTGAGGCAAGCACTGGAGAGGGAATTGGGCATTAGATATAATGGCTGTGCTCTGAGTTGGAGAAACATGGAGGACATTCAGAGAAGAGCAAATATGAATAGTCCTTTTCACCATAGAATGGAATGATCATCAGGGGTTAGTGGCAGAAAGGCTATAATGGGAATTTGGGGTTGGATCAGGGAAAATTGTAATTCAGCACAGCCTCTAGAAACTCTAAATATATGCAGAATTTAAGTTGCATGGCAAGCAAAAATTCTTTTGAGATTAAATGACAATATGGTTATTTCATTTTTATTTAAAACCCGTTTATTTGTTACCATGTAGCATTGATATCTAACACTGAGCATTTACCACGTGCAAAGAGTTCCACATAAATTATTGTATTTAATTCTTATAATAATGCTGCAAGCTAGATATTGTTATTACTATTATAAAAGAGAAGAAATTAGGACCCAGTGAGTAAAGGATCTTCCACGGGATCACAGGCAAAGCCAGCTCTGGTTCCTGGCCACCTGACCCTACTGCTCCTCTCCCAACATGCTCCGCTGCCTGGGTCAGTGGTTCAGAGCCATTCCCATGAAAGGAGTTCCATCTTTATAAGTAGTTGATTTAAATGAGATAAACAGGGAAGACAGAAAAATTAATTGGGTAGTGTTTTACTACTATATACATCTTGCTACCAACTTAGACATTTTTTTCCTCAAGATCTTTTTATTAGAGGGATATCCTTGACTTTCCAGAAGCTCAGAAGGGAGAATAAATGGCAAAGGATCAATGGGAATATCACAAAAACAGGCACCATTTTATGATTTATCCAAGAGATACTTACACAAAAGAAAAATCTTTGCATTAGAAGGATTGTTTTTTCACTTCTAAAATTATTTTCAGACACAGCAGCTACCAACCGTATATCAGGCAGATAGAAGATAAAATCTTCTGTTGAGCTAAAAAGTATTAAATGCTTTGCTCAAAACTCATGGGTAAATAACCTGGGAGTGAATTTGGAGAGAATGCTGCGATTCCCGTAAGCTGCAATTGTGAATTCAGTAAGACTGTGCGAGGGCGGAGATGGGAAAACCCATCCTCCTCTAGTCAGGGCTGCACTTCACCTGCTCTACTCCTAATGCTTCCCTCCACTCTGCTCTCATTTATTTTTTTGTTTTTTTATTTTTTCACTTTCACTTTGTAAACACTGCATCTTTTAAAATGCTAGGAATCTAAAAAGTAACACAGTGCTCAAAGTGAAATTAAATCATTGGTTTATATAGCATAATGTCATAATATTTTCCATACTATTTTCCCTTGCCTTATTAATATAACCATCAGTCTATTAGCTTTAACTGCTGCTGAAGACTGAGCAGATGTCTTCAGTGAATACTTCCATCCATAATTACCCCTTATTTTTTTCCTGAGAAGTTCAGCTAATTCAGATCCTACGAATGTATATGAAAAGTTTAAATGATTTCTCCCAAAATGCATTACCTTTTTCTTATCTACATTAAATTCCATCTGTCATTATGTTGCACAGTCTCACACTTTGATTAGATCCTTCTGGAGTTTTTAACAATCCTTGCTAGTTTTTTACTAACCTAAATAATCTCATAGCATTTTATAGAAGAACTTTTTAACAGTTATGACTTTTTGCCAGCCTTGCCTTTGTATGGATTTGCTATTAGTATTGCGTATGCATAGAAATGTGTTAAGCGTGAGGCTTCAGCAATGAAAAAGCATAGACACTTAAGCAAAAACAAACAAAAAAAATACAAAAGAAATAAAATAAAGTCTGGAAACCTTTTACTGCCTTTTTGTGTGGTGTTAACATATATGTGTTTCTGAAATAATATTGATTAATCACCACTAAAGGAATTAGGAGAACACATTGGCAGTTGCATCTTCTACCAAAATTTGTAAATATTTGAGAATCCTATTATCTATGTTTTCCAAATGAATGGAAATAATTTTAGCTGGAAAAACATCCACTCTTGACCCTTAGTTTTCAAGATATTTTAAATAGAACGATTTGTCTTTATATTATTTTCCACTAACAGGAAAAACTTGTTTGATTTCTAAAGCATGAATTGGTTATCTGGCTCTTAAGAACTCCTAAGCAAGCTTTTCAAGGAACAGGGGTAACTGTTTCTTCGCAGCTTGTTTTAACCGATGGCAGAGCTGGGAAGTTATCTCATTGATTTAGTTCTGACTTCTAGGATTATTTTTCTACTTCCCGATCAGTATCACCAAATCCAAGAAGAATAGCTTCTTGAAGTTGGAAGGGACTAAAGGTCATTATCTTAACCTCCAACTCAGTGGAGCCATCTCTTCTATTTATTCATGTACTTGAAAAATAGTAAGTGAATCCCCACTCTCGTAGGACAGGAAATATAACTGTGAACAAAACAGATAGGGCCCCTCCCCTTCTGAAGGGCTTATTTCCATTTTAAGGATAAAGAGATTGAAGTTTAGAAAGATTAAATGTCATGCTCAATGTAATACAGCCAGCCAGTGAATGAACTGGAACTGGAATCCACGTATATCTCAATTCCAAACCCCTCGCTCTTAGTAGTTCATTCGCTTTGGATACTAATAGTTGCTAAGAATTTCAGCTCACACTGACCTGCAGTCACATATTCGGAAAGTTTGGTCCATAGGTCATGGCTCTGCCATATGAAATTATAAAAAGTCATTTCTGTTTCGTATAGAAACACCTTAAATCACTGAAGACAGTTTTCAAGTTTATTCTATTTTTTCCCCCTCCAAACTTAACTTCCCCACAGGTTAGTAATTATAGATCTCTCAGAATTATGACCAATTTTCTCTGGATTTACACTTTTTTTCACTTTTCTTCTTGAAATGTGTCACCAAGAACTAGACACACTTGTAAACTACTTAGCAGTTTATTATCTCATTTGATGCCCATAAAACCATTGAGTTATGTATTATTCTCACTTTCTTTGAAGAAATCAAGTCTTGGTGAAATTTAGATATTTGAGTCAGGATACACAGCAAGTAAGGGGCACACAAGGATGACAAACCAATTCTTCTGGAGTCCAATCAATCAATTTTAAAAATAATTTCCATATAAAATGACAAAAATTTGCTTCTTGATTGATATTTGAACATTATGCAAAATTGAAATTATTTTCAATAAAAATGAATGTTTGCCTTCTTCAGAAATATGCAACTCACCTATAGCTTGATTTATAACTAGGCATTCTAATTCTCTTTTGAGAATACTGTCCTATTAGCCTGACTTCCCAAGTCCAAAGGAGTACAAGAATATTCTGTTTTCACAGAAAACCAAGATCAACTGCAGCTTGGAATGCCTTTGGGAGCAATATTCTCAAAGCTATTCTGTGGGGAGAGAGAAATAGGGGGAGGTATAGAGAATACAGCCTTGGGACAAAATAAAGAGATGGAAAGGCTGTGTCAAAGGCATCATAAGGCTTGAGAAATTCACACAGGAAAAAGAGGGAAACACTGTTCCCAGAGCATACGGCCCTAATGACACCTGAGAGTGTGTGCCTGTGTGTGTATGTGTGTGTGTGTGTGTGTGTGTGTGTGTGTGTATGCGTATGTGCTCAGTCAACAAGAGTTGAGTGAGTTTTGTGAATCACCAGGTAACACTCCATGCTCTGTATTGAGGATACAACTAGCAGAAGGTCCTCTGCCTTTAAAGAATTCACATGTTTTAGATTCACAAGTATAATTATGAATGTATACATATTCATATACATTATATACATATTTCATTATTTAGATCAGGGTCAAGTTGTTCCTGACACAATCCTTTTCTCTCATGTTCTAAGGAACAGCTCCACTTACCTCCCAGCAGCTGGCACCTCCAGAGCACCAAGCATGATAATAATCAAAATTCACTGCATCCCAGAAATGCTTCAAATCACATACATACCCTTGGAAGGAGTTGGTGCAAGAATGTTTTCATGTCAGAGGTTTTTTTCGGGGTCTTCTCACAGTGGGCACTTCAGACAAACACATTACTTTGATTATTTCTTGCTGCTATTACAATGCGCAGGTCATTGTAACCATTAAGAAATCTACACAGGAGCTTATATAGACCAAATAATAGAGTAAAGCCTTTTCCTCAAGGCCTGGATTAGGGTCTATCGATGCCAGATTTCAAGTGACAGATAAGGGAAATGCACCAAGGAACAAGATCCTCCTTGTGTCTTGACTTCCTGGCTCCGATAAAGAGCAAGTATTGGCACCACCAGTTATGACCCTTCTCAAGATCAGAGAAGGAGGTCTGCAGCCTAACAAGACAATTGTAATCACCTGGTGCACCTGGCTTCTGCATATTTTAATGAAAGTAGTATCTAGACTTTAAAATTAATAGAAATGCAAAAATGTGTCATCGTTGATAAAATTAAAAAGCAGCTGGCTACCTACTGGTTTGTTCACTTTCATTTTCTGAAATTGATAGCTTTTCTGGAAGGTTTTCTTGAATATTTTCACCTTTGTAAACCATGGTGGGGTCAATAACTTCTTTTACACGGTTCTCCTTGGTAGGCTTTCATTTTTATCTGGACCCAGTCACAAATTTGTTCCTGAAAAAATCACTTAGATATTTTGCTAAGATGAGTCTAACGTATTCCCCAAAGTGCCTTTCAGGACACGCTTGAACGAGCCCTGCTCCGACTGCTGTGCCCCGCTACAGAGCACGAGAGCGCTTGTTTACAATACCTTCCTACAACCCACTCACAACATTTTAATTTAATAGGATTTGTAACTCATGTTTCAATTAAAAGTAAAATTATTGCGTTCCTTAGTTTGTGTGATTTTTTTTGATAGAATAGTACATTTATATGGTAATTTTCCAGAGATCAACTTTATTTATCGGTAAGAAGCTATTCCAAGATTGTTGTATATTTTCTTTGCTTAGGAAATGTTATCACATTTAATTGCCTGATCTTATTTGGGTTGCAATCATAGTCATTAATTAGTAGGAAGGTGAGGGACAGCATCATATCTAACTATCTGTTATGGCTGCCTTAATGAGGAAAATACCTGCCATCATTTTAAAGGCATCCTGTATACTTCACAAATACAGCTTGCTGTAGCATTCTCATTTAGGCTGTGAACATCAAAGGAAATTGATGTCAGGTGTGAACAGAAGCTGTTGACTATATCTGCCGAGGAAACTGAACGGTCCGTCTGGATAGGAGAGATGAAGGGCGGCTTATAACATTAACGAGACTACAGGTAATTAGTGTAAACTTTCAATGGTTGGTATGTCTGAAGAATAAAATACATTATTTATATGTATGCCTTATAAAACCACAAAAGTTTAAGGCATTTCTATTGTTTTCACTTTCTACTTCTATAGGAAATCAAGAAATAAACCAAATTAAATATAGAAAATCTAAAATCATGGTTTAGAATTAAAAGAAAGCCATGTTTTACAATTGTAATCCGAATAGCTATTTGTGAGTTTTAGGTACCTCCTTTGCTTCCTGCTATGTCATTAAATTCAAAGAAGTAAATGGAAAAATAAATGGCTGATTAATAAAATGCATGTCTTTGGTAATTTCTTTCAGAGCAGAAGTAGGTACTCTAAATTTGCAACATCTTTGAATGGATTTTTTAAAACTAAACTTAGATATGGCACCTGTGAGGGTAATGTGCCAAAATAGTATTTACGTTCCAAAAAGCAATAGTATTTACATTCCTTCTTTAAGCAAGGCCAAACCACAGAGTACACAGTCAACTGTAGCGGATTCCAAGAGTTGTTGCACATGGCACTTCCTACCCCCATTGGTGAAGTCATCTTTCCTGGGTTGATCATTGGCAACAACGTAATTAATAATAGCATGGTGCTTTCCTGGGCTTTGAAAGGGTAAATCTCCGTTCCTAGCCCATCTTTCGACTTCTGAAGTTTCTTATCCTTCACTTTCATTTTACAAAAGGAACTATTGAGGTGAGCAGATATTTTCCAGAAATAGGCTTCCAGGAAGGGATGCTCCTCCGTGCTTGGTAAAATTTTTTCTGTCGTGAATAAATGATTTTAGTCGACATGCTTATGATGCCTAAGATTGCTCTTTATCTACACATACTGGTTACTTATTTGTAGATTTGGATGATTAGACCCAATTTTCTCAGTAACTACTGATGGCATTCAGAGCAGCTTTTTGTTTCTGTAGGACCACATTAATGGAATTGACAGGCCTCAGTCTTAATTAAAATTGCTGTTACTCTATGTACTAAACCTTTTAACACTTACAAGATTATAGCTTATCTCTTCTACTATTCCTTCATGGAATAATATTTTTAGTGTCCAGTTTCCTAATATTTTTGATATTTTCTAACTGTATAAAGTAAGTCACAATCTTCTACGCCCTGAAGGAATCCAAGTCTGTGCTGTTCAAGATGCTAGCCTCTAGACACTTGTGGTTACTTAGATTTAAATTTTAATTAATTAAAACTAATGTCACTTAAAAATTAATTTCTCAGTTGCGCAAGCTACATTTCAATAGCTCAATGGCCATATATCTTACAGAACATTTCCATCATCACAAGAACTTCTTTTGGACAGTCCTGGTTTAGGGGATACAAACCTATATCATCTGTTCAGACAATCATTTTAAACATAGTTTCAAAAGTGTCCCATGTAGGGCAGAATAACTTGTCTAAGACATAAAACTAGCCAATGTCAGAGATTCAATTTCCCTTACCTCCTTAAAGTTCTGGAGACTTTGAAGTATAACAATTTGAGCCAACTGACCATTTGAAAAATTTTCTTCTTTTCCTTTTTCAAATTAGGTAAGATCTTTCATACGAAAAATGGTATATCCAGCCTAAAGTAATAATTAAGTATAGGTGTACATTTTAAGTTAGAAATTTTATACACAGCCTGGTGTACGTCGGCTTTAGAGAGACAGAGAATTCTCTAACATGTCAGGTTTGATTGGCCTGGGTTAGTCGAGACACCCTGGATCAGGCTTCTTGGTTTCCAGTCTGGCTTCACTTCTTGCTAGGTGCGCGATTAGGGTAGTTATTTAACTCCTTTATCCTAGTTTCTCATTTGTGCAATGGAGATAATAATATATTTACCTCTTAGGGTTGTCGTGGGGATTAAATTGATTAGTATACATAAAGCACTTGAGAGCAGTAGCTATAGTAATTATCATATTTATGTATTTTCATAATAAATATTATCATATTTATTCTATTTTCATATGATTTTTACTGGTTTGACGATCTGCTTCTAGGCCTAATTATCTGACCATGCTATATTTGAAACTAATATTAACTAACAATTAGAAGTTAGCCCATTGCTATAGTGCTCATGGATAATATACTACGATAGGAAAGCCTTCATGTATCTGTCTTCAGCTGTGTGTACCTGTAGCTATGACACAGTCCTGATGCTGACGTTATAATGGAAAGGAGAGGCTGGATGCACAGTGTATGTGTGCCATGAAGTCAGGCAAACCTGGGTTTAAATCCATGTTCCATCACTTAATTGCTCTTTATTATTGGATAAAATATTTATCCACCTTAAGCCTCAGATAGTTTTTCTGCTCAGAAAACCAAATGAGTGCTTCTCTCAGTGGATTGCTATTGGAAGGATTCAACGTGGACTTAGCACAGCTCCTGGCACGCTGTACTCATTCAATTTGCTGTGATTATTTGCTAATATTATTGATCTCCAATCAGATTATAAATCTGGAAACTGCAGGTTGGGGACACTTTATGCATTCATTTATACATTTAACATGTTTGTTGATATCTCAGATTGCAATCCTCCAACGCATAAGGAACTATTCAAGGTGTTGGGGCCATTCAGGAACAAGACACTACACTCACTGCTTCTCTCCTCGGATCTCACTTCATAATGGGCGGGGGGGTGATGGGTGGAATAGATTCTGAAAAATCAGATAGTGGTAGTTGCTACGCAGAAAATTTAAGTGGAATAATATGATAGAGGTGTCCTAGAACCTATTTTAAATGGGGAGGTGAATAATGCTCTCTCTGAGGAGGTGACACAAGTTAAAATCTGAGTAATAAAAAGGCCATACAAAGTTTCCTGTTGTCTTCCCACAGCCACTGGCTTATTAAATTAATTTGGTAGAGGTTCCATTCTCTACTTTCACGTTGTTTAGGCATAGCTGGGAGATTGAGAAATATAACTTTGGCTGCTATTATAACGGAGACTTGAGTAAATTTTCTTTAACTAAATCTTTATTGTAACTTTGACACGCCAGGGACAATATCAAGGCAAGCTTTGAGCATGAAAACAGGAATACTTTAAATCCCCTGAAATTTACTCATTTTTAAGGCCAATGAACAAGCCGTCTTCTCTCCCCACCACTCATGTGAAATGGCTATAGAGACACCAAGAAGCCCCCAGTTGCTAGCCTTTTTCAATCCTAATCCTATAAGACATTATCCTGCCTTTTACATTGTTAATCATTCCTTGCTTACAGTTCTCTGGCACACCTTAGGCTCTTTGTTTTCCTGCCCGTCTCTGTCTCTTCCTGTTCCCGAGTTAGCTCATCAACCTTCCGATTCCTAACTGGTTCCAATTGCTATTGGCAGGTTCATAACCCCAAATCTACAGTCCCAGCTCCAGACATGTCCCTGAGCTTCAGAATCATATCCAATGGCGTACGACACATTTCCGCCTGGACACTGCACAGAAAACATCAGCTTCTCTGCACCAAGTTGAACTCTTCTCCTCCCACAGGGGATGGCAGTGTCATGCCCCGAGTCTCCCAAGTTAGAAATGCGGTATCATTTTAAAGACTGTCCCTCTTTCTAGTGCTGTACATTCAATTTAAACCCAAACTCTCAAAATTAAATGTACCTGGTGAGCAACAGCAACTATACATAGTATTTAAACGTTGCGTGTGTTTCAGAGGAACATCGAAATATACTCCCCACTGTAGACGTGCAGAGTACACTGGAGGGCTGGGCTGTGGCAGAAAAGTTAACTTAATAGACATGTTCTTTATTTCACTTTGAATTTGACAGTAGAAAACCTCACCATAATTCCTGATAGCTTTGATAGTTTATAGACGTTGCTGTACCTGCAGTTTTTCTCATAGAAAGGCCCATAGATTTCGGGAGGGAAACATATAATTTATTTAAGCCAGAAAAAGGAAAAAATGTGAGTACAAATATGGAAAATATAAAAGATGAAATGTGTTGGGACAATGTGTCCTGGAGAACAGATGGCTGCTGGAGGAAGGGAGATGATTAAATCACTGTCCTCAAAGAAAGGAGAGTCTATAATAGGAAGTCCCGATATAAATCTTCCCAGAAAGCTAAGGAAGAGAAATTTAAACGAGTTGTTCAACTGAATTTATTTGTTTCTTTTTCTTTTCCAGAGGCCAGAGCCTTTGGTTAACTGGACATTTCCTATGCTTCAGATTCTTTTCTTCATTTTTCTGAGGAAAAGCCAACATTGGCACGACGTTTGTAAACTGCTGACTCCTTAAGGCAAATAGTCCTAATGTTTTTAAACCTTGCTCTCACATGCTTCGTTCCTTTTGTAATTTCCCATTGTCCTTAGGTTTTTTTTTTCCTTGATTAAGAAATCAGATTGTGTAATCCTTATTTTTATCTTCACCAATAAATTATCCCCTCATATCGTCTGGTTAGTACAGGGTGGCACAATCATAGTGCCAAGCCCACCATTACAGAAATATTCCAACGGACCCGAACGTTAAACCCTGTTAATTTCAATAAAAATCTCAATCCCATCTTAGAAACTCAGCCAAATTTAACAGGAAATAACATTTCACTAACCATCAACCATCCACACATTTTAATGATTCAAAATGTGTTTTGAATTTTTACCATTCTGGCCATGTAGGGGGATTCTAGGAAAAGCCAGACCTGAATCCCTCTGCTGTGTGTAGCATCTCCTGAACGTAGTTAAACAATGGAAGAGACCTCCTAATGTCTTTCTATGTGTTTATCCTGGCTACCTGGTGAATGCACAGTAATTAAGCAATCTGAAACAGCGCCTGACCCAGAGAGGAAGCGACTGCATTCTAGGGAAGTCCTTGAAATGTCTTCATCATTCTCCAGCCGATGTTCTTTATCTCTCTCCATGAAAGCTAATGTCAGCACAATTCTGGATCATCTCTTTATCCAGAATAGTCTCTGCAAACAGAAATGGTTGATCTTAAATGCGTATGCACAAACAACCCATCACAAAAACACAGAGACAATTCGAAGTCTGGGGGAAAATGCCTAAAAGCGAAAATGAGGGTGCATGAGAGCCAGAGTAGAAGAAATGAGGGCATCTTGAGCTCAGGTGAGGGTGGAGGAAAAAGAAAGGTAGAAGAAATCACAGTTTGCTGTTTTTTTTTCAAGGTCAAAGATATAATTAGCATTTGAAAAGATGTGAAGATGCACTACCAAGGGATAACGGGAGCACGCTGACCAAATTTGTGTCATTTAATGTCAGCAGCCATCAGAGATGTGATAAAACGAGGAGTGCCTTCTGTGGTGGTGAACTTGCGGCTCTGGCCTTCCAGCACTATGATGCTCAGGTCTCGCCCCAGGAAACAAGGCTGAGACTGCTTTGGAGGGAGATTCTGTGGAACATGTACTGAGGGGCTGTGATTAGTTTCTGAAATTTGTGACAACTTTTTGAAAAGTGAAAATACATGACAATCACTAATTGAGAATGGTGATGTGGGAAAGTGCTGCTGATTTTGCTGGCAGCCGCAAGACCTCCTCATGGACAGTCAGGTATAACTGAATTGCAACAAAGCCAGCGCCTAAAACCAGGGTTGGAGCCTGGAGTTCCCCTGCAGCTCAGTGGACTGAGAAGAACTCCTCTGCTTAGAACGGGAAATGCCTTACACTGACTCTCATAATGTCTCCTCGTGTCTTTTCTACAAAGACAGAAACACACATACACACCACACACACAATTTATTTAATAACCTAAGAAGGCAATTTCTTTGTGAAGGAAGGTGAAATGACCAAAGGAGTTCTGGGATTGTAGCCATTTTACATGCATTGATTTATTGACCCGTATTGTCTTATTAAATTATAAATTCAATTTAAAATAATTATGTGAAAACAGAAGTTGCTTTGCTGCATGTGTTGGGTGATAAAGGTCTTTATCCTTTAGAATACAATTTAATGATAATCAGCAGAACCTGGACTACGGTTCAAATTGAAACACTATAGATAAAAAGAAGAAATGCAAGTATGTTTTGCAATCAGGTAAAATATAGAAAATATTCACTTTCTATGAATACTAGTAGGATTTAATTTTCATATAACTTATACGATTAGCCCTTCATTCAACAGATAGTTTTGTGGGTTTTTTTGAGGAAGATTAGCCCTGAGCTAACATCTGCTGCCAATCTTCCTCTTTTTGCTGAGGAAGACTGGCCCTGAGCTAACATCCGTGCCCATCTTCCTCTACTTTATATGTGGAATGCCTGCCACAGCATGGCTTGCCAAGCAGTGCCATGTCTGTACCCAGGATCCGAACTGGCGAACCCCGGCTGCCGAATCGGAAAGTGGAAACTTAATCGCTGCGCCACCAGGCCAGCCCTTCAATGGATAGTTTTTGAGGACACACTGCTATTTGACGGGCTGAGATTGGAAATCCGGAAAGAAGACAATGGTGCAACGTGTATCCCCTACTGGTTAGATGGTACAAACGTTACTTCCCTGGATCGTCACGTTTTATTAATTTCATGTTATCCCCATTCTGTGGATAAGTGGATAGAGATTCAGGTCAATCTGCCCCAGCTCAGGGAGTTGGAAAATGGTGGAATCAGAATCTGAAGGCAAGTCTGTCTGACCTCTAAGCAGCAGAGCTTCTCCTTACAGAGAATTGACTGCCTCCACCCCCAACCCACGCAATGGTGAGAGGGGGACCAAAGTCCACGGGGTCAGACAGAAAAGTATCAAAACTTATTACACACAGTCATTCTAGCATTCGTAGGGGAAAGCCAAGCAGCTGCATGTTCCCTTAAAATCTGTCAGGGGCCAGCCCCGTGGCCAAGTGGTTAGGTTCGCATGCTCTGGTTTGGCCACCCAGTGTTCTACCAGTTCGAATCCTGGGCAAAGACGTGGCAGTGCTCATCAAGCCATGCTGAGGTGGCACCCCACATGGCACATCTAGAAGGACCTACAACTAGAGTATACAGCTATGCACTGGGGGGCTGTGGGGAGAAGAAGAAAAAAGAGAAAAGGAAAAAAGAGGAAGATTGGCAGCAGATATTAGCTCAGGTGCCAATCTTTAAAAAGATAAAAATAAATAAAATAAAATATGTCAATTTAACTGTAGCTTCTTTCCCTCTGTCAGCCTCCATTCATGAAAAGTATTTTTCCTTTTTCCAAACATTCGCTCGTTTATTTATTTATCAATTTACTTACTAACTTGATTAAATACTTTATTTCAAAAGAGATTTAATGCAAGAATTTTAATATGCATGTGTATTTATATACGTATTTGTTGTATATTTATATACGAATATGTATACATCCTTTGACAATATTATAATAGTGAGTAAATGTCAAACACGCTGAGTTGATCCCACAAAAAATACACACAACTTATTTGAGCTTCCGAGATTCTAAGACAAAATAAAAGACTAACTATTTCTTACAGCACTCGATGCCTTCGTAGAACTTCAACACGGGTCCTTATTACAGCATTTCCACTACTGGCTCCTAAGAAAATCAGTCAAAGTTACCAAGAAGCTCATTTTCTTTTCTCAAGGTACCCACCTCCCTATCAAAAGCCCTAGGAAAATGGCAAGTTCTGTTTCCCTTAGAGAACATGCTATGGAAGCATGGAAGTCAAGCAGTGAGGACATGAAGCTAACGACACCAAAGTAGAAAACATAATTTCCACACAAGCCTCTTTGTTTCTCTAAGAAAAAGAGATACCTTGCTCATTGGTCTCCAACTGTATATACCTCTGAACTGCTAGCCTATCTTTTCTTTGATAGGAATCATTTGGTCACAGGAAGATTAAGAAGTTTTGCTAAATGCATGATCGCATGGACACTACAATAACAACACTTCAAAGCATGTAGCCAACTGAAAACAGGTCAATATTGTGGTTTTAAAGCATTTCTTCAAATGCTTTGACACTTCCTCCATTAAAAGGTGAAGTCTAATTCCTCTCCTCTTAAATATGGGAAACGGTGGGTGATTCATTTTTAATAGAATGTGTCAGAAGTGACGTGGCATGACTTCAGAAATTAGGTTAGAAAAGGAAAGATGACATCACATCTATCACTGTTGTGAGGAAGCCCAGCAGCCGTGTGCGGAGGCCATGTGGAGGTGTTCTAGCCGCAGTGCCAGCTGAGATCGGGCATCCATAGCCCGCTAGCTACCTTTGAGCTACCCCAGCCGAACACAATGGGAGCAGAGATGAGCTGTCACAATGAGCCCTACCCAAATTTCAGATTTGGTGAATTAAATAAGTGGTGGTGCTGTTTTAAGAGGGTTGGGACAATTTGTTACTTAGAAATGGACTAAGACAAACAGTCAGTAGCACTAATTTCTCATACACAGAATAAATATTTTGTCCATAAGAATAATTTCTTACTTGGCTATAATAATGTATCTTCCATCAGTAATGATGCCTCTGGGGCATCCTCCTCTGGAAGAACAAAAATAATTCCCGCAGAGACCTCACATGATAAAAACCCAACGGAAAGTACACATTGCTTGCTCCTCTTCCATTGTATATTCTGTTTGGTACAGCTACCGGCTTTCTTCAGGAATAAGGACGACTGTTCTGACCTGCTACCTAATTGGTGAATACACAAATACACAAAGGTGTTAGAGACCTGTGATCACTACACGCATGTCAGCAAGGCTCTCGCTGAGTTCCTGATTGCGCTGCACTCTTCACGTTAGATGTGTGAACACATTTTCAAACTAAAAATGAACATGTGTGGCCTAATAAAGACGGGGCTTACATAATACATATTAAATCATAATTGGTTTTACATTTAATAGATATACTTTAATAAACAGAATAAAATAAGATAATTCAAGAGTGGCAAAATTATTGTGTTAGTTTTCTAAGACCTCCATAACAAAGTTGCACAGACTAGGGAGCTTAAACAATGGAAATTTATTTCCTTACAGTCCTGGAGACTAGAAGGTGGAGATCAAGGTGTCGGCAGCACTGGTTTCTTCTGGGGCCTGTCCCCTTGGCTTGTAGATAGCTGTCTTCTCCCTGTGGATCCACAGAATCTTCTCTCAGCCGAGCACTTTACATACACCATCTCATTAATACCTTGTGGAGTGATTAGTACTATGCCCATTTCACGGATAAAGAACCAAGGATTTAGAGAGATGCTTTAACTCTCCCAAGATAAAGCAGCTTGTAAATGGCCGACCCAAGTCCTTGAGCCTCCAAAGAACATTCTATTTGCATCTTATCATGTTTGCCACCTGATGGGTTAATTACTATTGGGGTTTCATTTAATGGTTACGATCTGAAAAGACTCAATCATTGAGCCACTGGCATGTCAACTTAAAAGCACGTAAGAGTATCTCTCCCATCCAAGGACATGTTTATCTCACCAACGCCCAAAATACGTAATTTTTAATAACGAAATATCATATATCATAAGATGTCAACAGAAAATATTTTTAAGTGAATGATGAAGTGGAAATAAACTAATTTTGCCATTTCTCATTAGATGCTGTCTAAAGAAGCTATCTATTATGAAGCTAAAGAAGAAACTAACTATTATGAAGCTAAAATGTGACTATATAGAGATAGAGTTTTAAAGGTAACCACAAAGCAGCCATGGTAGTGATATTTATACCACAGAAACCGGCAAATGTGATAAACCAAGGCTTTGTTCTGGAGAGCTAGTGTTAAACATTTACCACCACACCACTGCTATAAAGGATTAAAATGCAAGACTTTCACATTCTCAAAAAGAAACCCCATGCAAACAAAAAACCAAACAAAATGGATTATATGAAGGAATGTTTTTAAAATTAAAAACAGAAATTATGGAATAAAATATGCTGATAGACAAATCTATAATATAAATAAATATAAGTGGGCTAAGCTAGTCTATGAAATTTAAAAAGATGCTCATTGGGTTTCAAAGCAAAACCCAATTTCATAGTGTACACAAGATGCCCCCTAACCACCCATGCCCTAAAAAGTGACTTAAAATGCTCAAAGACATGAAGCTGGGCAGAGGAATTCTGGAAAGTGTAAACAAAATGAAAGTAGAGATCATCTTGAAACTGGATGAAGTGTTACCAGAACCAGCAGTGGTTGTTCCCAAGGGAGGGATAACAATTGTAGGGAAAGCGATTAAGTTGCACTACATTTCACTTAGGCGTTTTAAACCTTAGTAGGACATGTTTTTGTTACTTACAAAAAGTAAATAGAATAGTATATATTTTTTAAATTATTTAATTTTTAGAGAATCGTCACAGTCAGTGCTTCTCAGACATTTCCATGCATTGTATATAGCTGGAGAGCTTGTAAAATGCAGATTGTCAGGCTCCCCAGAGCCCAGGGATCTCCGTTTTTTGTAAAACCCTCATGTGATCCTCAGTCCAACTTGAGAGCCAATGACACAGGTATACTCATGGGAGAGAGGGATGTAGACGCAGCTGAATCTAAGAAGGACCGCCCAGTAGTGAAGGAGTCTGTCAGGGCCAAGAGGGGATTAGGGCTTGTGATACATCCAAGGAGGGGCAGAGTGTCCTCCACCACATGAAAGGGAGCTCCCTTTTCAGAGATATTCACAAGCTCAGCGGAAACCAGGATAAGAGCGTTCTGGTTTTGGCATCGTCACATTGTTGCCTTATCCATCATCCTCTTGAACCTCTCCTCCCTCCCTTCTCTGTACTGGCAACTCTTCCTCTGGATTCCTCTCCAAAGCACTTCAGGACTCCAGGCCTCAAACTTTCCACCACCATTCCTTGAAGTCCAATCAACTAATATCCCATTGTCCAGTCTTTGCTGTTGTTAATATGATCAACTAATTAACAGCAACAACAATGACATAAATCTTTGCAATTTATAAGGCTTTCTCTCATTTCTTACTTCATTTGAGACTTCTTACAAATGAAATGTCACATAATTTTTTGAATGAAACCCACTTAATTAAAAATGGCTGATACCTTAAATCATCATAAATGACTAAATGATAATGATCAGTGTTGAAATTTTCAACCAGGTTAACTAGCAATAATTAAGACAGAGTTTGGAGGAGAGATGCCGGGATCACAGGGGACTTTTGCAACACCCCTCAGATAACTCCATACAAGTGGCTGCCTGCATGGCCTGTGGACAATGAGTATTCAGCAATCTGATGCTTTTGTAGGAACCTCAGGTCAAATGCATTAAAAAATGTTTATTTCTTCAACAAAGATATTTTAATTTGAATTTGAGTCAGATGCACCTCCTATTCCCACCCCTGTGAACATCCACTTCACGTCTCCCAGTTCCTGGAGCAGCAAGGAAATCGCTCCACATGGCTGACCATGAGCGGACAGTAATGGACAACACCTGCAGCACATACCAGGGACGGGATATTGAAGGGAACTGACAGCTCTTTAAGCAAGGAGCTTTGTGGCTTCTTGCCCCACACCTGGAACAGGGCCTGACATACAGTAAATCCTAAGGTCCTGGTTTGCAACTTTGGATGCACATTGAAATCACCTGGAGAGTTTGTAAAAACACAGATGCCTCAGCCCCGCCCTCAGAGGTTCTGATTTGATTGGTCTAGGATGTAAGCTGGCATGGGCATTCTAAAAGGCCCCCTGAGGATTTTAGTGTACAGTGAATTTCGAGAGCTTCTCTCCTAAAGCACAACTTGAGAACACCAAGTGCTCCTAAGTCTGAAGTTCCGAATAAGCGCAGTGGTGAACACTCGCAGCTGTGTTTTCACAAACAGTGGTGTATCTAGTTGGTGAAGCTCTTCCTTTTGGATTTATTTTCCACCCTCCCAGTCAGACCCAGCTAATCCAAGAATTAAAGAGTTTTTAAGGAAGTAAAGAATCACGTAAAGACAATTTTAAGCGTAACTCAGTACAGGCATCCCTTCTACTTGTTCATGTCTTATACAAATATTAGATGTGAACCTACTGGGTGCTAGGACCAGGGATACGACAGTGAACAAGACACACAGCTTCTGCTCGCACAAGCTTCCTTGACTAGTTGTCCTCTCAGTTCATGCTGAGTCCTGTGCAGCCTGGGGAACCCACATATTCAATTTTAATATAAATTTCATGCCATACACTGTCCTAAGTGCTTTGCATCCACCATCTAATTTATTCCACAATCTATACAGATGTATTTATTTCTAATTAGCAGGTTAGGTACATACATTTAGGGCTGTACCTGCCCAGGACCTGTCCAAATTTATGCAGCCAGCAAGGGCTAGAAGGATCTAAATCCAGGTCCACCTGACTTCAAAACGCATGCTTTCATGACCCCATTCTTTTTTTGAACAGTTGTAATTGTTCAAAATTTTGAAATCGTATACTGACTTACAATCATTGCCCAGAAAGTTTGGACAGCTAGCTGCTCTTGGTTCTACCATCTCAAACAATAGCCACCCCTGCCGTGATGAATTTTCAGAGCTTGAAATCTAACGGCATCCATGTTCACTTTATGTTTTTCACTCCAGATGTCAACCATCCTGATTATTTGGATCTGGATTTACCCGCCTTGGCCAGTGACCCTCTTAAAGGCTATCACTGCAGACTGCACATATCTTTATCCTGTCTGTGGTTTTCTATGGTGGTTTTCCAATTGCTTTCTCATACTGTCCCATCTGATATTCACAAAACCCTTCTATAAGGTATCATTTCCTTCACCGAAGGTACCAGGAATCAGTGAAAGAAGATAAGGTTACTATGAGATAACAGAAAATGTATGTATTGGTCTCTTCCCCTGGTTCCTGGGACAGAGCTCCTAAAGCCCTTGTAATTTCCTAAGTGGTAAGAACTCTAGGAGCATCGCTTGTCCTACTACTTGGTCTTTGACCCCATCCCTAACCCAGGGCTCCTGAAACCCTTGTAAATTCCTAAGTGATAAGAGCACTAGGAGGGTATTTTGTTCTAATAGGTGACTCTGTGCAGGCTACTGGATGAGCGCTGGATGGGGCTGGTCATCAGAAAAATTAAGCCACGATTAGAAGCTTGGAATTTTCAGTCCCAGCATCCCCACTACTTCTCCAGAGAGGGGAGAGGGGCTAGAAACTGAGTTAATAATTGATCATGCCTATGTGATGAAGCCTCTACAAAAATTCCAGTAGTACAGTGTTTGGAGAGCTTCCAGGTTGGCGAGCACATTTGTGTACCAGGAGAGTAACACATCCCAACTCCACAGGGACAGAAGCTCTTGCACTTGGGACCCTCCCAGGCCTCGCCCTATGTATCTCTTCATCTGGCTTTTCATCTGCATCCTTTTTCATATCCTTAAATAAACTGGTAAACGTGTTCCCCTGAGTTCTGTGAGCTGCTCTAGCAAGTAATTGAACCTGAGGGGGGAGTCGTGAAAACCACTGATTTGTGGCCAAATTAGGCTGAAGTTTTGGGTAACCTGGGGACCTACTACTTGTGATTGGCATCTGAAGAGAGGTGGGAGCAGTCTTGTGGGACTGAGCCCTTAACCTGTGGGATCCGACACTATCTCCAGGTAGATAGTAGCAGAAGGAGTTAAATTGTAGGACATTCAGCTGGTGTCCTGGAGAATTGCTAGGTACGGGGGAAAAACCCCACACCTTTGGTGACCAGAACTGTCAGAAGCAAAGTAAAGGAGACACATAGGAGGACTGTGGGCTTTTCCATACAGTTACCCAGCAAGCAGGTGGCAGGGAAGGATGAGGAGGCAAGTGTCTGCCTCGACAGCAGCATGATGGAGATGGCCAGGTGTAACCGCCACCAGCTCTCACTGAATCAAAGGGGCAAGGATTGACTTTTTACTGCATCAGCAGACTAAGTTATATCACTGAGTAAGTCAATATGTTTAAAAGAACTATTAAGTAAAGCAAGGAGATAATTATCATTTGAAAAGTATCCTGGAGAGCTTGTGAAGGGAGCTTCTGAGATGTTGGCGACAATACTCAGTGTGGTGGTGGCCACATGGTGCTTGCTTCAGTCCTTTTACATGTGTTTCACACTTTTCTGGATGTATGATCTATTTTACAGGAAAAAAGAACTTGTTCTGCTGCTTTGTAAAGAAATATTAGAACTATTATTAGTGGTACATTTTAAATTCAGTGGTGTATTTCTCTCTATTTCTTTAGAAAGAAGTCAAGGAAAGTAGGTCATATTCATGACTATAATGGTTGCAAATAAGTTAAATATGATTCATCAAAACAAACTACGGTATGTTGAAGATAAAGTTGTCACATGAATACACAAAAGGAGAACATTTTTATCACTTTTCCCCTTATCTGTACCACGGAAAGATAATTTTCTTACTCCAAACCACATCAGTAATAATGATGGTGCAAACGAGAGCTCCTGAAGGCTTGAGGCCACTGAGATGCACTTCCCACCTGAGTCCTGTTCAAGCAGTCCCGCCCTCGGAGGGGTTTTCAGCAGAACTGCTTAACCAAGTCCTAGCACTGTCCACTCAAGAGGAGGGCACACGGGAAGCTGGGGCCCACCGCCCTTGCCTGGGCCACCACTCTAATCAGCAGAGCAATTAAACTAAGCAAAACATTCAAAAATTCAGAAAGAATGTTCTAGATAAACACTTATTTTGCAGTGATTAAAATGGCAGTAGTCACTCTGGGAATTTGATAACATATACTCAAGAACAGGATCGGAAAAAATAAAGTAGGCCTTATTTCAAAAATAACGTGATTAATACTATTTTATTATCTCTTGAGGAACGAGAAGAGTGCGCTTTAAACAGCACAAGCAAAAATGAACTATTACGTTTCTGAATCACTTGCAAACTGTTTTTCTCAAACATATTCTATCTGCATGCCCATATTCTCTTGAAATTTGACTCTTTCTAGAACTCTGCCTGCAATTTTAGCCATGTATGTTAAAGCCCTAGCCTATGATACAAAATACCAAAGCAAGAGACTGAAGTTGTGTATGAATAATATCTAGGTATGTGCCTATTTGCATAGATGATTGGCCAGTTGAAATTGTCTGATTCCAAATTGTTTAGGTTTTTATTCAAACCTAGAATTCAGAGAAGTACACACACACAACCCCCCCCACATACCACACCTATGTTATAACTGGAACTTCAGGCAGAGATCCACACATTAACGTTACAGAGCATCAGTTCCTAATGATGGCAAACCTCCAGGAAGAGCTCTGTATGACAAGACATCTGTGGACAATTTATACCCCTGCTGGATAGCCTAGACAGGTTTAGAAAAGCACACATTCTAAATTCCAATGTTAACCCAAAGCGAAATATTTTAATGCTATTTAACATTATTACTTAATGGTGTGTGTGGAATGGACATTGTAATTTGCCTAACAAAATATTTGTTGTGTAAACAATAAAACTATTGGGTTAATATTTTAATCTCTTTAAACACATCACTGCATGTAAAATATTACAAGGAGAAAATTGCAATTACGCCTCACTCAGAAGTTGCGCTATGAGAAGTAGATGCGTCTGTAGGTGTCCTCAAAGCTATTCTTCCAGGATTAAACAGCATCAGTGGGCTGTAACCTCTGCACATTCATTTCTCTACCTCACCCATATGGAGGGTTTTATATTATTTTGTAAAGGTGGCTTTGATGAAACATATTTCATATTCCTTTATCAGTGGAGAATGTTGCCATTTCAGGGCTTGAAGCAATTTGCAATTTCACATTACAGGATGCTTGCACTGGACGCTGCTGTTGGAGTACTGAAAACTGGAATGGAAGACACCACTTCCAGTAGGATCCCTGATGGGAGGCGGCTTCCACGAGGTAGTTTTGAACTTGTCAGCTACCTTGCAAGGGAATTTTCTTCTGCCCAAGTTACCAATGTGTGTTTGATTTGGGCATAGCATAACCAGGACACAGCTGCCTCTTCCTGCCTGCTCGTCCGCCTTTAGCATGAAAAACTACTTAGTTAACCTCTGCTTTTTAGCAGCAGCAAAACACAATATATGCTTTCACATTTAGCAGCAGCTTAGAAATAATAATAGTATCAATGAGTCAGACTGGCTTTCTATTGATGGATGGCCTCACTTACAGAAGAAAATGAGTGGATGTGGTGCAAAGCACTTTATTAATCATTTTTAAATTCCAAGTTTCTGAATGGCACTCTTTCATTATCCTTCTAAGCGAATCAACCAGAGTACTTTATTTGCCTATATATCTTAACATTTAAAAAAATTAATACCCTACATTCAGATGATTCTTCAGTGGCTTAAAAAAAAAGTGCCATGCTGGATTTATTTCCATTAATGAGCCCAGCCATTAGCAAACCATAGAAGCAAGGTCTCCTCTCATTTAGACTCATAGCTGGTGACTTACTGCCAGATGATAACCCACAAGTCTCTCTTCCTACAATCAATCAATCAATCAACCAACCAACCAATCAAACTTTTATTAAATAATTATAATGGCTTTAATTGGACTTTAAGCTTTGAGGAAACTTGTGGAATGTCTAAGCTGTGCTGATTTGAAGATATTCACAAAGCAAAGGAAATATGGCTGCTAAATGCTTCAATGCCATTTCAGTTTGGGGGCCTTTATAGTAAATTCATTATCAAAGAGCTTTATTCTTAGTAATTAGAACTCATCAGCTTGCTTGTATGAAAAGTACAAAGGACAGGATGGTCTTCATTTTCTTACAGGGATATGAGCATTGACCGCAGAGGGGAAAAAAATTTTCTGTTGCAGATTTGGTAAATTCACGGGAATAGACTGTTTTTATGTTTCCAAGCTTAGCTATAGAATGATAATTAGCCTTTCGATACTGGATGCTCCCAAGTGCCTGATGTGTATTAGACAATCCAGAAATGAATTATAAAAGAAAAATTAAATAAGATGCAGAGTATGGAGAAAGTAAATTTAAAGAAAACAAATAAACTTGTATTGAATGCTCCCCACCTATATTCTCTTCACTAGTGAGGAAAAAAAAAAGCTCTAAGAGAGGAGGTGAAAATTACAAAAAGCAAAGATTAAAATGGAAACAAAAAAATGTTTGCCAAGGGGAAACACACTCCAGATAAAAATAAACAAAATTCTCTTTGCATTTATGTACTCATAATTTTTCCACTGGGTACATTTGCACAGTTGGAATTAGAAAAAAGAAAAAAAACAAATTTCCCTCTAGCACATTTGTTAGAAGAGGAAAAGAGAAAAAAGCCCCATAGGTCAAGTCTCACAGAGAGAATGCCAAATGTCTTTGTGTCCAGTTATTTATGGTTTCAGATAATTGTACAGAAAATATCAAATTTGCATAGTGTGATTATTGCTGATTATTTATCTAGCAGTCAAAATGTTTCAGTGGTTCCTAGGATGACAGATTGACAAGTCCTTAAAACTCATTCATTTTATGAAATTTGCATGTAATTAGGCAATAATGAAGGGATGTTTGTGGACAGAGGATTATACTACAATATGCTGGAAGCAATTCAAATGCTTGACAAAGTGTTAACATTATCTTCAGATGCAACCAAGCCTTAAATGCTTGGCTCAAAATCACTAAATGTATGAATTGGGGAAGGAAGATTTAGAAAATTATCAATGGAGTAAAATGCACTTTTTTTTCACTTTTTGAAACATTCACTCACTAGATTTAACTATATTTAGGGTATTGTCGCATTCAAATTAGTCAGTCATGGTCTAGAATTTGGAGAGCAAAAGTGGGAGAGAGACACTACATGGTGAGGTCAAATTCTAGAGTGTCTCCCAGTCCTGCATGTGGATCGCAGCTCAGCCCCTCTCCAATAGAGTGACCTTGGACAGGTTACTTCTGAACCTCAGCACCTGTAGATACTGTATTGTGTAGACTCGAAATAACTCAAAATAATTCCTTCAGTCTTAGAAACACTTTATTCCCAAGCACTTATAATGATTTTTAAAATCTGGATGCTTCTTGCCTTTGAGGCTTTCATTTAAGGTAATAATATATCTTTTGTCCCCCAGAAAAAAAGTTGTATATTTCAATTTACAGCATCTTAGAATTAAAGAAATATAGTATTTATAAAGTGAAAAGCACAAAGGCAGATATAAAGTTCATCCTTAAAAAATGATACCTATTTTTCTCCTGTCTTCTTCCTGCTGAAATCTTTTCCATTGCTTCCCCAGGATTGAGATGGACATCATGAAATCTACATTTGAAAGTTACAGATTGCCTCTGATCCTCACACAGAAACGTCTTTTCAAGTAATTGATGTATATTATGTAAAATGCTTCCTTTCAAAACGAGACTACCTGAAGTATTGGGTTATTATAGCAATTTAAATCAATGAAAATCTTAACAAAGGCTTGTAGGGAGTTATAAGAGGAATAAAAGTTATTTCTTTTGACTGCTGGAGCCATAGTTTATAAATTGGTCTAAGGAGATATGTGCTCATATTTTGTGATTCTACCTGGGATTCTTAATAGTGTTCATTAGGTGGTGGAGTTGGGAAAAGGCAACCACAATTGGAAACTCAAAATAGTAAACTAGATCTCTATGTACAAATTGTAGAAGGTCTTGAGTGCGGTTCCAAAAGGTAGAGACCTCAGCCAGTGGACGACAGCCTTCAGGTGTTTTCCATCAGGAAATTCACCCAATCAACCACAGATAGGCCAAGAGCTTGCAAAATCAAAAAACACCTCAAAACCATCAATTTATAAATCTTTATATCACTTTCTGTGACTCATTAATCAATGCAAGTAAATTTTAGGCATTTTGCCACAATACAGAAATCTTACCAAAATACGAAATAGACTAGGAAATATTAACCTGAACTGGAAGCTCATAGAGTCCTTTCACTGAGATGGTTAAATTCAAGGTTGCTTAGTCCTGGTAAACTGATAGCTACAAAAGAGAGACCCAACCCTCAATGTCATATGCTCATTACCATAATAAAATCCAAAGTGGGTTGGTATTATGGCTCTGCTCTACACAGATACTCATGACCCCACTCTCCCTAGGGTGTCTGAATCTTCCCCAGATCCAATGCAACAGTCACAAGTGAAGGAAAGAGAAAGAGAGGAGATGGGGTAGGAAATATTTTTAAAGTTGAGTCCTGACAATGGAATGCAGCATTTCCATCGACAGTCCATAGACTGGAATCCAGTCATGCCTAGTGAGCCTGGAAAGGGAATCTCTAGATGTATGCCTAGCAGAGAAAAGACATGGAGTTTGGTAAACACATAGCTTGGTCTCTGTCACAATGATGTCTGTATATTCCTAACAGCTGACCGTGGTTTGACCATTCTGTCAATTGAATACTGTCTCTTGAAGCAAAGTTGCTGAAAAGATTCCTCTATATTGATGTCTCAAGCTTCTCTCTCCCTAGTTTCTCTTAAATTTGTTCCAATTAGGTGTTTGCTCCACCTAACAGTACCAACAAAACTGTTTTTATTAAGATCGTTAGTGACCTATACATTATTCCTCAGTCCTCTTTGCAGCAGACCTATGAGGAGGATCTGAGGCAGCTAATTTCTCAGCCCTAAAATATCCTCACCTGGCTTCCAGAAGACAATTCTCTCCTTGTTTTGTTCCCATCTCACTGACTGCTTCTTCTGAATTTTCTTTGCTGGTTCCTCATCATTTCTCCACCCTTTAAAATGTGGAGTGTCTTCCTTTGTCTACCTACTTTGATTCCCACATTACATGTCTAGCTCAGACCTATCCTCTAAACTCTGGACACATTATCCAGTTGTCTGCTATGTTTCCCAGCTGCATTTCTAACTCACGTGTGCAATATTGTGATTTATAAGAAATATATATTTGGTCATTCAGATTCTTGACCAAATATATATTTCTCATATGTATTTTGTCTTTGTCCATAGTTCTCAGCTCTCAGTTCCCAAAACTCTTGGAATTTCCTGAGAGATAAAAGCAATGGGAGTATCTTTCATCATAATATTTGATCTCCAGTCCTCAGTTTCTGAAAACACTTCAGAGACATCAAAGTGGAATGGGGGTCTTGTTATTCACAACAAACCCCTTCCCACCACAACTGGGTTTATGTTAATGAGGTGACTTTGGGAAAGGACCTAAGAATAAGGGCTGGTTTCCTTGTGATTAGAGGGTTGAAACTTTCAATCCCACCCTCCCAGCACCTCAGGGGAGTGGAAAGGGGCTAGAGTTCAAATTAATCACCAATGGCTAATGATTTAATCAGTCAGGCCTACATAAAGAAGCCTCCATAATAAGTTAAAAAAAAAAGTTCAGAGAACTTCTGGGTTGGTGAACACACCGAGATTCGAGAAGAGTGGTGCGCTAAGAGTGAGCATGGAAGGCCCATGCCCTTCCACATACCTTGCCCTATGCATCTCTTCCTTCTGGCTGTTCTTAAGTTACATGCTATTATACTAAACCAGTGGTCTGGTAAGTAAAATGTTTCCCTGAGTTCTGTGAGCCACTCTAGCAAATTAATCAAACCCAAGGAGGAGGTCATTGGAACATCTGATTTACAGTCAGTTAGTCAGAAGCCCAGGTGACAACCTGGATTTGCAATTGGCATCTCAAGTTGGGGGACTAAGCCCTGTGCGATTTGATGCTATCTCCACGTAGATAGTGTCAGAATTGAGTTAAATCGTAGGACAACCACCTGGTGTTCAAAAAATTGCCTATCGGTGTGGGGAACCACTCCCCCTTGTTGGAATAGGTATTTGAACCATTTTAACCTGTCAAACTTAAAATGCTCCAAAGTGAACCCCGGTTTACTTTCCTCCACCATCTTGTCCTCCATCAGTGACGAGACCATCTTTCCACCTGTACATTCCAAAAAACTTGACTTCTCTTTCTTTTAACGCCACTACTGGTGTGTCAGTCAATCCTGTAGGCTCTCCTTGTAGACTGTATCCAGAAGCTGACCACATCGCTCACCCCTACTCATCCAAGCTATCATCACCTGTCTCCAGGATGACTGCAATCACCTCCCAACTCTGTTTAGCTTCCATCCTTCCTCACAGTGACACGGATGATTCTGTAAAAACTTGTCAGCTTTGTTACTCATTTACTTAATTTCTCTAATTATTTCTAATCTTCCTCCATTCAAAGGCCAAGTCCTTACCATGCCTTTAATCTGGCCCCCATTACCTGTCTGACCTCACCTTCTTCTGCTTTTCCCATTCATCTTCTGCTCCAGCTACACTGGCCTCCAAATGCTTCTTCACACATTCCAGGGATGTCCCATCTCCTCCCTGGAATTTAACACGTTTTGTTTCCTCTGCGTGGAATCATTTTCCCCAGAGTTTCTTTATGGTTCATCCTGTCACTTCCTTGGGTCTGCCAAGTGAGAGCCTCCTTAACAAGCCTTTTACATCACAAAGTGTCACTGCCCTCCACCTCAGCACTCTTGATCCCCTCCCTTACTTTTCCCTTTGGTTCTATCACCATCAAATAGTCCACGCATTTTATTGGCTTATCTTCCTGTTATCTATTTCCCCCAAATGCCTGTTTTAGTTATTGTGAATCCCACTGCCTAGAAGAATGTCTGACAACTAATAAACACTTGATAAATATTTGGTGAATGAGTGAATGAATGAATTTCTCCAGCTGGTTTCAGGACCAACTTGCAAGAGAAATGCAGAAGAACCTATCCCTAGGTTAAGATTAAGACATTTCTGGAGAAAAAGAATGGTGTAAAAGCACTGGAAGTGTTAATGGAGCCTGTCAGCAATGAAACTGTCAGAGCAGTGATATTGACAGCATGGTGAACAAGTCAGGAAGGGGAGCTACATCCCCAAGGTAGGGACTCCAGAGTTGACTCAACTCTCTCAGCAGTGCAAATCTCTTGTGTGGGATTCCAGGAGCATGGGTTTGGTGTGAGAGTGGATAGAACTAGTCTATGATGCTGAGGCATGTAAAATAGGACATGCAGGAACATTGTGACTTACTGGGCCTCACCTCAGGAGGACAGGGCAGATTGTCCAATCCAGGTCCAGAGAAAGGAGACTAAAATCCAAATTAGGCAAGGTAGCATAAGAGAGAACCAACAGAGGAAACAAAACGTGAATTCAAAAGTAATCCCTTGAAACAATGGTTATAGCAAATTAAGGCAGCAATTTATAGGGCATCTGTGGCCTAGCCTATGAGTGCATAAGGTGCTTTTAGGTTGCTGATTTGTTCAGACTGTGATATTTATGTGCAAATCAGAGCAAAACTCAATGCCCTTTGTTGGGGAAGCACTACTGTTGAGACTCACACAGCCAAACACTGCTACTGGGCCAATAGGGCTAATATTTTTTATGTCTATAATTAAATTAAAATTTATTTGATGCTAGAAATTTATACCAGAAGTGACAGGAAAATGTGAGAGATGAATTATTTTGTAGTAGGTTCAAAATTAAACAAGAAAGATTAATTCACTTTCATGAAAAGTTATACCTTTTAATCTAAATTGCTTAGGGAATTATCAGATAGCATCATATTATCTAACATTTAGGTTCAAAATAAGTTCTGTCATTTTTAAGGCAAAATAGATCACGCCTAAACACTGCTGCTATAAATTTAGATTTATGGAATTTAAGAAAAATAATGTTTATAAGTGTAAATTTTTTAAAGTATATAATTAATGTATAATACAAAATATACTATCCCCAAAATGGTAGTTAGAAATGGTTGTCTTCAGTAGTTCCATATCTTGGCCTATTTTGGTACTGTTAGTTTTAAAAATAGTAGCCATTTGGGTGGTATGTAGTGGTTCTCGTGAGTTTTCTCTCCCTTTTACTATTCTCTCAATATATACATACATGTTTTCTGAATCACATCTTATGCAGCTTGACCTCTTAACATTTTGACATTTTTTTAAGCAGAAGGATATTCTCATACATAACCACAGCACAGCTATCAAATTCAGGAAATTTAACATTGATTTTACAAATTTGCTCTACAGTCCATATTCCAACTCTGGAATGTATCCTAGTAATATTCTTTTTTTTTAATTGAGGTATAATTGACATGTAATATCCTATTAGTTTCAGGTGTATGACATAATGATTTGACATTTGTATATATTGTGAAATGATCACCACAATAAGCCTAGTTAACATCCGTCACCATACATAGTTACAAATTTTTTTTCTTGTAATGAGACAACATTTTTAAAAAGAAAAATGGTAATATAGAAAGTCATAAGAGAGCTCATACCTTTTGGGTAGGCCATACCATATCTTGGAATTTATTCTGAAAAAAAAGAATTAAGTGAGAGAAAATAAAGACATGCTCTAAAAGGTTTATTGTGGTGTCTGTCAAAACCATAAATTTGACGTATCTAGAAGTTCATCAACAGATGCTATGCTGCCGTTAAAAAGATAAATTGCAAAGACTCTCTTGGTTGGTAGGCTTTTTGTATGAAGTATCAGACAGTAAAGATTTTAGGCTTGGATGGCCATTGAGAAACAAATGGGCATGTCTGTTGTATTAGCCTTCTGGAGCTGCCAAACAAAATGTCACAGACATGGGGGCTTAAAAAACAAAACTTTATTTCTCACCATTCTGGAGGCTGAAAGTTAAAGATCAAGGTGTCGGCATGTTTGGTTTCTCCTCAGGTCTCTCTCCTTGGCTTGCAGGCGGCTGGCTTCTCGCTCTGTCCTCATGTGGCCTTTCCTTCTGTGTAGATGTGTGTGGAAAAATAGAGATCTCTGGTGTCTCTTCCTCTTCTTATAAGGACACCAGTCCTATTGGATTAGGGCCCCACCTTTATGACTTCATTTAACCTTAAATTTCTCTAGAAAGGCCCTATCTCCGAATACAGTCAAATTGGGCGTTAGAGCTTCCCAATATGAATTTTGGGGTAACGCAATTCCGTTCCTAACAGCTGTGTTCCAATACAAGTTTACTTTAAAAACCAAGCAGAGGGCTGGATTTGGTCCACAGGCCATAGTTTGCTGACCTCTGATCTAGAAATATACTACATATACCTTATATATGAATTGCAAGATTAAATAATTGACAAAGTGCGATATGGAGTGGTGTGCACCGTGATCACAGCTATACAGATATATGCATGTACATAGACATCTGGTTTGGCAATGTCCCTTTTGTTCATTGTGTGTGTGTTATTAATGCTGCTCCACTGATAACAGGAAAAAGAGGGAAAGGAGAAGAGAAGAGAAGTGGGAAGAAAACACTGAGAGTAGTAGAAAACATTTACTGTACCCTTCCTGTAAGTCATGCATTCCACTGAAAGCTTTCTGTGACTCTCTCATTGACTTCTCACAGCAGAGTTGTGTATGATTTCCCAGGACTTTACAGATGAGAAAGCTGAGGCTAAGTTCAATAAATCCTCCAGAGTCTAACACTAGAATCTAAAGTCTTAACCACTTCTTGTCTCAGCTTCCTTGATTAGTTATAATTTTTACAATTGAATTATATTCATTTGCAAATTGTATACATTGGATGCAAACTAGACAAGCACGTTGGACAACTACAAACACAGCGTGAAAGCCTTGTTTTGAAAGGTAGTCGATTAAATCATATGAAACTGACTTTGTTATAAGTCAACCACCATCAAATATGGGCAACTTTGTATGGATAACTTACTGTTCACCTCAGACTACAGGTAGAGCTTGGGTCTGGCCTTGGGTGCCACTCAGGTGGGCCCACCTCATGGAAGCTTTTCCAAAGTATACACGGAGGCCCGCCACAGCCTGGAGAGCCTGACCACTCTGAACAAGCCACAAAGATTTCCATTTAGTGGGTTGCAGCAAAGGAGGGTCTTCAAAAGTATTTACATATTCTCTGCCAGAGATGTGCTTCATGTTTGGGTGCAAAATATAAATAGGCTGAAAAATATTTGTTTATTAGTTTAGAAAATTTAGAACTTGTGTCAAATGCCAAATTTAACAGCCCCAGAGACTGAAACTCTTTATGCATTCACCTGACTGCGCATGGAGTTTGGAGCATGGCGCTGCCAGCCACCTCCATGGCTCTGCCTCTCTGGTGAGTTTAAATGCTGAGCAGAAAGGAATGCTTCTCACTGTGACGGAATCCACTGGTCTTGTGATGATTTAGTTCTTGGCCTCTGGGCTGAGAGGTAAGGATTAGTGTCAAGTCTAATGGTCATTGGTCTGAAATTACCATGAGTCAATCACTGGAGAGTCTATAGATACATATCTCCAAATGCTAAGTGGCCCAGAAACTACCAACCAGCAGAAACTATTAACCAGAGAGCTATTAACCAGGATTCATAGTGGGAACTCATAGAGAAAATGTCTGTCTGAAAACTAAGGCCCTGGGGCTAACTAGTGGGCGTGGCCCAATCAGCGTGCTCCAGAGCTCACCATCCTCACAGGCATCCTCTCCCAGATGTGCTTCCTGGTGCTGGGATGGATGTCTCATCCTGACTGAGGAGAGTTGGAAATAGACAAAGATCACTGCATTGTCCCAGCATATAAAACTCTTGAGGAACGGGAAACACCTGCTAACTGAAATGGAGCATGTGAGAACTGACCATTTCAGATAATGCCCAGAGAGGCCCGTCACCCTGTCTGTGGCTAAGGGATTTTCAAATATCTTTTCCATAATGGGCTTTTCTCCCAGGCCTCCTGGAGGGAAAATACAACATTTGATATCAGTCCAAGGCACATGATATACGGTTAACAAGCCTGTGCTCCATCATATTCTCCCCTACATTATGTCTCATGGAAGGCAATAAGTTAAATAACATGGGAGATAATTCAGATATGGTAACTCAGGGTGCCTCAGGTCAACTTCTTTGCAGGAACTAGACGCTTAGTGTGGCCCCTGTTCAACAAAGAGTCAGCGTTTATGTGGTGTTTGATTTGATTTTTTTTCATTAATGCATTAAAAAGTACTGGTCTCATAAATGTTAAATGAGGCCAAGGCACCTTACATTGTCACCCAGGCAAAGGTGGCACCTCTTCTCAACCTATCTCCTTTCTTAATCTTCTACAGAGAATTCTCCCGATCACACGTACCTTTGGCACTCATTATAGCCTGAAGTTGCTGCTCCAACAAACATGGAAGGGGAGGCATGAGAGATTAGAGTGGTGTCACTTGATCCCACCGTCCCTATGTTTGATCGCCTCATAACTCCAAATGACTCCATGCCCTCCAGTCCTTAATCCCTTGACTCACTTCTCTCTCCCTGCACTTCCTTTTCCACTGAACCCGTTTGTCTTTTTTCTTGCTGCAAGGAATAAGACCCACTGAGCTCCCAGCATCTCCATGTACAAACCACATCCTTCATCAAATTACATGCTTACCCATCTTCATTTTCATTAAGATGGAGGTGGGCATGGGAAGGAAATGGCAAACTGCATGGTACAACTTATTCTTGAGCCAAAACGTCTAGACATAGTACTTTTGTCCACCTTGTTTAGCAGTTCTTGGGGTGGGGGGGGGTGTCCATGTCTCTGCCATTTGTAGAATAGTCCCCAAATCTGCATCTCACTAAGGGCCCTTTCATAGCTTTATCAGAAAACCAACTAACTGATCCAAAGATAATTTCCATATTCTCATTGTAGGTCACTTGAGCATGAATGCTGTTTCCGAATAACTCTTGTGTGGTGGAATATGTCTCTAGACCCTATAAACGCTACCTTCTTTGAAAAAGGGGTCTTTGCAGATGTAATTAAGTTAAGGATCTTGAGACAAGATTATCCTGGATTTTCTGGATGGGCCTTAAGTCCAATGACACGTCCTTATAAAAGACAGATCAGATGAAGACAAACAGGAGAAGGTGCTATACAGATGGAGGCAGAGATTGGAGTGATGCGGTCATAAATCAAGCAAGTCAAGGATTGCCGACAGCCACCGGAAGCTGGAAGAGCCAAGGAAGGCTTCTCCTCTAGAGCGTCGAGAGGAAGTGTGGTCCTGCTGACACAATGATTTCAGAATTCTGGCCTCCAGACCCATGAAAGAATAACATCATTCTGTTGTTGTAAGCCATCCATCTTGTGGCAATTTGTTCCAGCATCCCTGGGAAACCAATAGACCCTGCAAGGACCCATTCTGTCAAATACTTTTTAGAGATCAATCTCCTTCAATAATTCCATCGCAAATAAAAGAAAATCTAGTGTGATTTTGATGCAATATGAAACATGCTTTCTATATAGAGGAATCCTGTCTAACTAATTCATTCAACAAATATTTAGTCATTCAACAAATATTTACTGGATGTGTGCTCTGTGCCAGGCCCTGTCATAAGTCCTGGAGATGACTCCTTTCCCTTGGGGATCTTATGTTCTAATCTTACTAGAGCTCTTTGATGAGGGCAGGAGGTGTTTCTAAACAAGCAAATAAACAAGGGACAGCTGGTGACTCTAATGCAGTTAGATGTAAAAATGGCCTCCAAAAGTTTGCTTGGTTACGGATAAGTCACCAGCTCGGGAAAAGGGATCAAAGAACAGAAACGAATAGATTCTTTCCCTATGAGGAATTGTAAAATAGAAATTCTCAAAGAATAAGTTCCGTAACCAAAGTTCTTTTTGTGAAACTATTTGTGATGATGAATATATAGTAACATCTCCATGTTGCTGTTGCTGATAAGCAGCTTCAAGCAGTGAAATGCTAATTTGATAACCAGGAAAGTCCAGGAATGAGTAGCAAAAAGGCTGATGAACTTTAATATAAACTCCCCAAGGACAAGGCAGAGCCTCCAACCGTGGCAGGGAATCAGCCAAATTTGGCTTCCAGTGATCGGCTCTGGTATCTTTTCTTTCTGACCCTCCAGACTGATTCTATCATCTGAAGTTCACTCCCAGCCAACCCACACTTCATCTCTCAAAAATAATTCCAAAATTTAGGACACAATTAAGAAAGTAATTGGAAACAGAAACAGAAAACATAACAAAACCATTAAACAACTCTGTTGTGCTGACACAACTGGGTTAAATTCGCCTCTTCATGGCCAGGAAAGGTTCATCGAGTAAGCAATGCAAAGACATGGAGGTCTGCCATATAAGGACAGAATAAATAAACAATATTAGATGCAAAAATAGAAAACACATCGCCTGGGCTAGTGAAGGTTGTACACACTTAGAGGATGTGGGTGATCATCACTGATTATTCTATGAAAACTTAGAATTAAAAGGCTCCCTTTGAAGTTTATTTAATGTGTGTGTGCTCTATATACACATATACATAGCAGATGTTTGATATATATTTATTGGTTGATTATTAATTGAAAAAATACCACAGAGCAAATAAAAAACGAACTGCTTCATCAAGCTGGTATTACATTTAAGGAACTTGTTAATCACAGAGGTGGTGTACGCTGACCACAGAAACAGGCTCAAAATGGGGTTCCATTGAAGTCATCTGTGCACGTTATTGCAGGAGGAAGTTTGCTGGGGAAGGGAGCAGAGAAAAGCCGTTGTAGCTCTAACAACATTTGCTAGCTGATACTGTGGACATTTCACTCAAAGAAAATACAAGTTAAAGAGATGCGTATACTGAAATATGTAGCACCTCTTTTTATTTTTTTCCTAAAAGTACTATTTTAAACTTTAAAATTCAACTTAGGGGCCGGCCTCGTGGCACAGCGGTTAAGTTTGCACATTCCGCTTCCTCTGTGGCCCGGGGTTCATCGGTTCGGATCCTGGGTGCGGACCTGGCGCTGCTTGGCAAGCCATGCTGTGGTAGGCGTCCCACATATAAAGTAGAGGAAGATGGGCATGGATGTTAGCTCAGGGCCAGTCTTCCTCAGCAAAAAGAGGAGGACTGGCAGTGGTTAGCTCAGGGCTAATCTTCCTCAAAAAAAAAATTGACTTAATATATAATGTTTTCACGAGTTAATAAAATTTATAAAGTGTAAAAGGTATAGGATGAAAATCTCTCTTCCATCTCTGTCCGTCAGCTGCAGTATGTATGTATATGTTACATACAAACACATACTTTTATCTTCTCCACAAAAAAACAAATAAGAGCAAATAAAAAGCTCTTTATTCTTCTTACTGCTCTGTATCTTGCTTGTTTTTCACTTGAAGATTTTTCTGTATTTGTGCACAAAGAATTTCCTCATTCTTTCTTAAAGCTGTGTAGTATTCTATTGTGTAGACACAGCATAGTGTATTTAACAAGATCCTTGTGATGACCATTAGGTTATCCTATCTTTTTCTCCTTTTATAAATAATATTGCAACGAATAAATGCTCCTATGTGAGTATATCAGTAGGATAAAATTTCTAAAAGTGGAATTACTGAATCAAAAACTATTTAATTTTTAGTTGTAAAAAATGATGCCAAATTTCTTCCATAATGGTATAACAAATTTATACCAATGTAAGTCATATGAATTGTCTTATGTTTCTAAACAAATATTTTACAACTGAGTCTAGCACTAAATCCCTATATATTGCTGTGAGGATGGCAAACCCTTAATGGTGTAGGCTCACTTCACTATCTTTAGGCAAAACGACTGGACTCCGTAAGACACTATCCATTGCGTTTGTGCATATTTGTCCACATCATTAGCATCTACTGTGAGCTCCTGAGGGGAGGTGTCATTTCCCTTGACCTTGCTTTAGAAGACTCCCAGCAGAGAGCTGGCGTGTGCGGTGCTTGAGAAAAGTTATTTGATGTTGATGATAATGATAAATGGCATTTTAATTTACTGAAAGTGCAAATCAAGTTTCAGAAATCTTGAGAGTCTTACTTAAAATAATACTCCACTAGAGCAGCTTTCCTTTGCTATCTTTTTCATGGGCAGCTAATATAAATACTTTTAATAAAACAGTTGTGCTTAAATAGTATTAACTTGGTATTTGTTATGTATTTTTATAACTCTCAATTTTCACCATTTCCTTAGGAAGGAAAACAGATTTGCATTTGATAAAGTATTTCATCCTCTATTTCCTTTGTGCTTTCTGAAACACAAAATGTATTAATAAAACCCAATCTGTCTGTTAAGAATAAGAATGAATGGGGTCTCCCAAAAGCGATTTATCTCCGTTACATGAGGAACTAGGATATCATGTGCAGTTATTGTGGCAGCCACAGATACCAAAATAATATTGTGAGAGAGAGTTTTTGACATATAGAGCAATTCATAGGAACCTCTAAGTGAAATTTTATATCAGATTCTAATAGCTCATACAATCAGGAAAAGCTTTTCTCTAAGGTCTCACTGCTGGAATCTGGGCCGCAGTGAAGGCTGGTTGTGCAGCCTCTCCTCTCTGGGAGCTTGCCTTGTTTTGCAGAAGCAAGGCAGGTCATATCACACACGTCATAAACACAGATAACTGTTTGTAGAACAAACAACTTGTCGAAATTGAGAGAAACCCCAAATTAGAGGACTTATATGTTTGGAAATAAAAGGTAGATATCTAACTTAAACACCCACTGGGAGAAACACAATCAACATAAATGAATATAGTTTAGAAGGATGTGTGACTTAACCTTCCCTCAGACCAAGACACATATGCTAAGATCCCCGGCAACAGAAGACCGGTGGGTGGAGATTTCTCTATGTGCTCTCTTTAAAGAGCCCAAACTGAACGAAAGAGATAAGCGAAATACGCCTCAGAATATCTCTGACAGAAGCAGGAAGAAGACAGCGGTCGGAAAAGGTATACGGGCGAGAGAAGTCATGATGGGGAAAAAGCAAAAAGAGAGAGAGGAATTGCAGCGCTCAGGGGAAAGAAGAAAAGGAAGGACGTTAAGGCAATACCATGGGCTGTAGGGTGGAAGGGATAACATATAAATGTTAAGGTTTTAAATTTTAAAAGATATTTTAAAAGAGAGGCAGCCTAAATGCATGTGCACATAAATGAAATCCTAAATTCCATGGAAGTACATTAGCAGTTGAGTCAAAATTATGATGGGAAGATTCAGGAGATGCAAAGAAGAGAATTGAAGCTTTGTAGAAACATTAGTTTGAAAAACAAAAATCACCCTCATTCCTGTTCACTTTTTCTTAATTAAATGCAATTGAGGGAGTGACTTGTGAGATATACATTATTTTACGGAACTCTTCTGATAATAAGCTCAGATGACTTAAATTAATTGTAAGGAGCAGAAGGTGGATGGTTGATAGTTTTCAATTATCTTGTCATGAGCTAGAGGGTGTGATCCATCCCGCAAGGTAGGCTGTCAGTCGGGGTCCTGGCAGGAAGTAGACAATGACACGAATGGGGTGAACTGAGAGGAGCTGAACGAAGAGCTATTCCCAAAGGTGTAGGAGGGGTAAGGCAAGGAAACAGGGAGAGTGAGGCACTCTGGGGCTGGTCATAGCAGGGAGACAATCCAGCACCAAGGCAATAGGAGCAAGGTAAGAAATCAGCCATCTGAATCTGCCAAGAGGAGCTGTGCCCTCCATAGAAGAAACAGCCACCGTCCCATTCAGAAGAGGACCGATGGCCTGAAGTCTTCCTTCCCTCTGATCTCCTGCCACTTATTCCCATTGGACAAAACAGGCAGAGCCAAGCTCATAAATGTCACTTCCCCAGGGTGAAAGGAAGGTAGGAAAGGTGGAGAGGAACCAGACAGGCACATGCAAAATTCCTAACACAATGGGCAAACATTTGCAGAAATATGTTGAAGATCAAAGTTATTTGTTCTGGAACTGGTTTCATCATTTACAGAATAAGTCAAACTCCCTAAGAGCAAATTAGACATTGGAGGACTCTGCATTAACTCCTTGTCCCCAGTACTCAGTATGTGACATGAAAGCATCTTTGATCCCATTGGTTACAGTTAGCCAATAAGGATGACAGTGCGACCGGTCCTGCCTGCCAGACTTCCACAAGCACTTAGCTCTATTCCACTTCGTGATTCCAAGTTAAACCTTCAGTGGTCATGTAAATTTTGGCAGTATTTCCCCACAGGAAGATGGAGAGAGAGAAGGTGGATGAATAGATACAAACATGTGGCTATTCTACTTTGGGAAAAAAGTCAACTTAGAGTAAACTCTTAATGACAGTAACTTAGTAGGGTCATCTTTCTGAGAATAATTTTAAAATCGCAGCATACAGGACTAAAACATTTCGATGATTTTCCCAGATTGCATAATTGATTCCTAAGATTGACATGTGGAGTTATGAAATGTGACTGAAATTTAGCAGGTAAAATTTGCAGATTTGTTTCTACCTCTTCACACTAATTGGCCTTATCTTCCTCACTCTTGAAGCAGCATCTGATCACTCTTCTTGAGGTCTTCTCTTTTCATGGATCTGTGACATCACACTGTCTGGCTTTTCTCTTGTCTCACCAAGGGAGCCCTCAGAATCTCTTTCGCTGAGTCCTCCTCTACCTGTTTTCTCTCCAATTCATCGAAATGTTGGCTCCTCTTTTATCACCCATACCGCACACATGGGACTCAGCATCATCACCAAGTGCTCCTGGTGAAAGCTTTTCCCATCGCAATCCCCACTAACAGGGTCCCTAGGAATGGTTATTCAGGTTGTGCACTTTTGTGCACAATTGTATGTGATGGGCCTGTCACTTTTCCACATTCTATAAAGGGGGCTTATCTGCTGCACAGCCCTCATATTTCTGTGCTTCCTGTAAGAATGCTCCCCCTCTTTGAAGCTGCCAAATTTGCATCTCAGAGCAACAGAGGTGCAAGTTCTCAGGAAAAAACACCAGCCTAAAGCCACTATACTATATAGCTAAAATCCATATCTGACTGTATTTTTCTTTACCTTTTCCATGTATGCATTCAGTGGCAAGAACAATTGATTCCTTAAAAATTCATGGTTCACTTAAGAATGGCACATAGGAATTACAGGTATATACTTTGAGGTGCTAACCTTGCAAACTCAAACTTGACAAATAACAGTCAAAGAGGGCTGATGTTCAAGAAGTAAGGGACAAGGGGAGGCATAGATCTTCAGTTTAAAGGGAATCCAAAGAAAGAGCAACTCAGAGGGACTCCTGGTGCTGGTCAGGCTCCATGGAGGAAGTGGGACTTGGGAGGACAAAGAGAGTGAAAGTGCATTGGTTCTGGATATGATCACAGGCTCGTGGTTAGGAAAGGAATTAGAAAACTTCTTCACGCCCCTGACCTTCATTTTTCCATGAGTGTCATATCCCCATTTTATCTGTTCCAGAACCTAGTACAGTGCCTGACACATAATAGGTTTCTAATAAAGATCTTCTAAATTAATTCTTCTCTGCTTCTCGACTGTGACCTGTGTAAGTCATATATCGTTTCATCACCAAGTTAATTACACAGAGGCAAAGTGTTAACTAGTATAAGAACTGAAAATATAAACAATATTTTTTTAAAAAACAGAAATGACTTGATTCTGTTGGAATTTCATTTAAACAAAAGTTTATAATAAATTCTAAGTTCTGAGAGATTAAGTGGTTTTGTTCGGGTTTTTCTTTTTTAGCTGTTGCAGACTTTCTATCCAGATCTCCAGTCTCCTAAATCTTCTTTTTCAAGGCCTACCGGTCCACAGATCTTCCTAAGCCACCATTCTGGGGTCTACACTATGGGGGCAGAGAAAGAAGGGCTGCAGGGAGGGTATTCCAAGCTGGGCGCACAGATGGGGGAGGAGTCTCTGTCTGATGGCCTCCTTAGAGGAGAAAGCTAAGTCACACCATGCACAGAGAGAAGGACTCCAGACACTGAATCCACCAGGGCTCAGCGGGATGAGGCCAGCCACCTGTCCTAAAGAGTTGAGATTACAAAGAAGTAAATAGAAGTCAGAGAAACTGGGGAAGGTTTTGTGGAGTAAGTTTGACCTAATTTTGGTGGGGGGATTATGAAGATTTGGATAACTAGAAAGCATGTTGGAAAGCCTTTTCAGCTGCGAGGCAGAGCACAGTCAAAGGCAGAGGGGCTGGAATGAGAACAGCATAAGAGGGACAGTGAGGAAACTTGCCGAATGGAGTGCAGGCGGATACAGGGAGCAGGGAGTCCCACAGGTGACTGTAGAACTGAATAACGTTCTTAATGAACTCACGTCACATAATTTGTCCAGCCAAATGACGGGAGAATTCTGCTGGGAAAAGCATCTGGTCTTCATTTCCCTACATGTCCATTGAATAAATAGAAGAATAAATAAATGATTGTTGTCCTCTTCAAACTAGTCATTGTAAGGGGACACACATATATACATATGTATATATACATATATATATATGATTTATATATATACATTTCAAATATGCTACTATTGCTCAAAGTATCCTAAAATCTTTTTTCTGTGATCGTATTCTTTTAAATATTCTCAACCACAAGTCACATCTTTCAGCTTGTAAGGATGGACTGGATATTAGTAAAAACTTCAAGTCATTTATAGTCAAATGTAATAAAGAGCAGATATGCACGATAATACATATTCGAATCACTAAAAAGCAACACTAACAAAATGAGACAGGTGTCCATGTGTGGTGTGGAAATGGCTTAGAAATGTGTGGCATTAAAGATACTCCTCAGGGGCACACTGAGAAAGATGAGGAGTTGCTTGATCTCAGGGGTAAAATCTTTACACACTGGCCTCTCCCTACGGACAATCTCCTAAATATGGAGACTTCCCTTATTTTGACAGATTTGTATTTAAAGCCACCTAATCAGAACAACAAATACAAAATCTGGACCAGAAAAACAGGTTCGTGAGTTCTAATTAGAAGATATAATATGGGGAAACTTATCATATGTCTACTTTTAGATTTGCAAAACAAATCCTCAAGTCAAATAGTTGTGTTACTCACCTACATATTAGATATTTTCAGCTGAAAGAAACTCCTAATATAAAGTTTTCCATGCTCCACTCACAGTTCATACTATTTTAAGGTCTGTGGTAACTCATTCTTGTGTGGTTAAATGTCATTCTCATTGGAAGGTGTCTCTGTTTTTAATTTCTCCTACTTTCCTGGACTTGAGACTAGGGTATAAAAAACAATGGCAACTTTGTTGAAGTTTTTTCTCAAATTTATTTTCCGACCATTTAAAAACTATAATGTATCTTTTATGTTAGCGTTTGATACAGGTGGTGGTTGCATTTAAGTCTGTTATTTTCAGTATTTTGTGTAGATTTGGAAGCTTTGACAATTTTAAATAAAATTATTAGATATAGTGCATTAAAATACATCTTAAATCCTTACAAAAAGGAGCTTGGACAACAACTTTTGCAAAAAGAGAAAAGGTACTAATGAATCTTGTCACCCTGCTGAATGCTTTATAGAATCACGAGGCCTGTCAACAGGAAAAGACGAGCACACGAGTTACCTGTTATGTTGACTCACTTAGTCACAAGATTCTCAACCATTTATTTGTAGGCACAAATAAAACCAAATCTGGTCCATTTTAAGAATAAACAGAAGGGTTCTAACCGAACCTTCTGGATTTTTCCCTCCTTTAAGACCCATCTATCCCAATTCATGCTGCCTAATACGATACTACCCAAGTTCACTGAAGAGAGGCAGCCTGTTCCTGCCGAGAGCGAGAAGCTGCCTTCAGAGGGCACTGGAACCTGTTTGGATCCTTTCACGAGGAAACTGACTTCCTTATTTACCTAAGCCAATATTTTTTCTAGTCATTTGTCATTTACATAACACTGAGCAACCAGTACTGGGAATGTCCGAAACAACAAAAAAGCCTCTATAACAATTTTGGACACAGGGGACTTCATGGAGAAGTCTGTATATTCATCAGCGGCAGATTCATGGCGATTTCTGTTTAGCTGGCCATTTCCTAGTGGAACAGTGATGTTTTATTTGGCGAGCAACAGCTACTGGAACAGGGGAGCGCTTGTGTTCACGGAGCCAGCTATTGGAAAGAATTTCCTTGCTTATTTTTTTCCTCTGTGTGTGTGTGTTTGTGCTTGTACATGTGTGTGTTTTTATTCAAGATCTTGGGTTCAAAAGCCACCTTATTTATTTGTGAGAAATTTGAAAATATTTATGATTCTTCTGTAGTTATTTTTCCTAAATTAAGTTTCTTCTTGTAATTTACCAGATTTTTTAAAACCATTTGGTTAACTATTCTTACTGCGTCAGATTTATATTACTGTTGATATTTTCAGCCAAGCCCATCCTTTACCATCACATCCTAAAAGAAATATAAAACAGATGATCATTTTTTCAAACGCAAAAATGGAAGGTAAGGGAAAGGAAATCTAGTTATATTGACAACACAATTGCTCCAATAAAGTTTTACTTACTAAAGTACACTAGGTACAGTCAGTGCTAAGACAGAACAGTCTGTTTTTACCTTTAGTATCCTCTTTAGGTCGCCTCACCAGTCGTGATAATACGGAATACACGTTAGCGTTATACTGAGAGTGGCCTTTTAACGAGTCTATCTTCAAGCAAACGTTAACTCCTGGCCTTTGAAAGCACTATCTCTGACTCTCACACTCTTGTCTCTTAAGCTGTATTTCATTATCTCTAGAGAAGAGAAAATGATTATAATAAAATGAAACAATTTCTTTTTCTGACACTTGATTCATTTGTCTCCTCTCATTCAAGAGAGGTGCAATATTTGGAGTAATCTAATATATTTAAATCATCTCTCATAATTTCGGTCCCTTTTTAAGTGCATGTGGAGATTAGCATGCTTTGATTTATTTTGACAGGGGATGGTAAAGTTTTTTTTAAGAACAATAGTCTGCCAGAAATATTTTAATAGCCTTTAGCGATGCTAGAAGAATACACTACGTCAGGTGTTTCATGGGATTGAAAGATGAGCTCCAATCCCTTTTACTCTTGTTTATCCTGATGTTTTTGAATAATCCTTAAGATAATCAAGAACTTATTAACTGTTATTTAAATACAGTGCACGAGAGTGACATTCAAATATAAAAGCTACTTTAAAAGAATCACAAAGCAGAAAGTGACCTTGGCTTGCTTTTAATCCAAGTCAGAGAGCATTTAAACTCTGCCAGAATAGTTTAACCTCATTCTTAAGATCTCTAGGAAATAAAATTATTCAGTTTCCCAGAGAAACTTACTCAAATGTGTCACATCTTCCCTCAGGGAGGCAAGATGTCCAAGTGAAAATTTAATACAAAAATTGAATGTTTTTCAGTGACAATCTCATTTACAATATTTTGAGACCAGAGTTGCTAGCTGGGAAACTGAAGTCGTAGACCAGGCATCCTGGTGTTCAGTTGTCTGAGCAGGTACCTCTTTCATCACTGAGGTCAAAGTAACATAGCATTTCCAGGCCTGATTGACCTACGTGAGCCGGACACTAGTAGGGAGACAGGTAGACAGGTCATTCAGAAGCTATCCACTTGAATTACCAACCCATAAGGCATGCCATTCATATCAAAGTCCCTTTAATATGTTGAGAGGTAATCATCGTATTATTATGGGCAGCTATTTGCAGCTCTTGCATTTTCCCTATGATACCGTAGACTGAAAGCTGAGTCTGGTGATATACAATTGAGTGTGGTATTTTTAAAAATGGTAGTTTACCTGTCAGAGTACTTGACACAGTTGCTAAATACAATGATTTTCTAAGAAGCTTTACTGAAAAAGCCACACTGATCCTTCAGAATCATTTGGGGTTTTGTATCGTTCTCTCTCAAAAATTATTACAAGTACCTCAGGAAATAATTAAAACTAGACAGTGAATAAGCATATGAAAAGTTACTCAATATATATGCCATTAGAGAATTGCAAACTAAAACAATAATGAAATATCATTATACACCTATGAGAATGGCTAAAATCTAAAGTACTGACAACTCCAAATGCTGACAGAACGGGAAGCACTAGGAACTCTCCTTCATTGTGAGGGAGAATGCAAAATGGTGCAGTCACCTTGGAAGATATTTGGCTACTTCTTACAAAAGTAGACAGACTTACCATCCAATCCAGCAATTGTGTTCCTTGGAATTTACCTAAAGAAGTTGAAAATATTTATGTCCACACAAAAACCTGCACGTGAATGTTTATAGCAATTTTATTCATAATTGAAACAACCAAGATGCCCTTTAGTAAGTAAATGGGCAAAAAAACTGGTACATCTAGACGATGGAATATTATTCATCACTAAAAAGAAATGAGCTATTAAGCCACAATAGGGCATGGGAGACTCTTAAATGCACATTACTAAGTGAAAGAAGCCAATCTGAAAAGGCTACATCCTGTATGATTCCAGCTATGTGACATTTTAGAAAAGGTAAAAGTGGAAACAGTCAAAAGATCAGTGGTCGCCAGTGGTTAGGGGAAGGTAGAAACGAATGGGTGGAGCCTGGAGGATTTTTAGAGCAGTGAAACTAGTCTGTATGATACTACAATGGTGGATACACGTCATACATTTGCCAAAACTCATAGGACTGTATAAAACACACAAAAAATGAGCCTTAACGTAAGCTATGAACTTTATCCAATATTAATGTATCAAGATTTGCTCATCAATTATAATAAATGTTCCACACCAAGGCAAAATGTTAATAAGGGAAGCTGAACGTGAGAAGATGGGAGAATGAATACATGCAAATTCTATACTTTCTGCTCAATTTTTCCGTAAATGTAAAACCGTTTAAAATAACAAAGTCTATTAATTAAAAAGATAAATATTGAAAAAAACTATTTTGCAAAAATCACATCTTTGAATGAGTTATTTACAAGAAAAGGATTGCCTATTGCTTTTTAACAATGTGTCCACATTACTCTCACCAGAGTTTAAGGGCTTTGTGGATAGGGACCCTATTCAAGTCACTATCACCTGCTACAACATCCTCAACAAATACATGTCAATTGCGAATACTGGCTTGGCATCTCCCCAGAGCAGATTTCTGGAAAAGTTGGGTAAACCCAACTTTTTAAGGGACTCAATATTCACCACGAACTGTGTACTCTCTGGCCAGCAAAAATAATTAATTCTGCTACCTGACTACAGGTTAACCTCTCAATAGTTAACATTCTAGTCTGAGGTGGTGAGGAAATCACTAAATAGGTTACAGCATTAGGGATACCTATGTCCTTCACTCATGTTTAAAACATAAATCCTACCCTTTGAAAAAAGTTCCTTATACAAATAAGGAAGATGGAAATCACATAAAACTCGAGACATGTGGGTCCCTCTCACCATTAATACCCAGAGATGAACAGATTTGGGAGTGCTGATACAATTTGAGTCATGAAGATGCTTCTCTTTCCAACATAACATAAAAAGCAAACCATTAGAAACTTAGCTGTGTTAGAAACATTTAGTATCAAATGTTTACATATACCCAATGAGAGCTTTCCAGAGCCACAACATAAAGGAAGCAATAATTTTCTGGACATGGTAACTGCTGAAGTGGCATGAAGTGATATGATTTTCTATGCCCACTAGTATAATTCAAAGATTTCCGAGCCAGCCCTGATTGCCTAGTGGTTAAAGTTGGGCACTCTCCCCACTTCAGTGGCCCAGGTTGAGCTCCTCGTCTCAGAACCACACTGCTCATCTGTCAGTAGCCATGCTGTGGCAGGGGCTCATATGGAACTGTGAGGATTTAGAACTGGAATCTACAACTGTGGGCTGGGGCTTTGGGGAGAAAGAAAAGAGAGGGAGGAAGAGTGGCAACAGATGTTAGCTCAGGGCAGATCTGCCCCCTGCCAAAAGAAAGAATAAATAAATAAGTAAAGACTTCTGACAAAAGTTTACAACTAATTCTTATTAAAGGAGTTAACTAAAAAGAATAAACTTTACAAGTTAGTGAAAGCACAGTGGTTCCATATTAGTATTCTTTTGCCTATTTAGGTGACTTATTCATTTAACAAACATGTAGTGACCCCCTCGTATTATGGCTACACACTCTTCTAGAAAACTGTAATACATTTGTGAAGACATATGAATGCAATCTGCATTCTAAATCTTGGATTCTAGTTCTTGCAGTTTTCTGCTAGAGTAGTTTAGAGTAGAATTAAACCCTACATATTTCTTGTCTCAATAAACAAGACCTATTTTATAAGATATCCCCATCTCCTACCCTTTGAAAAAGTCTGCCAGAGTCTTCTATGGAAGAATGGAAGAGAAGAATGAAGGAGGAATAAAGGAGGGAAACAATAAAAGAAGAAAGAGGAAATAAAGACCCGTCAACCTAACAAAGGATGAATGCAAGAGTAATTTTATTTTAAAATATCTGTGACATTAGAAATGCATTCATCTACTGAGGGTCTACTCTGTGTCAGGCACTGCACTGGGTCTCAGGGATAAAATAGTGAGTAAAAGATACAAAGCTTCAGTCCTTATGGAGCTTACAGTCCTGGGTGGAAACAGGAATTCATCACATTGAAGCATAAATCTATAAATAGAAACTGCAAACCATGCTCTTAAAGACATATCCTGGGGGCAGGTCAGGAAAGATTTTCCTGCAGAAATGACATTTGAACTAAGCTCTCAAGGATGAGAAAGAGAGAAGATGATAAACTTTAAACAAAAGGAATAGCAAGTGCAAAGGCCCTGAGACAGAGTATCACAAATTCTAGCAGCAGAAGAGGTAAGTGCAATCAGAGTGCTACAATAAAGGAGAAGAACAGGCTCAAAAAGTGGAACCCGTTTTTATCATACCTTCAGAAAATGAATGGCTACAGTGCAGAAATGTGTGCGCAGGCTTTCTTCTACATAGGAAAGATTTTATTTTTTGTTTTCCTACAACCTGGAAAATAGTGAATATTTTTGCTGACAGCTCTCCCATTGATTAGGCATTTACTTTGGTGATACCAGTTTCCTCACAGGAGTGTCATAATTCTAGATTGGTAAGAAGGAAATGCTGATTGTCAGAATAAGTCATCTTATAAAGGCATCTACTTGCTGTTTGGGCAGCAGTAGCAGAATTTTTGCTTTACTTATACTTACAAACTGAAATTCTAGTTCAAAAAAATTATAATGTGTACATGACGATCATGTGAACACATACACTCGCACATAAAGAAAAATGTGGAATTTCAGCTTGAGAAAGCGGTTGATCCTTCTGGGTGGTTTTTGCTAGCATAAGGAAACTGATCCCGTCCCTATGGTGCTCTTCAAAGAGTTGGAGTCAGACAGCAGAATAGGAAATGAAGTGAAGTTCAGTGACCCTCGCTGGCCTGAACTGCAGGAGCCAGTAAACACAGGATTTCCACTTTATTCATAGCTTTCTTTGTGGTGGTCCTTGACTATCTTTTCACAGGCAAACCTTTCCCCCTGAAAAAAGAAATTATAAATATATTGATATGTAAACATAAAATGGCTTTCTTTTTTGTGTATTACCATGTTATTTTGAATTATTGCCATAAGGATGGGGAGCAGTGTATAGCTTTAGAAACAAATTTGAAATAGAGTCCAAGTGGGTCATGCAATTTCCTTTGGGTTTTATTGGTGATAAAACTACAAGTTCTTCACCCAGCGCTCCTTGAAGAATGTTATAATATACAGCTTTCACCCTAACCTATAATTTTCCATGTAATGGAGGTGCTTCTTTTGTCACATATCAGAAACAATATTCAAAGAAAAAGATTATGAGCACAGTCGTATTGTGATGTCATACAAGAGAGGCTCAACCTTGTCCATTTTCATGCCATTCTGGAACGTTCTTTACTAACACTGATAAAAGGTTTAACTGACATCCCATGTCTTTACCTAAAATTACCTGTATATGAACATATTTTAAAACTGGACTACAAACATATAAAAGCACATCTAAGTAGTCAAGTGCCAATGATCAAGCATCATATCCTTGTAAAGACTGTTTTGTTTTGTTTTTCCACAACTAGAGGTTTCTTGATCTTTGAAAAGAACTCTCAGATTTTGAAACTATTTTATCTTAGGCTGAAATACATACATAATTGCATCAGTTTTACTAATATTGGACATTAGATTGGATGTTTTTTTTCCCTTAGAGATGGAAAACACCACAGATTAAACTATCACACACAGACTTGGAGAAGGGGAAGGGTTGGAGAGCGAGGTGCTACAAAAGATTTAAGTACATGAGCATGCAGTGTTTTTGCTTGGTTGTTTTTTTTTATTTTTACATTTTTAATTTGGTCTCGGAAAATGTAATTCAAAGACTCAAGACTTAATGCCAAGAAAGGACTTCAAGTAAAGCTTAAGACTTCTGATTCTGGCCACGAGAGAGTAACAGATATTGGAATAACCTCTCTTTATAAACAACTGTAACACTGGACAAAGTATATGAAGCAAGTGTTTTCAGATGTTGGACAATGGACAGCAGAGTGGAGTGAAACACACAATGTCATTGTCACAATATCCTCAGCTTTCTGCCTTGGGGAACTTGCTAGATTGCAGTGTAGGAAGGTAAAGCTCAAGCAAAATATGTTGGTCCCTCTAAGAGGAGGAGTCGGAGATCAAAATGTGGAACTGCTGAGGTGGCTGTGAGATGAGAGGCATAGTACCAAGGAGGGTGGAGCTGAGTAGAAAAGGAGCTCCTGATGGCTGCATAGAGGTCCTTGCCAAAATACTAAATTGTGTATGTGCAGACTCTGTGAGGCCAGGAAGACCAGAGCAGCTGGAAATCTGTGAGCTGAAAGGAGATATCTAAGGAAATGACATGGGCCTTCAACTGAAATCCCAGAAAGGTCACACCATGAGAATAGGGATCCCCTGGGCCTAGTGTTACGTCTACTCTAGACCTGTTTGAAATGAAAAAGCTTCAAAAGTATAAATTAAAAATTACTCTGACACTTTCTAAAATGGTAAGGAAAACTTTATTCAAGACTATTGCCATAGGGGAGAGATACTGACCTCAACTCCAAATACAGCATAGGCAGCTGGGGATTTATAGCCAATGAGCAAAGTGAGAGGGTCAGTGAGTGAGAAATTCTAAGAGGCACTTGATTAGATATTAAGGGTGGGATACACTTGCTAAACAGCTGTAACAGGATTCTTGCAAAAGACAAACCAAGGGGGTAAATTCAAAGATTAGATATGTAAGGTGAGGGATGAGGAACTTGATCAAATATCAAAGGCAAGAGGATTCTCACCAAAGTGACTTACCAGGATTCTTTGCTAAAACTGGGCTAGGCAGGCCAAGGACAGAGCCCAAGTTCTAGGCTGAATAGAGACAAGGGCTCTCAGGAGCCTGACTAAAGTCTGGTCAATGAGGGAGTCTGTCAAAAGAACGAAGCAGCTCTATCAGTTAAGTAACTGCTTGGCAGAATAAAACACAACATTCCTTAAAGGAAAATAAACAAAATCTATATACTCAACTACATAGCATCAACCACAACATCGAGTATAAAATAAAAAGTTGCATACCAAAACCAGACAAAGACATTCAAGGACAAAACTAGACCAACATTTCTCATGAACAGAGACGAAAAAGTTCTCAACTAAGTATTTGCAAATCAAACCCAACAGTGTATTTTATATTAGTAATTGAATCCCATAATCAAATAAGATTCATTAAAGGTATGCAGGGCTAGTTCAACATTCAAAAATCAATTATGTAATCAATAACATTAATGATACAAATAAATAAAATGATCATATCAATAGATGCAGGAGAAGCATTTGATAAAATTCAATACCAATTCATTATATTAAAAAGACTCTTAGCAAACTAGGAATAGAGGGGGAACTTTCTCAACTTTATAAAAAACATTCACAAAAAAAATACAGGTAACATATTACTTAATGGTGAGAACCTAGAAGATTTCACATTAAGATCAAGAACAAGGCAAGAATATCTTCTCTCCCCCGTCTTTTTCAGCATCCTACTTGAAATCCTTGCTGAAGTAATAAGACAAGAAAAGGAAATAAAAGCTACCCAGATTGTGAAGGAAGAAATAAAACAGTCTTTGTTAGTACTTGATGTGATTGTTTATATACAAAATTCCAAGAGATTAACAAAAAATACTGGAACTATTAAGCATTTATAACAAGATGGAAGAATGCAAGCTTAATATGCCAAAGTCAACAGCCTTTCTATATAACAGCAATTAACAAAGTAATTTGAAATTAAAAAGCACAATGCCATTTACATTAATACCTCACAAAAATAAATGCTCAGGTGTAAATCTAACAAAATATGTACAACGTCTATATGAAGAAAACAACATTTTGCTGAAGGAAATCAGAAAAGAACTGAATAAATGAAGATATAGTCCATGTTCATGGGTAGGAAGACTCAATATTGTCAAGACGTTAGTTCTTCACAACTTGATTTATAGATCCAAGGCAATCCCATTCAAAATCCCAGTAAGTTATTTGTGGATATCAACAAACTGATTCTAAAGCTCATGTGGAGAGGAAAAAGATCTAGAATAGCCAACATGATATTGAATGAGAAGAACAATCCAAGGACCAACACTACCCAACTTCAAGACTTACTATAAAGTTATAGCAATAAAGATACTGTGGTATTGGTGGAAGAATAGATACCAATGGAACAGAATAGAGTCCAGAAATAGACTCACATAAATATAGTTAGTTGACTTTTGACAAAGGAGCAAAAACAATAAAATGGAAAAAAGACACACTTTTCAACAAATGACACTGGAACAATTGACATCCACATACTGGGAAAAAATGAATCTAGACAAAGACCTCAAATACTTCACAAAAATTAACACAAAATGGATCATAGATCTAAATGTAAAATGAAAAACTGTAAAACTCTTAGATGAAAACATAGGAGAAAAATATATATTACCTTGGTTTTGGTGATGACTTTTTAGATACACTACCAAAGGCATGATCCATAAGAGAAATAATTGATAAGCTGGATTTCACTAAAACTGAAATTTTTTCTCCGGGAAAGACACTGTCAAGACAATGAGAAGATCAGCTGAAGACTGGGAGAATATATTTGGGAATGATACAACTGATAAAGGACTGCAATCCAAAATGCACAAAGAACCCCTAAAACTCAACAATAAGAATACCAACAACCTGATTAAAAAATGGGCAAAAGACCTTAACAGACAAGAAGATATACAGATGGCAAGCAAGCATATGAAAATATGCTCAACATCACATGTCATTAAAGAATTGCAGGTTTAAATAATGAGATACCACTACATATCCATTAGGATGGCTAAAATTCAAAAGACTGACAGAACCACATGCTGGTTAGGATGTGGAGCAACAGGAACTCTCATTCTTGGAAATACAAAACGGTAAGCCACTTTGGAAGACAATTTGGCAGTTTCTTACAGAACAAAACATACTTTTCTCCTACAGTCCAGCAGTCATGCTCCTTGGGTATGGACCCAAAGGAGTTAAAAACTTATGTCCACACAAAAACCTGCACATGACTGTTTACAGTAGTTTTGTTCGTAATTGCCAAAAGGTAGAAGAAACCAAGATGTCCTTCAATAGGTGAATAGATAAATAAGCCCTAGTATGTCCAGACAATGGAAAATTATTCAGTGCTAAAAAGAAATAAGCTATCAAGCCATGACAAGCCATGGAGGAACTTAAATGCATATTGTTAAGTGAAAGAAACTAATCTGAAAAGGTTACACACTACGTGATTCCAACTGTACGACTTTTCAGAGGAGGCAAAACTATGGAGGTAGTAAAAAGATCAATCATTGCCCAGGGAAATGGAGGAGGGAGAGATGAATAGGCAGAGACACAGATGACTTTCAGGGCAGTGAAACTACTCTGTATAATACTGAAATGGTGGGTGGATAGGTGTCATTATACATTTGTCAAAGCCCATAGAATTTACAACACCAAGAGTAAACTCTAATATAACTATGGACTTTGGGTGAATACGATGTGTCAATGTAGGTTCATCAGTTGTAAGAAATGTACCACTCTGGTGAGGGAGTTTTCATGGGGTTTGATTGGGGGCAGAGACTATATTGGAATTGTGTATTTTATGCTCAATCTTGCTGTGAACTTAAAACTGCTTTAGAAAAATAAAGTCTGTTAAAAAAAATTACTGGATAAGCAAAGAAGCAGGACATTGTGACCCAGAGATAATATGGATGTTGAAATTACTAGATAAGACCTTGAAAAGAGTTATTATAAATATGTTCAAGTATTTATAGGAAAAGATAGATACAAAGAATAGATGGATCAGAAATCTCAGTAGAAAAAGTGAAAACAGAAAAGAAATGAGAAGAAGCAAATGGAAATTCTAGGCCTGAAAAACACAATTAGAGAGACAGGAAACATGTCACACAGGAGAACAAAAACAAAAACATTCCTAATTTCTCGATGGAAATAATACAAACTGAAAAAATAGAAGAAAATCTTTAAAATTGCTGGGGAAAAAATCTTAACCTAGAATTTTATATGGAAAAAAATACTTTTCAGTCATAAGCTTCTAGAAGAAAACAGGAAAATATCTTTGCAACCTTTCAGGAGACAAAGATTTCTTAAAAGGGACACAGAAACAGCAGCCATTAAATTTAAAAATCAATAATCTTGACTTTTTCAAGATTAAATATGTTTGACTATCAAAAGATACTCAAGAATATGAGTAGGCAAGCCACAGACTGGGAGAAATTGTCCATAAAAGATATATCTGTCAAAGAGCTCGTACCCTTGTCTGAAGAATTCCTAAGTGTTATGATAAAGTGCCTCACAATCGCATCAAAAATGGACCAAAGACATGAACAGGCACTTTTCAAGGAAATGACCACTAACCCTATGAAAAAGTACGTCATTGAAGACTATTAGTCATCAGGAAAATGCAAATGGTTCAAACTAAAATAAATGAATAAATAACTAAACTGAGAACTCCAAATATTGGTGAGGACATACAACAAACCAGAAATCTCAATTGGTGCTTTTACAAGTATAAAATGGTAAAACGACTTTTGCAAAATGGGTTGACTGCTTTTCATAAAGAAGTTATACTTTTCTTAGGGACCACCAATTTAATTCTATGTATTTTTCCAAGATAAATGAAAAAAAATTGTCCACAAAAAATTGGTATAAGAATATTCATGGTAGCTTTATTCATAATAGCCAAAGATTGGAAAAAAATGTCCAACAACAGGAGAGGAGATTAAGAAACTATAGCATATTCATACAATGAAAGGCTACAAATATGTGCGATGACATCAGCAAAATGGACAAATACTGTTAATGTAAAAGAAGTCTGTGGTAGGTCGTCAAGACTGGAACACCCCTGCCCCATGTAACCCTGCATAGTCCCCTTCTGTGGAGTGTGGGTGGAAACTGTGACTAGGAAGGATGTCGTTCTTACGATTAGGTGACATAACATGGCAACAGTTCAGTTCCCAAATCAGTTGATTTTGAGATAATCAAAAGAAAGATTATCCTGCATAGGTCTGACATCAAACGAAAACCTCTTCCTGAAGAGAGACACCATCTTGCTGGCCTGGAAGCAGGAAACAGCCATGCTGTGAACTGCCTATGGAGAGTGGCTACGTCTTAGAACTAGAGGGAACTGAATTCTGTCAACAACCTAAATTAGCTGGGAAGACCATGAGCTCTAGATAAGAACACAGCTCTGTAGACACTTGATTTCAGCCTTGTGAGGCCCTGAGCAGAGGACCCTGGTTATCAGGCCTGGACTCCTGACACATGGAAATTGTGAGATAATAAATGAGTATTGTTTTAAGCTGTGAAATTTGTGGTAACCTGCTATACAGCAATAGAAAACTGATACAAAGTCAAACATAAAAAAATGTTACTGTACAGAGCAATTTATATAAAGTTCTGGAACAGGCAAAACGAACCTATGGCAAACGACTCAGAACAATGCTTGCTTCCGGTGGAGGGGATTGACTGGGAGGAGGCACGAGGGAAATTTGGAGGGTGATGGAAATGTTGGAGCTCTGCATTTAAGATCTGTGCATTTCATTGTCTGTAAATATTATCTCAAAAATTGAAAAATCCAGCTTATATTTATATGTGCCTTATTTCTGCAAAGCCAGTGCTCTCTGATATTTCTTAACGCAGGTTTCTCTGAAACCGCCAGTCCCCACCCACTCAAACCATTTCTAGTCATTTGGGTGACTGCACATAGTTGAGTTTACCAAATTGCTTTTCACATCAAGATTATTTTTAATCTAATAAAAGGGTAAGTGAGTTATCTTTTGAGATTTCTGTAAACTTACTTTTAACTATTAAATATCTCTGAAAGTCAAGAAAAAAGCAAATAATCATTTAATTCTTTGTGTCTCAATAACTAATTTTTTAAAGCTAAGCCTTACTTTAATATAGGAGGACTTCTCTCCTTTCCCCTGTCAAAAAATCCTATTTGTTTTTTTAAATTATATGCTACATTCACATATGGAAGGACTTATATTTTGGAGTTTGGCCTCTGGAAAGTCAAATTAAATTCCTCGACCCAGACCCAGAATTCTTACTTATAGGATCCATTATTTTGATGAGGAAGACAAGTTTCATACAGGAAAGCATAATAGTCAAGAAGGAATCTTGAAAGTTAGCGCTTTGGAAGAGAATCAGTGCAGTTGTAATTCTGCAGAATAGAGTGGTCAAAGAAGGAGTTCTTAGAAAACAATGGGGTTATTTAAATTCCACCTTGAAAACTGAGTGACAGTTTGCCCAGGGAACTATTGTGTTCCAAATTCCAGCTCAAGACAAGCCCTGCCTTCCCACAGGCCACTGAAAGGGCTTTTATGTTGTCATCCTCTTCTAAAGGCCCCTTCAAAACCTTCCCAACAAACCAGGAGTTTCTGCCATGAAAAACAGCAGCTATTTTTTAAGAAAAGAAAATATCACCTCCCTCAAATGAAACTTCTTGACAATGAAAATTTTAGCAATTTCTTGGCAGATTTCAGAGACTACACAATCTGAACACTTTTTAAAAATTTTGTCTGATACCTAATCATTTTAATTTCTTTCTTTTTGCCATCTTTGTTGGCTTTATTATTGTTCTGTGGAATATCTAGATAACACTATATTGTGAAAGTAAACTTGGCTGGCTATCAAAATCAATGACCTCGCTGTGAAACTTGTCTAAGAATCGATGTTCAAGGTCCACTCCCTTAATATGAATTTCTAAATAGTTATATAATTTTTTAGAATAAGCATATTTAAGAAATTGTCTCCCTAACAAAAGCACTAACAGTTTAGAAAATGTGTTATATAATATACATGCAAATACACACACACAGTTTGTAAGGCTGTTCAGGATTTTCACTAAAAAATGTATCCATATCCAAGGAGGATTGCTTCTGAGATCTAGGACGGGGTCTAAAATGAACATTAAGAACTGCGAAGTAATTGTATTTTGCAATTCACCCCAAATACTCCCTTTCCCAAAGTTACCTCAGAGGAAATGTGAAGCATGCACGTTTTCCCAAGGTTCTGGTTTGCTGTCTACACTGCAGGAGGAGACCGCTCCCACACACAAATAATGTAAAACTGCACAGATCAGGATGAATGTGCTGTTCTCTTCGGCATCCTCCTCCACTGTCAGAGCGTCTTTACGTATATTAATTCTTCCTATGTAGCACACCTTTTTCTGCAAGTGCTGTAGAGAACAATTTCCTGTGTCGTGACCATGGCAGCCGACCTTTTGCGTCTCCCTTAAAGTCCTCCTGTAAACGGTGTGAACCAACCAGGACGAGGGACGAGCGCTATCAACGTGAGGTGCTGGGCGATTCCCAGCAGCACTTGCTGCGTGAGGAGAGCTGAATGGTAGGAACTCTGAGAAGTGAGCGGGCCCTTGGACACCAAAATATCATCAACAAAATGAGAGGACCCAATCTTGCTGGAAACACGGGCTGACAGACTTGAAAATGATCGGCAAAACGGAAAAATCCTCTCAGCCTCTGTGCATACAAAAAGTATTAATCTAATACTCCCTTCCAGGAGGGCAGCTTCACGGCGAAGAAAAGCCACTGTGGGTGGAAACCCAAACGGGCCGGGCTGAGACAGGGGCTGGAGCACCTGGAGGGGAAGACAGCGGCCGGTTAGGGAAGCAGATGCCAGAAAACGCTGTACGAATAAAATACAAAATCTGAAACCAAAAGCATCACCCTGGGGGACAAGGCGAATAAAGTTCACGATTGGAGCAATGACTGGCTACACGATTTCTTTCTGAACATACTTAGCTCGGATAACAGGAAAACAGACCATGAGTCCCACCAACCTACCCCTGAGTGGGGAGCCCTGGATCAAGGAAACGGAGAAACCTGTATGAGCTGACCTCATCCTTCCCCATCCCACCATCAGAAACCTTTTCCTAAAATCCCAGGAAAATCCACCTCTTTTAAACATAGGCAATGACAACAATAAAAACTACAGAGCTGTTAAAAGAAAAGGATAGGAATACCTTTAATAATATTCAAACAATGAGAACATACTAGAAATTTGTGGCTGAACTCATCCGTAATAAGAAAAATATTTTCAGATTGGCCGGTGAAGTCCAATCCAACTCTATGCTGTGTTAAATAAACAATCTTCTAACAAAAATGATTTAGAAAAGTTCAAATAAAAAGATAGACGAGGGGCCAGCCCACTGCTGCAGCAGTTAAGTTCGCACGTTCTGCTTCAGGGGCCTGGGTTCGCCAGTTCGGATCCCGGGTGCGGACATGGCACCACTTGGCAAAAGCCATGCTGTGGTAGGCGTCCCACATATAGAGTAGAGGAAGATGGGCACGGATGTTAGCTCAGGGCCAGTCTTCCTCAGCAAAAAGAGGAGGATTGGCAGCAGATGTTAGCTCAGGGCTAATCTTCCTCAAAAAAAAAAAAAAAAAAAGATAGGAAAATAATTAAGAAGCAACTGAAAAAAATGGGTCATAGCCTTAGTATCAGACAAATTAAAATCCAAGGCAAAACGTTTTAACAAGAAAACCGAGGACATATAATAGTCTAAAATGGGCACCGTTAAAACACAGCAGCACATTTCATGAAGCAGATACTACAGGATATGGAAGGATAGACATGCATTGAAAAGAGGAGAACTGGACTACTTCTTTCAGACCGAGACAATTATAGGTTCAGTGGACACAATCAATAAGGGCAATAACTATATACAGAAGGTATCCTATACCCTGCTGATAGGCAAGACAATTTACATTTCATTGTAAGTGTACGTGGAATATTTATAAAAATTTCTTATATATTAAGGTCTAAAAGCAACCTCAATAAATTAATAAAAAAGAACTAATACAAATAGTGTTTTCTAACTTCCATGCAATAAAACAAGAAGTTAATAAAATTGAATGAGTCCTGGGAAGAAATTAACAAAATTCTTCATGAAACCACCTATAGGGTGAAAAGGAAAAAATAACATGTAAGTATGGGATTCCTAGATAATAATGTCATGAATACTTAGTATTCCTGAATGTGGGGTACGGCTCATATGGTCCTCAGGGGAAAAAAAAAAAAACCATAGCAGGAAATAACTACATGAATGAAAATGAAAAGAAAAGAATTAAATATCCAAATCAAAAAATTAGGAAATTAACCAAAAAGGAAACCAAAAGAATGCAGAATGAAGTAATGAATAAAGATTAAAGCAGAAGGTTATGAATTAGAAAACAAACCAATAAATTTGAAAGCTGCTTCTTTGAAAAAAAGTCCTTCTACTCAACTTAAATGTTTAAAAAAGGGAGAGCGAGCCTAAATATATAAAACAAGAAATGACAAGGGAAAAATAACAATTAACATAGAGAAAACTGCTTAAAACAACAATACCAAAAGACTAAACTATTCAATACAAAAACAAGAAAAAAAGAAAAAAGTGAAATAAATAGGTTTTTACAAAAATATAACTTACTGAAACTGACTACAGTAGGGACATAAAGGGTAAACCTACCTATTACAATGGCAATAATACAGTAATTTATGAAAGATGTCCCATGAAAACAACAACAAAAAAGAAACTTAAAAAAAACAACTGGATTCACAGGGGTGTTTTACTAAACCTTTAAACATCAGACAATTCCAAAACTTCTTAAAATGATCCAGAGCATAGAAAAAGAGAAGGAAATTTTCCATACTCTTATTTTGAAGTAAATATTAACATTGGTACCAAAACCTGATAATAGCTGGGCATAAAAGATTTATAGAGCAATATATTGATATATTTATTGATGCAAAAATTTAAGTGATTAGCAAATAGAATATAATAGCTCATTCTGAAAGCAAAAAATATTGTGACCAAGTGAAATTCATTCCAGAAATAAAAGAATGGCAGCCACACTATTTGTGACTCCACCGATCTAATTTGATATTTTAATCATTTGAGGGAAAATATCATATGGTTACTTCCATAGGTAAAAAAGACATTTGACAAAATTCAAAAATTCATCCTTATTTTTTTAAAACCTCACGAAAATTGGAATAATTGAATATTTCCTGAATAGTCCCCCAAACAACGCCTTTCTTAATTAGAAAGTGTTAATGGCGTCACTATTAATTCTTGAACAACGCAGTGTTGTCCAGTATTGCCTCTGCTCTTTGACATAACCATGGAGGTATTACATAAAAGCAGCAACTAAAGGCATAAGACCTGCAAAGAATAAGGTACAGTTAGCTCTATTTGCAGATGATAGGCTGTCTATCAGGAAAACTCAAGAGACTGAAAGGAAAAGCCATTACAAAAAAAAGTGACGGGCCGGCCCACGGCCGGGTGGTTAAGTTCGCACACTCCACTTCGGCGGCCCAAGGTTTCACCAGTTTGAACAGTTTGGATCCTGGGCGCGGACATGGCACCAGTCATCAGGCCGTGGTGAGGCGGCGCCCCACATGCCACACTACAAGGACCCACAACTAAAATATGTAACTATGTACTGAGGGGATTTGGAGAGAAAAAAGCAGGGAAAAAATAAAAGAAGATTGGAAACAGTTGTTAGCTCAGGTGCCAATCTTTAAAAAAAAAAGAGAGAGAATTTAGTTACAGCAGCATATAAATATGAAGGTACTGAAATAATTATAATATCTATAAAATATAAACAGTTAGAAGATGTAACTGAAGGAAATTCATTTTAATAACACAGAAGGATAAAATATATAAGCATAACTTAAAAAGATATGTTACCAAATGTATCTGAAGAAAGCATTAAAATATTTCTGAAAGACACATAAGTAGACTTGAACAAGTACAAAGATATAACTTCTTTTTGGAAGTTGTGGTATATATATATACACTGGAATACTACTCAGCCATAAAAGAAAACAAAATCACCCCATTTGCAACAACATGAATGGATCTTGAGGGTATGATGTTAAGTGAAATCAACCAGGCAGAGAAAGACAAATACTGCATGATTTCGCTCATATGTGGAGGATAAACAAACACACGGACAAAGAGAACAGGTTAGTGGTTACCAGAGGGAAAGGGGGTTGGGGGATGGGTGAAAGGGGTAAAGGGGCACATATGTATGGTGATGGATGAAACTTAGACTATTGGTGGTGAGCACAAAGCAGTCTATACAGAAACTGATAAATAATAACGTGCACCTGAAATTACACAAGGTTATAAACTATTATGACCTCAATAAAACAGTTGGAAAAAAAAGATATAACTTCTTTTTGAATAAGAAGACTCATATCCTAAAGGTCTTCATTTTGCTGAGTTATTACAACAAAAATAACAACAGCGTTTTTAAACTACAAAAGTAGATTATAACATTTATAATGGAAGATAAACCAGCAAGAATTGCTCAAAAAATGCTAAAGAATAAAAAAGAAAAAGAATAGTAACATGGCATTGGTTAATGAATAGGTGGGCTGAGTGGTAAAATAATTATCTAATAAAAGCAGTAACCTACTTGTGAAGGAGGGTCTAGGTGAAAGAATGAGAGAAGGAAGCCAGACTTCCTTCAATATATCATATTACACACTTTGTCTGTGGATGCATATTTCAAGTGACTATAGAACACAGTATGTAAACCATACACACCCACAGATGTACACAAGGGAGGTACTCCAAGAACAAATAAGGGCTGTTAATATATCTTAAAATATTCAGTAGTCTATTTGTTAGTAGTAATGTTTGTTATTTTTAGAATTATTTTATATATATATATATATATATATATATATATATATATTTCCAGATAATGCAAATAAAAAATTACATAGTATTGCTAGGAACAAATATTTTAATGTAAGATAAAAACATATCAGTATAGGGGCCAGCCCGGTGGCGCAGCAGTTAAGTGCGCACGTTCTGCTTTGGTGGCCCGGGGTTTGCTGGTTTGGATCCCCGGTGCGGACACGGCAGCACTTGGCAAGCCATGCTGTGGCAGGCATCCCACATATAAAGTAGAGGAAGATGGGCACGGATGTTAGCTCAGGGCCAGTCTTCTTTAGCAAAAAGAGGAGGATAGGCAGCAGATGTTAGCTCAGGGCTAATCTTCCTCAAAAAAAAAAAAATTTAAAAAAATATCAGTATAAAATTAAACAAGGTAAGTAAAATTCTACGTTAGAAATATCTGTATATGGGCCGGCACCGTGGCCGAGTGGTTAAGTTCTTGTGCTCCCCTTTAGCGGTCCAGGGTTTCACCGGTTTGGATCCTGGGCACAGACCTAGCACCACTCATCAAGCCATGCCAAGGCAGTGTCCCACATAGCAGAGCCAGAGGACCTGCAACTAGAATATACAACTATGTACTGGGGGCTTTGGGGAGAAGAAGAAGGAAAAAGAAAAGAAGATTGGCAACAGATGTTAGCTCAGGTGCCAATCTTTAAAAAGAAAAAAAAACTCCATATAAATTAATGTTTTGTTTTAAATATCTATTTACTAGCTTTGTCTCCTAAGAATGTCCAGAACCAATAACCCAACAGCAATAAGCACCCTGAGTGTCCAGATTGTGTTCTCCAAATGCCATTCTCCACTCAAAAGAAGTAGGGCTTCTTAGAGTCATGGCTAATTCCAGATGTAAAGTAGGAAATACATATGATGAGCTTAGAAATGTCTTGTGCCAGAAAACAAGAAAGTGATCAAAGACAGATGGGTTGAGCCCGAAGGACAAAGCAGGCAACATAAAGATCTCTCATCAGCTGAGAGCCAAGGATGGAACAATTTTAGCATCAAAAAGAATAATTTATTTAAATATATTGAATACGTAAAAATCCATAAGTTCACAATGATATGAGAGAGAAGGGGTGGTGGGTATCAAATATCTAGGACACCAACTCCTTGAACTGAAAATTGTCAATGAAAGGAAAAGAATTAAGCATTTATTCTGACTCTCCCATGTACTACACTTTAATTCATGATAAATAAATAAGGCTATTTGATAGGATTAATTTCTCCTTTGTAGAAAAAAATGTAGCTAATAAATGTATAAGGAATGACAACACTGGAAAATCACCATTTTGCAACACCTAGTGAATTAATTCAGTTGTGGAGTGGTCCTTGGTGGGATAAAAGATTGACGAGAAATTTGGCAATGGAAAAATCAGGATTTCAACGCCTGAAGACGATCAATCTCAGCATCTCTAAAAACGGGACAACCAGACTGTGTGAAACAGACAGCGACTGCTTGTGATGGATTTTTGGAAGAAATGTAAAGTTGAACCTGAACCTGAATCTAATCAAACCTCTGGAGCCTATAGGAATTTATACACGTGCACACACACACACACACACACACACGGGAAATATGGGAGTAGGCATGGAGAAGCAAGCTAAATTACAACAAAAGGAAGGAAAAAGACAGACAAGAAATTGAGGACAGTCTAAAAACTACACCAAGTCATTGACATGAAAAATAAATAAATAGAAAAGAATGATTTGAGAGAGAAAGACCGCTCTAGATTTTAAAAGTCGTAGGTGTGATAACAAGTAAATAGGATGTGCAGACTCTTTTGGATGCTGATTTGAACAAGACAACTTTTGCAGATATCTGTTTTTTTAAATACAGATTTCTGCCCACCCTCTCTCCCTGCTGTGCCCCAAATCTACTGAATCAAAATCCCCAGGGGTAAGACCCAAGAATCTCTAAGACTCAGGCTCCTGAAGTAATTTTTTTTAAAAAAAGATTGGCAGCTGAGCTAACATCTGTTGCCAATCTTCTTTTTTTTGTTTTCCTTCTTCTTCTCCCCAAAGCCTCCCAGTACACAGTTGTATATTCTAGCTGTAGATCCTTCTGGTTGTGCTATGTGGGATGCTGCCTCAGTATGGCCTGATGAGCGGTGCCATATCTGCACCCAAGATCCCAACTGACAAGACCCTGGGCTGCCAAAGCAGAGTGCACAAACTTAACCCCTTGGCCAGGGGGCTGGCCCCTGCAGATGTATTTGAGATACCTCAAACCAAAGAATTATTGTTAACTTCATCAGGTATAAGAAAAGTATCATTATGTAAGAAAAATATATAGGACTGAAAAGATGTGACATCTGAGATTTGCTTAAAAATTCTATAGTGAAGGGAAAGAAAAAAGAAATACAAAGAAGTAGATGAGGCAAATGTGGCATAACTTTGATAAATGTGAAATCTGATTGATATTCCTGCTGTCTGTTATACTGTTCTCTGTGGTTTTGTGTGTATTTGGAAGTATTCGTAAAGAATATTTTTTTTGAAAAGATTGTCACCGAGAGGCAGCCTGGTATCTCAGGAAAAACATTAGGTTTCATATCAGACAGACCTGAATTCAAATCTTGCTCTGCTGTTTACTCTTTGGCTTGGAGAAAGTTACTTATTTCCACTGGGCAATTTGTACTGACCTCCATGGCTCGTCTAGAACATAGGCAATAGATTTTCTAAGCTGATAACTGGAAAATGTGGAAACGATCTTCCTCTTTACAATGGCTTGCCAAGAAGCATTAGTCAGAAGTTTCTGACTGCTCGTACCATGTCTAAATTGCCTTTTAATCTCAAAGGAGTTTCTGGTCTTCCTTAATCTATGAAGGTTTTATAAAATATACCACTCCTATGCAATGCCAGTCTAATTATCATTAACAAGAAACTCGCCTACTGAGCATTGCTTAGAAATAGTGCTGTTATTAAGGAAGCTTGCATGATTACCGTGATGTATTAACAAAATCATGGTGCATAATTGCCTCACCATATCAACACTGGTTAACGTGAATTGTGGGCCGTTCAGGCATGTATGTATGTCTACTCATATGAAGAGACTCGAAAAGGCCTAGAAAGGATTAAAATTCACGAAGTGTGTATATTATGAGAAAGTTTTAGAAAAATTGGGATAAAGTATTGCTTGTAGAGAAGTGTAATGATACTATATAAAATTATATATGGTAATTTCAAGCAGTATGGGCTATACTGTAGGACACAGGATAAGAAAAAATACGAATAGTAAAAAAAATGAATCATGTTTCTCAATTACAACTGTCCACGCAAAATATATAAGGTTATTTAACAAAAAGATTCTCAGGATGTTAAGGAATGTTTGTTCCCAATGATGAGTGAAGGAATAGATCCATACATATTTCAGCTCTGAATGAGCCATTTCAAAAGAAGCTTTTGAGAGTCTGTTAGCAAAAAATATGGAAAAGTCAAGGCTACAAGAGACAATTTGATGGGATCTTCTTAAAAAGAAAAGGAAAGAACAAAAAAACAGAAGTCTCTTTAGTAAAAATTATTCTTGAGGAAATCAGAAATTGCAACATAAAATATATAAATTTATTGTGTTCTATTTGTTGGGGATTTTAGCTGGATGATTTTAAAGCTTCAAAATAAAGTACCGGGGCCGGCCCCATGGCTGAGTGGTTAAGTTCGGGCGCTCCACTTCAACGGCCCAGGGTTTCGCCGGTTCGGATCCTGGGCTCAGACATGGCACCACTCGTCGGGCCACGTTGAGGCAGCGTCCCACATGCCACAACCAGGAGGACCCACAACTAAAAAAATACACAACTATGTGGTGGGGGGATTTGGGGAGAAAAAAGCAGAAAAAAATAAATAAATAAAGTACAGTTCACTTTTTTAAGAAGCAGCAATTCATTAAAGGAAACAAAAAACCTACATATTTAAAATATAGTGTGATAAGAATTTGGTACAAAGAGTTATGGAGAAGAGAATTAAGAAAGGAGCTTCCTCCTGACCAGAGGTGTTTACAGCAGAAATCACGTCTGAGCTGAGCCTGAGTGATGAGAGGATTTCATCATGTAAAGAAGAAAATTGTACACTGAGGAAGAAGCATCCAAAAAGGCACAGAAGCTTGTGTGCAAGGGCAGGGGAGCAGTTCTTTGTACCTAAGGAATGGACCATCACACTTGAAGCAGAGAAAGCTCTCCCACTCTGAGTTGCCCTGTGGCCCTTTGCACTCAATTCTCCCTCTCTCCATTTACAGTCCAGGATGACCAGTGATCTGCTTTCTGTCTCTATAGTTTCACCATTTCTAGAATTTTGTATAAATGACATTATACTGTAGGTAGGAATTGGAGGTAGGATTGACTTTTTAATTTAGCGTACTATTTATAAGATTCATTGTGTTGTTTTATGCATAATTTATTTTGTTCCTGTTTATTGCCGGATAGTAGTCCAGAGTATAGATATACTACAATTTATCTTTTTATCAGTTGCTAGTCATTTGGGTTTGGGGGCTATGATAAACAATGGGGCTATGAACATTCACTTATACATTTCTTATGGATATATATTTTCAATTTTGTTAGGTAAATATCTGTGAAAGGAATTATGTAAAGGTATTATAAGTCTGTTTTCCCGTGTCCATACCATGTTACATTCCCCTCAAACAACACGTGAGAATTCCCGTTGCTCCAGATCCTCACCTAGATTTGGTGTTGTCAAGCATTTTACCTTCAGCAAGTCTAATGGGTGTATAACGATATCTTGTTGTGGCTTTACTTTGCATTTCTCTGATAATTAGTGATGTTGAGAATCATTTGGTGTGCTTAAAGGCAATTTGTATGTCTTCTTTGGAGAAGCTTCTGTTGAAATCTTTTGTGCATTTTAATTGGCGCTTTTCCTTGGAAGGTCCCCCACTCTCTTCAGGGTTGGTAGTTTGGTAGCTTCACTTTTTCTGGTTCTCCAGGGAAGAAAGATGGGGTTTTTCCATGCATGCCTTCTGCTGCTGCTATTCATGCCCTGCAGGTGCTTAAAGACTGGTGCTTAAAGCTGGGGAGACAAGGAATGTACTTGTTTGGTTCCCCATCTCTCCTCTTCCAGTTGTGGATTTCCCACCAAAAGGCTGTCTGCTTCTAATCACTCCCCAATACCTTTAGATGTTGCTTTTATGAATCATGTCCAGGTTTTCTGCAGCAGAGAATCATTCAAAAGTGTCTTAGAGCATCATATGTGGAAATTTGACATAATGTTTTTTCAGTCTAAAATATTTTCTAAATTCCTTTGTTTAATTTGCATATATTGTACGTTTTCCTAGATATTTTATTGTAACTGATTTCTAATTTAGTTCCACTGTAGTCAAAGGATAGACTCTGTCTGTTTCAATCCTTTTAAGTTTATTGAGGTTTATTGTCTGGCTATCATGGTGAATGGTCACGTGCATGTGAAATAACTTGTATTCTGAAGTTGTTGAGGGTAGGGTTTTATACATGTTAATTAGGTCAAAGTGGTTGATAATGTCATTCAGATCATCTATAACTTTACTGACATTTTGTGCGCTTATTTTTAATCATTCTCCGGTGACTTCAGAGAGTTGTCTTCTATTTTGCCCAGAGTTTTTAGTTGTCTGTGGGAGGATTGATTTGGTAAGAGCTTTCTCAGCCATATAAATGTGGATCTTGTCTCGCTTATTTTTACATTCTCTTTTTAGTTATTTACGCTTCCTGAAATGTCTGTTTTAATCTAATCAATGGTTTCTTTCTTAGATTCTTCTAAAATTCCCCAAGCTGTGTCCTATGAAAGAATATTCTGAGGGATTTTAATAGTTGTTTTGCTAGTGAGACCGAGGTACAAAACGTTTTGAGAAACACTACTTTCCATAGTCCCTTCTTGGAGATTTATGAGGCTCATTAGCAAGTAAGTTCCAAGAAATATATTAAACGTTGTTGAAATCACCAATGTCCTACTCATTAAATGTAGTACCTTTCCTGCACATAATACTTAACATGACATGTAGCAAAAGTTAGTGAGTTCCTTCTCGTTTTATTCCTCTCAGTTCCTTGAGCTACACTTCTTTTCATGACAATGCATTTTCCATATGGCATTGCTTTGCATTCTTGCCCACATTTCTTTCTCTCTGAACTTAATGGATGGTATGTTGAATCTGTGTAAACTCTTAAGCTACTGTTAGACACACACCTTTAACAGAAAGCTGAAGTATAAGAAGCCTTTTTATTTCAAAGACATATCTTAATGGTATCTCTTACTCTTTAGGGCTTATAAGCAGTCAATTTTTTTAACATGGTAAGGCCTCAAATTTCTGGCATTTTCTCTTCCTTTTTCATTTCTTTTGCAAACTGGCCAGTTCTTTCTAGGGATCATCTCTTTCTTGTGATACTTTGCCAAATTCTAGCAATAACAACTGAAACCCACCCTTAGCATTTATTTTCCAGTCTTTCCCCTTGAGCACAAATATCTTAGGCAATCTAAAGATCAGCCTCCCAAATATTTTGCAATGGTTCACCATCTTTCCAGCATGCAATATCATTTTCCCCACCACCCACCATGTAGTAGTAAGCCAATACCAGATATTTTAGGGCTTTGTAGAACCCCATGTTTAGCACTAATTTACATGTTATTTTATGGCTCTTTTTTATATTCTCTAAATCATACCCATCTGTAAAGCTACATAAGGTTTTCTCATACATTCTTAGCATATGGTCAATTTCGTTCTATAGGATTTTCTAACTCTAACATATGGAAAAATTTTTGATATCCAAACTCTGATGTCTATTAGACCACATTACTAAAATCTCCTGTTAGTTCTAATAGATTTTTATTTTACTTTTACATTTTCTAGGTAATAATTTGATCTACAAAAAAAACAATTTATTTGTATTTTCTCTCTCATTGTATTGACCGATATCTCTAAGCCAATGTTAAAAGATGTTGGTGATAAAAACATCTATACTTTATTCTTGATTTTAGTGCCTCCAAGTTTTCATCATTAAATGAGGCTGACTGTGGGATTTGTGTAAGCAGTATCCATAATATGAAGATGTAATCTTCTAAATATATCAAGAATGGATTTTGAATACTGTCAAAGGCCCATTTACGTCTGAGATTAATTATCTAATTAATGAGTTCATTAAGTATTTGTTGTCACTTATTATAACACGGGGCCTGCAGTGTGAATAAGAGAAATACAATCCCTACCTCTATCTATTTTCCAGTCAGAGATGAAAATTATGTGTACCACTTTATTTATATTTTAATATCATATCAATCTTATATCAATCTTATATTATTGGCAGATAAGCATTTTTAATTAATAATATTCTTCTTAAATGATTAATTTCTAGTATTTTAAATTATTTTGCCTCTATCCCAATAAGCAAAGTAGACTTAGCTTTTATGTTATTTTTTCAAAAGTATTGTATAGTGGCTATGCTAGCTTAATAAAATACAGTGGAAGGATTTCCTTCATGTTTATTTTCTGGAAGCGTTTATGAATATAAGTACACATTTTCCTTGACAATTTGTAAGAAATTATCCTTAAAAACACCAGTAAGAAGATTTTCTTCTAAAATTCCAGCATCTTTTGTTTACATTTTCTTTATTACTTTCTAGTTAATGAAATTTTTTTCTTATTCTAGAATCACTTTAAAACTTTATGTTTTTAAGACAATTATCACTGATCATCGCAGGACTTTTGGCCTTCTTCTGTCCTGCCATTTTGACCTAGCAGGCACGTTGTTGGCATTGTTTTAACACTTTTTATGAGTGCAATCATTTTAAGCATAATTGTATCAAAACTAATTATCTTTTATTTAAGAAAATATTTGGCACTATCAACTCATTATTTAAATTTTACATAATAAAATGGTTTTTTTACTTTAAAAAATCTTAGGTTTGATCTGCTTTGTCTTTCATATTAATTATCTGATCTATCATTACTTGATTTCTTTGTAGGTCTTCTCAGCGCTCTGGAATTGTATTTATTGGAACGCTGTTCACTAATTCATAACTCCTTGATGATAAGGAACGTATATGCTTCTATCAAATGACAATCAAATTTTCCATCACAAGGTAGCCCCTTAGCAGCCATGAGATAAAGAAGAATTAGTATATTCATTGACTGACTATGATGCTAATTAATCTTGCAGATAACTGCTAAATTCTCAAAAAAAAAAAGGAAGGAAAGAAAAGAAGAAGATTAGTGTGAACTGTGGTGAGCACTAACATTTTTTCCAACAATATGATATTCAATATGGTATTTTGAAAAAATAGATGAACCGTATTTGAATAGGTAGGCAAAGAGAGGAACTGTTTTTGATATAACAACTACAGTTGTGTGAATTGTGTGGTTTTGGAACTGCTAAAAATGAGTCACAGATAGAAGTCCCCTGGGACAGCTTCTTTCGAGATGCTGCTAAAACAAACACAAAAACACACCCAAGCAGCTAGTACTCACCACATTGTCTTAGGACAGCTAGTCTATCCATGAAAACAGTCTTCGAGCAATTTCCCTTAACTGATACAGCTACAGTAAACATTTTATTTGCTAGCTCTGTTGCTAGAAATAGAGGAAATCTCCTTCCTCATGCCTCAAAATAATTAGAAAGGCCCTTTGAGTCTCTTTTTTCTTTCATCCCTTCTCACTCCAACACTCACCCTGTGCTCCCGTAAAAGAAACTCAGGGGTTTGATCAACCAGAAAAGTTGTCAATGATCTTTCTAATACCTGAGTGCTGTTTGAGGCATAGAAATGACCAACAATCTAGTCTCAACTCTCTAATTATCTCCTCATTGATACAAAAATTTACTGTCCTTATTCCGATTTTCTCAGCTGACCCAACAATGCCCTTTTATAGTATTTTATTTTCCCCCAGCACTACATCCCGTCTAAGGTCAGGTACTGCATTGACTCTCATGTCTTTTTTACTTCTTTTAATCTGAAACATTTCCACAGCTTTTCTTTGTCTTTTATGACACTGACACTTTTGATGACCACAGCCCCTTCCTCTCCCATTTCTCTTCATAGAATTCTCCTCATTATGGGTTTTTCTGAGGTTTCCTCATGATTAGTTTCCAATTATGCATTTTCAGTTAGATTACTGCACCAGGGTGGTTCAGCCTTCACAGGGTACCACATCTGGAGGCACAAGAGACGGATTTACCAGAGTTTGGCCAGTGTCTAGTGTGGGACAATATCTTTCCAGCACCCAATAACATTTTCCTCATTGCTCAACACCTTGTCAATATCTAATGCCACTCACTTTAGTTTTGTGGTGGTTGTTGCTGTTATGGTAACACCCCACCTCTAGGTACCAATTTCCTTGTCAGTTTATGCTAAATTATACTGTCTAATCTACACTTTCTATGGCTTACTACATCAAAGGATTATTTCTCTCTCATGTTAAATGTCAGCTGTGTGAAAGCTCTGGCTTTGTTCCATCCTATCTTCATTCTAGGACTGAAGGTGAAGGAGCAACTCCTGTATGGGGTGTGCCACTTGTGTAGCAGAGGGGAAGCAAGCATGATAGAGCCACTTGGCTCTTATTGCTTCTCCTTGGAAGCAGCAGATGTTTGCTCTTTTATTCATTTTAATGGATGAAGCAAGTCACATGGCCAAGTATGACTTCAATGGGCTGAAAAGTATACTACTTTCACAGATAGGAGCAGAGAACACTTGAGGACAATAATACAATCTACGAAAGTAATAGTCTGAACCAGGATAGAAAATGATGAACAAAAAAAGCAATATGTAGAGGTTGGTGGCCTGTGTTTAGTTTGGGAGGCATAGAACATACGCGATGTTCAGTTCTTTGTGGACTTCACTCTCCAGGGGAAAGTTTGGGTTCATACCTGATAGTTCCTTAAATTGAGGGTATCTGGTTGCCTGAAACAGGAAATCCACTCAAACAGTCAGAGAATAAATTAAAACTCTTTACAATGGCCTGTACTATGTTGCCTCATCTGTCTTCTAATGATTCTTTTTTAATATTTTATTTTATTTTATTTTATTATGATAAGAACACAACATGCAGTCTACTCTTTTAGCAAATTTTTAAGTACACTATACCGTAGGTACAGTGTTGTACAGCAGACCACTAGAACTTATTCATCTTACTTAAGTGAAACTTCATGCTCATTAATTGGCAACTCCACATTTCCACCTCCCAGAAGCCCCTGGCAACCACCATTCCACTCTTTGGATCTAATAATTTGCCTATTTTAGATGCATTATAAGTGGAATCATTCAGAATTTGTCCTTCTGTGAGTGCCTTATTTCCCTTAGTATAATGTCCTCCAGGTTCATCCATATTGTCATATATTGCAGAATTTCCTTCTTTTTTAAGGCTGAATAATATTCCATTGTATGTGTATACAACATTTTCTTTATCCATTCATCCATCCATGGACATTTAGGTTGTTTCCACATCTTGACCACTGTGAATGCTGCTGCAGTGAACATGGGAGTGTTAATATTTCTTTGAGATCCTTATTTCAATTCTTTTGGATAAATACTCAGAAGCAGGATTACTGCATCACATGGTGGCTATATTTTTAATTTTTTGAGGACCTCTATACTGTTTTTGAAAGCAGCTATACCATTTTGCATTCCTACCAACAATGTACAAGAGTTCCAATTTTTCCACATCCTTGCCAACACTTGTTATTGCTTGGTTTTTTGATAATAGCCATCCTGGCTGGTGTGAGGTGACATCTCCTGGGGGTTTTATTTGCATTACCCAGATGATTAGTAATATTGATCACCTTTTCATATATGTCTTGGCTGTTTGTATGTTTTCTTGGGAGAAATGTCTATTCAAGTCCTTAACCCATTTTCAAATAAGGATATTAGTTTTTTTGCTATTGAGTTGTAGGAGCTCCTTATGTATTTGGGATATTACCCCCTTATCAGGTATAGGGTTTGCAAATATTTTCTCCCACTCTATAGGTTGCCTTTTCACTCTGTTGATTGTTTCCTTTGCTCTGCAGAAACATTTTTTGTTTGATGTAGTTCCACTTGTTTTCTTCCAGGAGTTTTACAGTTTCTTATGTTCAAGTCTAATCTATTTTGAGTTGATATTCATGTATCATGTAAAATAAAGGTCTACTTTCATTCTTTGGCATGAGGATATCCAGTTTTCCCAACATCATATGTTAAAAAGACTATCTTTTCCCCATTGTGTACTCCTGGAACCCTTGTAAAAAGATCAGTTGACCATGTATGCATGAATTTATTTCTAAATTCTCTATTTTGTTCCATTGGTCTAATATGTCTGCCTTAATTGCCAGTACCATACTGTTTTAATTACTGTAGCATTGTAATATATTTTTAAATTAGGAAATATGATGCCTCCAGCTTTGTTTCTCAAGATTCATCTAGCTATTCAAAGTCTTTTGTGATTTCTTGTGAATTTTGGAGGTTTTTTTTCTATTTCTGTAAAAAACGTACATGATATTTTGATAAGAATTACATAAATGTGTAGATCTCTTTGGTGAGTATGGATATTTTAAGAGTATTAAGTCTTTCATTGCATGAATGCAGGATTGTCTCATGGTTCTTGTGCCACTCTCCCTCTCACACATTTTGTTCCACTGACACATCATTCTTGTAGATCTGCAAATAGATCCAGCCTCTTCCTCACTCTATGCCTGCACTGCTGTTCACTCTTCTCAGAACTCTGCTTGCTCTTTCCAAAGGCTCCCACCTTCTAAACCTCAGGTATCAGTATAAAAATTATTTCATCTAGGTGCTTTTCCTCATTATACTTTCTAAAGGAGTCCTCCCTACATGGCTGTCCTTTCTATCACAGCGTACTGATTGTATTCATCTTGGTCTTTCCCATAATCTGTAATTATTTTAAGTATTTATTGCTGTATTTTCAAATTGCTCATTTCCTACACTAAAATACAGCCTCTTTAAAGGAATGGACCTTCTCTCTTTGAGTCACCCTTTATTTCCAAATTCTTGGCATAATGCCTGGTGTATGGTAATTAATATTTTTGTATTAATGCATTTAAGTGGGTGTATTATAAAGATAGCATGGTAAACTGGTTGCTGGCACTTTGGCAATAAAAACATGCTCTAAAATATTTTATTATCTCTTTGTTCCAAAAACAATTAATTAGAGGCATCTCTTAGTTTAATAAATATGAGACAAGTGAGTAATTTTACTCTAAGTTTGCTATAACTGGTATTTGTGGATTAATTAAGTTTTTCTTTCCCACCGCTTTCTTTTTAGATAAAGAAGAATTTGGGCCAATGTGCTCATGGGCTAAAGAGAGCTCTGGGAATAAAAGGATGGAGATAACCACCCCTTCCCTTTTGAGATCCAAATGGCGTTAACACCTCTCTTTTGAACTGAAATGATCTTAATCAAAGCTTCCCAAAGAGAAGGAAAGAGGCCATGGACTGAGATCCATAGGAATTCAAGAGATCAATACCCAGGCCTTGATTTAAAGAAAGAGGTCTACCTACAGCAGAGGAGGTGGACCAGGCCATGTGATCTCATGACCCAACTGCCCTACTGAGGTTTTATGAGTGTAACCTGAAGACTTCCATTTCATTTGTTCTTTTGGGAGCCATTGGATTCATCCCTGTGGGAATCCAGACTTAGATATGTTGGGATGTCTTTGCAGCTGCTGCCAAAAAAACATCTAACAGCATAGGCTTCATTACTCACACCCACTGCAGCAAAATTAATGCAAAGGCTGCTGTTGTGAGTGGAGTTTTTGTAAAATCACCCTTGCCAGTTCTGGTCCAGTTGCAACTAACCATCCCTCTCCCCTATCCTCTACCACTTCTTCTTGATTCCCTTTTTCCTTTTCCCTGGCGGTGTGCATGGGATCCAAGCCTAGACAATCAGAGACATCTGTTCTCCCAGATACAGTGGTTGGTATGGGGTGGGCACAGTACCCTAATGGACAATGAGAGTTCTCCCCAAAACATTTCTAACACATGAATCAGAAAAGATGCTTTCATTTTTGGGGGTCATAAGTCAGAGGAAAAATGTAGAGTGAAGCTGGTTTTGCTCTTTATCAACATGAAAGAATGCAAACAACACAGAAAAATCCAAAGTAGGAGAGAGTTTGAAAGATGTCAGCATAGGCAGATCCTGAGCTTGCCTCCTCCTGCGGACACAACAAACTTACACATGGAATAATTATTATTACATGTGGAATAATTTCTTCTGAGGGAGATCTGGAAACTGGACTAAAAGAAGCTCCACAGCAAAGGACCATACTGAGAGGGGTGGAAGAGCCAGAGATACAGCCCTGCTGAGGAAAATACCACACCCTAGCCACAGTACTTTGTGGCTGGGAGTGATCTAAAAGGTATGAGCTGTTCACAGAAGAGCGAGGGATTTGAGCTCCATGTTAGGCACGCAGCCCTTAGATCCAGCACAGGAAAGGTGAGGTTCCAAGACACATGGCTTTGAAAGCCAGTGGGAAATGTAGCCAGGAAAACTATAGAACTACATGGAAAGGACAACCCACTCTTAAAGGGCTCACTCACAGACTCACCCAACCCAGAAACCAGAGCAAAAACACCAGATTGAGAAGTGTATAGTCCGTAGGTAAAAGAGGCTCACTAAGCTTGAAGCAGATGGCCTGTCTCCCCCAGGGACTGAGACATTGGCAACAGCCATTTTTATGACCTGGTCCAGCCACACCAATGCTGACCCTGGCAGGCACTATTTTGGAATTCTGTCTCTACCCTGTTAGCGTGGGGACCTACCTCATCCATTAGCATACCCGACATAGTCATTCACAGCTGGGCAGCACAGGCAGCCCACACCAGGGTCCTGTCCCAGCCACCAGCAAGCCTGTAGCAATCTTGTGCTGCTGGGCCTCATGTCCAGCCACACAGGCAGTCTGCCCTGCCTACCAATGCACCTGAAATGGCCCTGCGCTGCCAGGCTGGGAGCCTGCCCCATCCACCAGTGTGCATGAGGCAATTGCAGGCCACCAGGTGACACAGCCAGTCTGTGCCTGGGGCCTTCCTTGCCCACCAGTGAGCCAGCAGCAATCATATGCCACTGGGCCTTACAACCAGCTACACAGGGCTCCTCACCCACCCATCAGAACACTCAACACAGCTGAGCACTGCCAAGCCGCCTCTGAGCCACACAGACAGCCCACAGTTGGGGCCTGCCTACCCACCAGTGAGCCAGCAGCAGTAATGTACCCTGTAGCAAGCAACCAGCCACACTAGTGAGCTCGCAGGAGTGGTAAAACACTGGGCCCCACAACCAGCCACACCAAGGGTCTGCCCTACCCACCAGTGAACCTGTAGCAGTCATGCACTGCCAGGCCTTGTAGCCAGCCACACTGGGGGATTGCCCTGCCCAATGGCACACCCACAGCAGCTGCACATGGCCAGATCTTGCAGCCAGCCATCCCAATAGCCACACTACTTACCAGTATGTCTGCAGCAATTCAAACCCCACCACACAGAAGGGCACAAGCAGCCCACACACAAGGGACAGGAGATCCTTGGAGCATTTGGCACTAGTGACTAGAGGAGAGCATGCTGCTGGGCCCCAGAAGATATCTCCTACATAAGGCCACATTTCTAAGATCAGAAGACGTAGCTGATCTACCCTAATACATTGAAATAATCACAGAGAAATAGGCAAAACGAGGAGACAAAGGAATATGTTTTAAATAAAATAAGAAGACAAATCTTCAGAAAAAGAACTAAATAAAACAGAGATAAGCAATCTACCTGATTAGGAGTACAAAATAATGGTCATAAAGATGTTCACTCTACTGGGGAGAAGAATAAATGAACACAGTGAGAACTTCAACAAACAGAAAATACAAAAAAGTATTAATCAGAGCTGAAGACTACAATAATTGAAAAGAAAAACTCCCTAGAAGGAATCAACAGCAGAACTGATGACACAGAATAGATCAGTGATCTGGATGACAGAGTAAAGGAAATCACCCAAGCTGAACAAAAAAAAAAAAGAAAAAAGGAATTTAAAAAGGACAGTTTAAGGGGCCACTGGGACAACACCAAGCTTACTAACATTTGCATTATAGATGTCTCAGAAGGAGAAAAGAGACAAAGAGGCAGAGAACTTATTTGAAGAAATAATGGCTGACAACTTCTCTAATCTGGGGAAGAAAACAGACATCCAGGTAAGGAAGCACAGAGAATACCAAACAAGATGAACCCAAAGAGGCCCACACCAAGAAACATTACAATAAAATGTCAAGGATTAAAATAAAGAGAGAATCTTAAAAGCTGCAAGAGAAAACCAACAAGTTATGCACAAGGGAATTGCCCTAAGACAGTCAGCTGCCTTTTCAGCAGAAACTTTATATACTTTAAGGGAGTGGTGTGTTATATTCAAAGTGCTGAAAGGAAAAAACTTACAATCAAGAATACTCTACCAGGCAAGTTTATCATTCAGATTTTAAGGAGAGATAAAGAGTTTTCCAGACAAGCAAAAACTAAAAGAATTCATCACAGCTAAGCTGCCCTTACAAAATATTGAAAAGACTTCTTCAAGTGGAAAATAAAAGGTCACAAATAGAAATAAGAAAACTATCAAAGAAAAAATATCACCATAAGGCAAATATATAGTAAAGATAGTGGATCACGCCCTTATAAAGCTACTATGAAATTCAAAAGACAAAAGTACTAAAATCATCTATGTCTACTAAAAGAGGTTAAGAGATACACAAAATTAAAGAGGAAAATATGATATAAAACATAAAACATGGAAAGGGAGTAAAAACATAGGGCTTTTAGTATGAGTTCAAATTTAAGAGACTACTAACTTAATATAGACTGCTACATGCATAGGTTGTTATATGAACCTCATATGGAACCTCATGGTAACCACAAACCAAAAATTTATAATAGATACACTCACAAAAAAGAAAAAGAAATCCAAACATAACACTAAAAAAAGTCACCAAGTCAAGAAAACATGTAACAAAATAGCAGTGAGTGCATACCTATCAAAAATTACTTTAAGTGAAAATAAAATAAATGTTGCAATCTAAAGACATAGGGTAGCCAAATGCATAGAAAAACAAGACCCATATATGCTGCTTACAAAAGACTCACTTCAAATCTAAAGACATGCACAGACTGAAAGTGAAGGGATGGAAAAACATATTCCATGAAAATGTAAATGAAACGAAAGCTGGGGTAGCCATACTTATATCACACAAAATAGACATTAAAGCAAAAACTGTAACAAGAGATAAAAAGATCATTACATACTGACAAAGGGAACAATCCAACAAGAGGATACAACACTTGTAAATATCTCTGTGCCCAACATAGTAGCATCTAAATACATAAAGCAGAGAATCCTAAAGGCAGCAAGAGAAAGGCCACAAGTGACATACAAAGGGAAGCCCATGAGGCTGTCAGCAGACATCTCAGCCGAGACCCTACAGGCAAGAAGAGAATGGCACCACATATTTGAAGGGCTAATAAGAAAAAACCTACAGCCAAGAATACTCTATCCATCAAGGTTGTCATTCGGAATGGAAGGAGAGATAAAGAGCTTCCCTGCCAAGCAAAAATCAAAGGAGTTTATCACCAAGAAATCAGTTCTGCAAGAAATGCTGAAGGGACTTATTTAAATGGGAAAGCAATGACCACAAATAGAGATAAAAAAAAATTATCAACAAAACAAAACAGCAACAAAAAACCAGGCAATAAAATCACTTGTAAGGTAAAAATATAGTAAAGGCAGCAGATCAACTACCTGTGAAGATAATGTGAAGGTTAAAAAAGAAATGTACTAAAATCTCTTATTTCAATGATAAGAGGGTAATGGACAGACGCACACTAAACAAGAGACTATATGATTTGAAAAACATATAATATGGGAGGAGGTGAGTGAAAAAGTAGACCTTTTAGAGAGAGGTCAAGCTAAAGAGTCTATCTACTCAATATAGACTCATATGCATAGTATATTAAATAGGGTCCTTATGGTAATCACAAATCAGAAATGTATAACACAAATCAGAAATGTATAACAAGCAAGAAAAAAAGTAAGACAAAAGAAATCAAACATATTACTAAAGATAGCCATCAAACCACAAGGGAAGAGAGCAAGAGAAAAAGAAAGGAACAGAGAAGAACTACTAAAACACCCAGAAAACAAAAGTGACAAAATGGCAATAAATACATATTTATCAATAGCTACTTTAAATGTCAATGGACTAAATGCTCCAATCAAGTGCCATAGTGTGGCCAATTGGATAAAAAAACAAGACCCATGTATATGCTGCATACAAGAGACACACTTCAGACCTAAAGACACTCTCAAACTTTCACTAAAGGATGGAAAATGTATTCCATGCAAATTGCAAAGAAAAGAAAGCAGGGGTAGCAATACTTATATCAGACAAAATAGACTTTAAAACAAAAGCTGTAATAAGAGACAAAGACGGGCACTACATAATGATAAAGGGAACAATCCAACAAGAAAATATAACACTTGTAAATATCTATGCACCCAACATAGGAGCACCTGAATATATAAACCAATTATTAACAGACATGAACGGAGAAATAGACAGTAACACAATAGTAGGGGACTTTAACACTCCACTTACACCAATGGATAGATCCTCCAAACAGAAGATCAATAAGGAAACACTGGCCTTAAATGACACATTCGACCAGATGGACTTAGTAGATATATATATTACATACAATCCAAATACCACAGAATACACATTCTTTTCAAATGCACATGGAACATTTCCAGGATTGATCACATATTAGGCCACAAAACAAGTCTCAATAAATTTAAGAAGATCGAAATAATACCATGCATCTTTTCTGACCACAAAGGTATGAAACTAGGAATCAACTACAGGAAGAAAACCAGAAAAACCACAAAAATGTGGAGATTATGCAAAATCCTACTTAACAATGATTGGGTCAATGAAGAAATCAAAGAAGAAATAAAAAAATTCCTGCAGACAAATGAAAATGAAAACACGACTTGCCAAAATTTGTGGGATACAGCAAAAGCGGTTCTACGAGGGAAGTTTATAGCAATTCAGGCCTACGTCAACAGAGAAGAAAAATCCCAAATAGAAAATCTAAAAGTGTACCTAAAGGTACTGGAAAAAGAACAACAAAAGAAGCCCAAAATCAGCAGAAGGAGGGGAAAAATAAAAATCAGAGCAGAAATAAACAAAATAGAGACTAAAAAAAATAGAAAAAATTAATGAAACCAAGAGCTGGTTCTTTGAAAAGATAAACAAAATTGACAAACCCTTAGCTAGACTCACCAAGAAAAAAAAGAGAGAAGGCTCAAATAAATAAAATAAGAAATGAAAGAGAAGAGATTACAACAGACACCTCAGAAATACAAAAGATAATAAGAGAATACTATGAAAAGCTATATGCCAACAAATTGGATAATCTAGAAGAAATGGATAAATTCTCAGAAACATACAACCTTCCAAAACTGAACCAAGAAGAAGTAGAAAATTTGAATAGACTGATCACCAGTAAGGAGATTGAAACAGCAATCAAAAACCTCCCAAAAAATGAAAGTCCAGGACTAGATGGCTTCCCTGGTGAATTCTACCAAACATTCAAAGAAGACTTAATACCCATCCTTCTCAAACTATTCCAAAAAATTGAAGAGGAGGGGAGGCTTCCTAACTACTTCTACAAAGCCAACATTATCCTGATAGCAAAACCAGACAAGGACAACACAAAAAAAGAAAATTACAGGCCAATATCACTGATGAACATTGATGCAAAAATCCTCAACAAAATGCTAGCAAATCGAATACAACAATACAGGAAAAAGATCATACATCATGATCAAGTGGGTTTCATTCAGGGATGCAGGGATGGTTCAACATCCACAAATCTATCAAGGTGATACACCACATTAACAAAATGAAGAATGAAAATCACATGATCATCTCAATAGATGCAGAGAAGACATTTGACAAGATACGCATCCATTTATGATAAAAACTCTAAATAAAATGGGTATAGAAGGGAAATACCTCAACATAATAAAGGCCATATATGACAAACCCACAGCAAATATCATTCTCAATGGAGAAAAACTGAAAGCTATCCCTCTAAGACCAGGAACCAGACAAGGATGCCCACTGTCACCACTCTTATTTAACATAGTACTGGAAGTCCCAGCCAGAGCAATCAGGCAAGAAAAAGAAATAAAAGGGAGCCACACTGGAAAAGAAGAAGTGAAACTGTCACTCTTTGCAGATGACATGATTTATATCTAGAAAACCCTAAAGATTTCTCTAAAAAACTTTTAGAAACAATAAAGGAATACAGTCAAGTCGTGGGATACAAAATCAAGGTACAAAAATCGGTTGCATTTCTATACACTAACAACAAAGTAGCAGAAAGAGAAATTAAGAATATAATCCCATTTACAATTGCAACAAAAAGAATAAAATACCTAGGAATAAACTTAACCAAAGAGATGAAAGATCTGTACACCGAAAAGTATAAAACGTTGTTGAAAGAAATCAATGAAGACACAAAGACATGGAAAGATATTCTGTGCTCTTGGATTGGAAGAATTAACATCGTTAAAATGTCCACACTTCCCAAAGCAATCTATAGATTCAACTCAATCCCTATCAAAGTTCCAACAACATTTTTTACAGAAATAGGACAAAGAATCCTAAAGTTTCTATGGAAAAACAAAAGACCCCGATTAGCCAAAGGATTCCTGAGAAAAAAGAACAAAGCTGGAGGTATCACACTCACTGATTTCAAAATATACTACAAAGCCATAGTAACGAAAACAGCATGGTACTGACACAAAAACAGCCACACAGATCAATGGAAGAGAATTCAGAACCCAGAAGTAAACCCACAAGTTTGTGGACAGCTAATATTCGACAAGGGAGCCAAGAGCATACGATGGAGAAAGGAGAATCTCTTCAATAAATGGTGTCGGGAAAACTGGACAGCCACATGCAAAAGAATGAAAGTGGACCATTCCCTTACATCATGCACAAAAATCAACTCAAAATGGATTAAAGACTTGAATGTAAGACCCGAAACCATGAAACTTCTAGAAGAAAACATAGGCAGTATGCTCTTTGACATCAGTCTTAGCAGCATATTTTTAAGTCCCATGTCTGACCGGGCAAGGAAAACAAAAGAAAAAATGAGCAAATGGGACTACATCAAACTAAAAATCTTCTGCACAGCAAAGGAAACCATCAACGAAACGAAAAGGCACCCTAACAATTGGGAGAAGATATTTGCAAACTATATATCAGATAAGGGGTTAATATTCAAAATATACAAAGGACTAATACAGCTCAACAGAAAAAAAAACAACAATCCCATTAGAAAATGGGCAAAAGATCTGAACAGAGATTTCTCCAAAGAAGATATACGGATGGGCAACAGGTATATGAAAAGATGCTCAACATTATTAGCTATCAGGGAAATGCAAATCAAAACTACAATGAGGTATCACCTAACTCCAGTCAGAATGGCCATAATTAACACAGGAAACAACAAACGTTAGAGAGGATGTAGAGAGAAGGGAACCCTTGTTCACTGCTGGTGGGAGTGCAAACTGGTACAACCACTATGGAAAGTAGTATGGAGTATCCTCAGAAAATTGAGAATAGATCTACCATATGATCCAGCTATTCCACTGCTGGGTATTTATCCAAAGAACTTGAAAACACAAAGGCATAAAGATACTTGCACCCCTATGTTCATTGCAGCATTATACACAATAGCCAAGACATGGAAGCAACCTAGGTGCCCATCAAGGGACAAATGGATAAAGAAGATGTGGTATTTATACACGATGGACTACTACTCAGCCATAAGAAATTATGAAATCTGGCCATTTGTGACAACATGGATGGACCTTGAGGGTATTCTGCTGAGTGAAATAAGTCAGAGGGAGAAAGTCAAATACCATATGATCCCAATCATAAGTACAAGATAAAAACAATGACAAAAAACCACATAGCATTGGAGATTGGATTGGTGGTTACCATATCCAAGGGGAGGGAAGAGGGCAAAAGGGGTGATTAGGCTCGCATGTGAGGGTATGGACTATAATTAGTTTCGGGTGGTGAACAAGATGCAATGTACACAGAATTCCAAATATGATGTACATCCTAAAATAAATTAATTAATTTAAAAAAAAAAGTGCCAGCCATCTCTTTTTCAATCATTTAGGAGCCCACTCAAAAGGAGGGATGGAAGAGAGTTTAGTGAAGAACATTACAAAGGCATGTTGGCAGAATTAGTGGAAAGCAGGAGGGGTGGTAAAGCATCTAATCTGTTACTGCCCCCAGGCCTGAAGATGCAAGGGCAGAAAACAGCTCCTAGAACCTGCAGAGAGTTGTAGCTCTAAGAAAGGGCCGCCTGAGAGGAGCTGTAGCCTTTATAAAGGAATTGTCAGCCCACAGCCCCGCAGGGAGGAAAAGGGAATAAATTCCCTGACCATTCTTTCCTCCCACCCCTGATCTTCTGCCAGTGCTTCTACGCAGCTCAAATCAATTCCAAGCCAGAGGGCAAGGGAGCCTGTCCCTATGTGGTCCACAGAGAACAGCCTCTGGGGCACAGAGCTGGGTGCAGTAAGACAGAGAGCAGATTTGGGAAAAAAATGGAAAATACTAAAGAGTCTTCTTCAAGTGCAAAGTATTATCTCCTTTAGTTTATTGACACTATGTTTTGGAGACAGTGGAGAACTTATTAGGAGAATATTGAAATTTGGGCATGACAAATACTGACTTTGATGTATTCAGCACATGCATTATAAAATATACCCCATTCATATATTTTTTTAGGTTATTTTCCTTCTTCAAATACATTGGAGGACCAGTGGCTTTTCTGCTCGGTCTAGCTTTTGTATGTCACGTAATTAAAATTGTTATGAAGTAAAATATATCTCTACAAGATTAGTTTCCTTATTCAAAAAAACTTTCTGGGAGCAGGTATCATTTCTGGATGTGACATCTGCAAGAGTATATTTGACAGGCGAATAAGAACCTTCTACTCACAAGAGAGCCAGTACTTTGCTGACTACTTAAACAGATGGTACTCTAGAGGTATTGGTAAAGAGCTGTTCACTTTCCCCGCCAAATCTACCAACCAAAGGGTCTCCCACCCTCTGACAATTGAGTTCTCTGACACTTACAGTTGGTCCAGATTTTTTCACACACACACATACAATAACTTTTTACAAAATGATAACCACTGCGATCAAGAGAATGGCTTCACATTATTCAGCAGAAAGATAGAGGAAGAGGCCAGTAAGAGCTCTGAAGGGAAAGTTTAAGAATTTAGAGTCAAATTCCTTTATCAGAAAACATCTATATATTTTACAGATAATGAAAACAAGGAAGAAATAACAAGCTTAGCACTATGTATTGAATCTTATTATATGTAGAGTTCTTCCAGCCATTTCCAAGACAATACACAACTAATATTCAAGGCTGAGGGAACTGAATGTTTAGATCTTTTCAAGAAAATAGGGCATATTTTGGATAATTTTCTAGGTAAATATTTTCCTGCAGGCGGAAGTTAGCCAGTAAAGTGGGTGTGATAGTAGTGGAAATCGTTCCAATTCTCAACCTGTGTGGTGACCGTTCGGGAATAAGCTGCCTAGGTTGGTGTTTGTGCAGAGTGAGAGGTTTGCTCCTCTCTTCAATTAAACCATTCACAGTGCCTCTCAACAGTCTCAGCCCTCGTGGCTCCATTGCTGACTGTGCTTCAGCCTGTGCAGGGGAAGAAAAATGGACTGGAGACAGCCTGTCCAGACGCTGATAGTCACGACACACCTGTTTCAGGAAAAATGCAGCACTTCACAGCTCCTGATGACATATTACCATTTGCTGTAGTAGTCAAGAAGGTTAGACTCACAATCTTCTAGATTGATATTTAAACATTATTAATGCAAAATCTTTGAACTGACAAGATAAATTGAACTGCAGAGAGTATGACGAAAGTAGAGATGTTACAGGTCTGACATAATTATCCCTGCCAGCTAGCTCCCCAGCTGCCCTCAGACTGCCCAACGACAACAATAAAATAAAATAAACTTTTAAAAAGAAAGGAGAGCAAAGAAGAGGGAAAAAACCTAAAAGGGCAAAAGAAAGCGGGGACTGGGGGGAGAAGACAGGAAGAGGAGAAAACGAGGTCATTCAAAGATAGACGGAACTATTGCAGTGCTCTATCTCACAGCCGTCTGCACAGAGATCCCCCGAGGGCGCTGGGAACCCTGAGGCCTGAGCCCCACCAGCCCAGCTGAATCACAGGCTGCAGAAGTGGGCATTGATTTGGCTTTTTTGCTTTACTCTTCCCTCAGGTGATTCTAATTTATTGTAGGCTTGAATACCACTCTCTAGATGATCATATCTGGTTTAACTTTTTTAACGTATGTTTGTCTGTCTGTATGTGTGCAGCCTATATATGTATATATATATATGAAATATGTTAGTATCTCATCTCTTCTGCATTTCAAATTACTGAAAAGCTTTACTCTCATGTGATTATTATTGGTTATGTTTTGTAACAATTTTGTTAATAATATTATAATTATATGTTCTATATTTTGGGGGTATCTATTTTTAAGAAGTCACAGGTTCCTTATTATTCTTATGCATGAAACAGCAAAAAACAACATGCCATAAAGTATTGTCCAACGTAAATATCACTTTCCTATAACTTGACGTCAGCTCTGTAGAGGAAAAAAGTTCAGGACAACTTCAAAAAAAGCAAAAATAAATAGATAAATAGATAAAACAAAACAAAGTGCTCATGCATATTTTACTCTTTTTTATCCAAAAACTGCTCAATATTATTTTCTTCTAATGCTCACAAACCACTTATCAGTGAAGTTTTGATGACTTAAAAACTATTCAAGCCGTAGTGTTTAGACTGAGTTCTTTGACAAAGGTAAAACTGATAGGTAGTAAAGTAAGCAATATTAAAAAAAAAAAAAAAAAACAAGAAAAATGCCACCTGAAGAATTCTGTTTCAATAAGTAACTTATCAGAGACACTTGCTTGTAAATTTCCATGCATCTTGCCTTCAAGGAATTTTGCTATTGAATACCAGACGTGCAATACAAAATGTGGGCTTTTAAGAAAAGCCACTGTTCGGTGTGTGTAGGAAGAACCCCACTTCCTTCCCTAACAACCAATTTTCTCCTAATGTGAAAGGAATGAGGTTTAATGCCAATCTTTATGGATTTGCTGTCCTCCATGATCCTCATGTAGGGTTTCCAGCTCACCGCAGAATAATGACAGACTGCATTATACACTAGAATCACAGGTACCATTACATTGGAAAGTCTCAATATCACACATACCAAGGGTTTGATAGCATATGGGGTGTAAAATTTAACAATGTATTTTTTCTGGCTGGTGAACATTAACTCCTACTGAGCCCAGGGCTAACATATAAATACCTGGCCAAGTGTTTCATTGCCCACTTAAAGGCTGCTCCCAGAGTCCACTTAATCTTCCTGTTATAAACACTTTGAAGGGCTTTTTCAGTTTTTTAAATCCATGATTTTTTTCCCTTGGAGGTCACTTAAAGAAGGAAAAGAAGCCTATGGTGTAGAGGTCACTTAATGCCTGCCCACAAGTGGAACACCATTAGGTTCCTCGTCACTTAGTCAAAATTGGAGCAAATGTCAAAAGCTCAGCTGCTTATGGAACTGCAAAATGAGCTTCATCCCTGAAGGACTTTGACACCTCTTTCTCCAACTCCACTGGAAAACTCTGAATTTAAAATTATTTGTTTACTGACTGAAGGCAAGATATTATGTTCATTAGAAGACAGGATATTCATTTAGGATCCAATGTTTTATTTTAAATTCAAAATCCAATTTCTACCTTCAAAGGATTCCTTAAGTTATGAATTCTTTGAGTCTGGCCTAAGAAGTATGAGAGAAGGGAAGCCATTGATTGTAGTTAAACATGCTTACAAATTAGAGGAAGTGATTTATGTACTGGACAAATTTGACTTTGGGTATGAACACTGAAAAAAAACCCAAAATATAAAATTAAATCAACATTCTTCCATGATTCAACAGTCATCAGTATTCATAAAGTCATACTTTTCTCTAAAAAAGAAAAAATTATATACTAGTAAACTAAGAAAAAATCTGATGAGAAATGCACCAAAATATCACTATAGTTTGTGAAAATGAGTGATTTTTATTTTCTTTTCTATGTTTTCTTATTATTCTATAATACATATCTTACTTTTGCAATAAAATACTAAATAAGTAATAAAGTATATCTTAGAATTTGACCATATTTCACACATGTTACTATTTATCAAAATTGTGAAAGGAGAATTAACTTCCTGATGAAAAGGTTAATACATGAAAGGCATGGAATTTCATTCATATTTTGAAGATTTGTATTGTCACCCAATTGCCAGAAATAGAAATTGGAAAGTTTAGGAAATTCATTCTTCCTACATTTACCCAAGTCAGAGAATGATGCCATTCAATTGTTCACTAATCTGAAGTTAAAATTATTATAAATATAAAGAAATTATGGACACAGCCCTGCCTTGACCCACCTCAACCTTCCTGAGCCCCTGGTGCTAGAGACATGTTAAAGCAAACAGAAAATAAAACAAAAGAAACAAAAAGCCAATACCCACTCTCACCTCATCTACTGCTCAGAGACTCATGTATATTTGGAGACACAAGAGAAAGAGTGCGTGGAAAAGGAGAGATCAAAGATGTAACAGAAAGAGAGGATGAATGTACTCTCAAGATGCCTCAACAGTGAGTAAACATCCATAATCCAACAAGGCTGCATTGCCCAACACACCAGGACACTGGAGAGATCCACACATTGGTACACACGAAGGTGGATGGATTGGAGCACATAGAAGAGGCAAAATGAGGGAGAAGCAGAGGTAGTGTCCAGAATCTTGGCCCCCCCGGCCATGGTGGCTGAGCCAGCCACCTCCACCCCAGAGAACCCAGTAGGAAGCAGTGGAAGCACGCATACAACTTTGGCCTCCAAGCCACAGCAGCACCCACAGCCATAGGGAGTCGAGTAGCAGCAGAGGGGGAGTCCTGTGATCCCAGGCCCCTGACTGCAGCTCAGAGGTTGGTAGAAGCAACAGAGGTGTGGACATGACTCTTACCTCCCATCCACAGCAGAGCCTGTGGTAACAAGGTAACAGGCAGCAGCAGTGACAGTGCACTGTAAACCAGTCTCCCTTCCCACCCTCCCTGTTCCCCTGGCCAGGACAGCAAAGCTTTCAAACCAAGTGATCCTGTATGTGGCCGAGGCATCAGCCACCCCTGTACCCCCAGCAGTGAAGCCAGTGACCCCAGTGACACCAACAATAGTGAGGTATTGATGACCCCCAGAGGCACAGGTGGTGACCTCAAGAGTACTGGTGACACCACTAATATAGTCAGTAGAAGGTGCCTATCCTCAAATACAGCCAGAGGCACTGCAGGTAAGAGAAACTGAAAACAAGGGCTACAGTGCCACCTACTGAAGAACAAAAGAAAAGTCTCTTATCTCCAACCAGTTGAGTAGTCTGAATCAAAAGAGAGCTACACCTAAATAAGAAAAGTGTTTCCTATGACAAATGTGCTGACAGAGGAATAGTTCAGCAAGCACCTCAAAAAGCCATGGTAACAGCATCACCAAAACAAAAAAAATGACAGTTGTCCAGAAAACAGACATAAACTCACAGAAAAATGTGATCTGACTGACAAAGAATTCAAAATAGCTGTCATGAAGAACAAGCTACAAGAAAACTCAGAAAGGCTGTTCAATGAGCGCAGGAATAAAATCAATGAACAGAAGGAATACTTTACCAAAGAGACTGAAACCCTAAAAAAGAACCAAACAGAAATTCTGAAGCTGAAGAACTCAACAAATGAGATGAAGAATGCATTATAAAGCATTGGGAACAGAGCAGATCATATGGAAGAGAGAATTAGTGAGCTTGAGGATAGAAACCTAGAAATAATCCAGGTAGAAGAGGAGAGAGAAGTAAGATTTTTTTTTAAATGTAGAAATTCTATGAGAGTTATCTGACTCCTTTAGAAGGAAAAACATAAGGATAAGGAGTATCCCAGAAGGAAAGAGAGAAAGAAGGGAGCATAGAGCTTATTTAAAGAAATAATACCTGAGATCTTCCCACACGTGTGGAAAGAATTAGATATACAAATCCATGAAGTTAATAGAACTCCCAATTATCTCAATGCAGAAAGATTTCCTCTGAGACACATGATAATAAAACTGTCAAAAATCAATGACAAAGAAAGAATATTAAAGGCAGACAGAGAATAAAACAGTAACCTATAAAGGAACCCCCATTAGGCTATCAGCAGATTTCTCAGCAGAAACTCTACATGCCAGAGGAGAGTACAATGATATATTCAAAATATTAAAAGATAAAAACTGTTATCCAAGAATACTCTATCCAGCAAAATGATCTTTCAGATATGAAAGAGAAATAAAGGCTTTCCCAGACAAAGAAACCTGAGGGAGTTCATTGATGCTAGATTTGCCTTACAAGAATTGTTGAAAGGAGCTCTCATATCTGAAAAGTCACAGGTATACAAAGCTTTGAGCAAGATGAGATAGGCAGAGAGAATCAGAAAATTGCAACACATTATCAGAATATGTTAGTAAACACTTAATTATAAAGTATAAAGGGAAAGAAGAGAAAAATAATGATAACCACTTCAATTTGGTAACCAACTCACAATATAAAAAGCAATAATTGTGATGAAAAATCATAGAAGAGGAAGTGGAAAAGGATGGAACCTGTATAGGCAAATGAAGATAAGACTCTATCAGCAGAAAACAGACTATCTTATCTATGAGACCTTTTATGCAAACCACATGGTAACCACAAAACAAAAATACAGAGCAGACACATAAAACATAAAAAAGAGTAAACTGAGGAAAACATTGCAGAAAACCACCAAAGTGAAATGGCAGACAGAAATACAAGGAAGAAAAAATAATGGAAATATAGAGCAACCAGAAAACAAAAGATAAAACGTCAGTAGTAAGTCCTCATATGTCAATAATCACCTGAACTGTAAATTGATTGAATTTATCAATCAATAGACAAAGTGGCTGGATGGATTAAAAAACAAAACTTAACAATATGCTGCCTCCAGGAAACACGTCTCAACTCTAAAGACAAACAGGCTCAGAGTGAAAGGATGGAAGATGATACCCCAAGCAAATGGCAACAAAAGAAAGCAGGTGTAGCCATACTTGTATCAGAAAAAAATAGACTCCAAACTGAAAAAATAATAATAATGAGACAAAGATGGACGTTATATGATGATACAGGGAATAGTCCATCAAGAAGATAAAACATTTAATATATATGCACCTAACATAGGAGCACCAAAATGTATAAAGCAATTATTCAAAGACCTAAAGGGAGAAACTGACAGCAACACAATAATAGTGGGGAACTTTAATACCCCACTTACATCAATCAATAGATCATCCAGACAGAAAGTCAAGAAGGAAACATTGGCCTTAAATGCAGCATTAGACCAGGTGGACTTAATAGATATATATATAGAACATTCCAACCAAAAACAGAAGAACACATATTCCTCTCAAGTGGACATGAAATATTCTCAAAAATTGACCATATGTTGGGTAACAAAAAAATACTCAACAAATTTCAGAAGATTGAAATTATATTAAGCATCATTTCTGACCACAACAGTATGAATCTAGAAATCAACGACAAGAAGAAAGCTGGAAAAATCACAAATATATGGACACTAAACAGCATCTACTAAAGAACAATTGGATCAATGAAGAAAGCAAAGGAGAGATCAAAAAGTACCTGGAGACAAATGAAAATGAAAACATGATGCCAAAATCCATGGGATATGGCAAAAGTGGTACTAAGAGGGATGTTTATAGCAATACAGGATTACCTCAAAAAAATAAAAATCTCAAATAAACAAGGTAACATAACACCTGAAGAAACTAGAAAAAGAACAAACAAAGCCCAAAGTCAGTAGAAAAGAATGAAATAATAAAAATCAGAGAGGAAATAAATGAAATAGAGACTAAAAAGACAACAGAAAGGTCAATGAAACTAAGAGATGGTTCTTTAAAAAGACTTAAAAGATTGACAAACCTTTAGCTAGACTCACTAAGAAAAAAGGGAAGGCTCAAATAAATAAAATAGAAAAAAAGGAGACATCACAATGATCATAGATATATAAAGGATTATAAGAGAATACTATAGAAACCTATATGCCAACAAATTGGATAACCTAAAAGAAATGGATAAATGCTTATAATCACACAACCTTCTAAAACTGAATCAGGAAGAAATAGAGAATCTGAATAGACCAATCACTAGTAAGGAGATTGAAATAGTAATCAACAACCTTGCAAAATACGAAAGTCCAGGACTGGATGGCTTCTCTGGTGAATTCTATGAAACAGTCAAAGAAGATTTAATACCTATATTTCTCAAACTCTTTCAAAAACTGAAGAGGAAGGGATGCTTCCTAACTCATTTTACAAGGCCAACATTACCTTGATACCAAAGCCAGAGAAGGACAACACAAAAAGAGAAAATTACAAGGCAACATTGCTCATGAACATAAATGCAAAAGTCCTCAACAAAATACTAGGAAAGCAAATACAAGATATGTCAAAAGGATCACATACCATGATCAAGTGGGATTCATTCCAGGGATGCAAGAATGATTCAACATCATCAAATCAATCAACAAATAGCAAAATGAAAAATAAAAATCACATGATCATCTCAATAAATGCAGAGAAAGCATTTGACAACATTCAGCATCCATTTATGATAAAAACTCTGAATAAAATGAGTACAGAAGGAAATTACCTCAACATAGTAAAGGCCATACATGACACACCCATAGCTAACATCATACTCACTTGTGATTGAAAGCTATCCCTCTAAGAACAGGAACAAGACACGGATGCCTACTCTTGTCACTCTTATTCAACATAGTATTGGAAGTCCTAGCCAGAGCAATTAAGCAAGAAAAAGAAACAAAAGGGATCGAAATTGGAAAAGAAGAAGTAAAACTGTCACTATTTGCAGTTGACATAATTGTATATATAGACAACCCTAAAGAATCCACCAAAAAACTTTTAGAAATAGTAAACAAATACAATAAAAGTGTAGAGTACCAAGTCAATATACAAAAATCAGTTGCATTTCTATACACTGACAAGGAAATTGCAGGAAGAGAAATCAAGAATACATTCCCATTTACAATCACAACAAAAATAATAAAATACCTAGGAATAAGTCTAACCAAGGAGGTGAAAGACCTGTACACTGACAAATGTAAGACATTGTTGAAAGAAATTGAGGAAGACGCAAAGAAATGGGAAGATATTTCATGCTCATGGACTGGAAGAATTAACATAGTTAAAATATCCATATTACTAAATCAATCTACAGACTCAATGCAATTCCCATCAAAATCTCAATTACATTTTTCACAGAAATGGAACAAAGAATCCTAAAATTTATATGGAAGCACAAAAGACCTCAAATAGCCAAAACAAGAACAAAGCTGGAGGCATCACACTCCCTGAGTTCAAAATATACTACAAAGCTATGGTAATCAAAACAGCATGATATTGGCAGAAAAACAGATACTCAGATTGTCTTTTTAAGAATAGCCATTTTGACTGGTGTGGGGTGATATCTCATTGTGGATTTGATTTGCATTTCCCTAATAATTAGTGATTTTTGAACATCTTTCATGTGTTTGTGGCCATCTGTATATCTTTTTGGACAAATGTCTGCTCAGATCCTCTGCTCATTTTTTAAGTGAGTTGTTTGGTTTTTTGTTGGAACAGAATTGTGAGCCCAGAAATAAACCCACACATTTATAGACAGCTAATTTTTGACAAAGAAGCCAAAGACATAAAATGGAGAAAGAACAGTCTTTTAAGTAAAAATGGTTCGGTGAACTGAAAACCACATGTCAAAAAGTAAAAGTAGACCATTGTTTTACACCAAACACAAAAATTACTCAAAATGGGTCAAAGACTTGAAAGTGAGACCTGAAAACATAAAACTCCTAGAAGAAAACATAGGCCGTATTGTCTTTGACTTTGGTCTTTTTGTATATGTTTCCTCAGGTGAGGGAAATAAAAGCAAAAATAAACAAATGGAACTACATCAATCTAAAAAGCTTGTGCATCACAAAGGAAACTATCAACAAAATGAAAAGACAATCTACTAATTGGGAGAAGCTATTTGAAAATCATATATTTGATATGGGATTAATATCCAAAATATATAAAGAACTCATACATCTTTTAACAACAAAAAAACAAACAACTCAATTTAAAAACAGGCAGAGGATCTGAACAGACATTTGTCTGAAGATGATAAACAGATGGCCAACAGGCACGTAAAAAGATGTTCAACATCACTGATTATTAGGGAAAAGCAAATCAAACCCAAAATGAGATATCACTTCACACTGCTCAAAATGGCTATTACTAAAAGCACAAGAAATAACAAGTGTTGGAAAGGATGTGGAGAAAAGGGAACTCTCATACACTGCTAGTAAGAATGTAAATTGGTGCAGCCACTATGGAAAACAGTATGGAGATTCCTCAAAAAAATTAAAAATAGAACTACCATATGACCCAGCTCTTCCTCTTCTGGGTATTTATCCAAAGAACATGAGAACGCTGATTCAAAAAGATATATGCAGGCTGTCCTCCTGCTGCTGCTGTGTGGGGTCACGGCCAGCTGTGTCCGGTCCTGCTGCCTCCGGAAGCGGGCACACACTCAGCCACACCTGCCCTCCACACCTCAGCCTTGCGACCTGACAGTCATTCCTGTGGACAGCGACAGCCCCGTGCACAGCACTGTGACTTCTCTTTGGAGAGAGAATAAAGTTTGTATCTAAGTGAGGAGATCCAAGATGGCGCCGTGAGTAGTCCTCTTTGTCTCTCGCCCTTCGAGTCTACAATTATTTGGACACTTATCCCTTGACAAAGGATATCCAGACAGCATCTCAGGACGTCTGAGACACCCACGCGACTATACATCGGAAGACGGACGGACTTTCCTCCGGGAGGATGTGGAAATAGGTGAAAACTCTCCGACCCCGACGGGCAGCCTAGTACCCGCAAGCGGCTTTCTTCCAACGGACGCCCCCAGAGGATCCACACACATCTAGGGCAGGAGCGAGAACACAACAGAGGAGCGACGGTGGAAACAGGTGACCAGAACCCTACCTAAACCCCCCGCAATTACTCCTAAACGCAGAGGGAAACTTTGGAGTTGCACACCTGAGCCCGCGGGGAGAGTCTCTCCCCGCCATTGGCGGGGAGACCCAGCCTGGTGCTCGGGGCGCCCGGAGGGTCCCAGAGAGAGTCACGGAGGGTACGGAGGTCTCCCAGCTGCCGTTGCCCACCCCGTGGGACTAGGGATTGCCGGAGATCTCGGAGAGGACTGGGGCTGGGGGAACTTTCAAAGGCCGGTTCTGCAACCCGGAGGGGAAGTGCTGGAGCTCTGCCTGGGCAGCAGACAAAACTCTCTGTCTGCCGTTAGCAGAGGGGCCACGCCGAGCATTCACGGCTCCGGGAGAGGCCTGGAGAGAATCCCAGAGGGCGGGGCGACCCCCAGCTGCCGTTGCCCGCCCCGTGGGGCTAGAGATTGCCAGAGATCTCGGAGAGGACCGCGGTGGGGGGAACTTTCAAAGGCTGGTCCTGCGACCCGGAGGGGAAGCGCCACAGTTCCGCCAGGCAGCAGACAAAACTCTCTGTCTGCCATTAGCAGAGGGGCCACTCCCAGCATTCAGGGCTCCCGGGAGAGGCCCGGAGAGAAGCCCAGAGGGCGGGGCGACCCCCAGCTGCCGTTGTCCGCCCCATGAGACTAGGGATTGCCGGAGATCTCAGAGAGGACTGGGGCTGGAGAGAGTTCCAGAGACCCAGCTTAGTAGCCTAGGGGGAAACCCTACAGGCTCACAGCAGCCTTAGGGAAAGCCTCTGCACAGCACCAGTAGAAGGCACCCAGCCGCCAGCCACAAGGCTGGAAGACCCCAGGGCAAAAGCAGCATAGCTAGGTGTACTAACCACAGACTGTAGAAGATGCCAATAGCTCTCCTGCGACCCATAGAGGACAAGTGAGATTCGGTGGGTGCCAACAGCAACGGAGCGACAAATATAAGTGATCCCACCCCTGGCCGCTGGAAAAGCCCATAACACCGTTGCAGACCCCAAGGAGAGAGCACATCTAGGTGGGCTGCAACAGTAGGCACCTGCAGCCTGAAGCCCCCCTGTGACGGCCCCCACGGCAGAGGAGGGAATCCAAAGGGCCACTGTGGCTACGAAGAGGGTCCCAGGCCCAGTTAGCAACTACGGACAGGTTTTCTGGTTGGTGAAGTATAAACAGCTGCTCCCCCCACCGCAGCAGGTGAAACAAGTGAAAGGAGCAACTAAACTCTATCTCCATGCGGAGGCACAAATCAACAACATCAAGCAATATGAAAAAATACATTAAATCTCCAGAACAGAAAGAAAGTAACAAATACACAGAAAACAATCCCAAAGAAAATGAGATATATAACCTAAATGATGATGACTTCAAAACAGCCATCATTAAGATTCTCAATGAGTTAAGAGAGAATTCTGACCGTCAACTCAACGAGTTCAGGAGCTATGTCACAAAAGAGTTTGATACGATAAAGAAGAACCAAACAGAAATATTGGAAATGAAGAACACAATAGAGGAGATTAAGAAAAATCTAGATGCTCTGAACAGTAGGGCCGATAATATGGAGGAAAGAATTAGCAATTTGGAAGATGGCAATATAGAATTGCTGCAGGCAGAGGAGGAGAGAGAAGCAAGACTAAAAAGAAATGAAGAAACTCTCCGAGAATTATCAGATACAATTAGGAGATGCAACGTAAGGATTATAGGTATACCAGAGGGAGAAGAGAAGGAGAAAGGGGCAGAAAGCCTATTCAAAGAAATAATGGCTGAGAACTTCCCAAATCTGGTGAGAGAGATGGATCTTCAGGTGACAGAAGCCAATAGATCTCCAAACTTTATCAATGCAAGAAGATCAACTCCACGCCATATAGTAGTGAAGCTAGCAAAAGTCAACGACAAGGAGAAAATACTAAGGACAGCCAGGCAAAAGAAACTAACCTACAAAGGAACCCCCATCAGGCTATCAGCAGATTTCTCAGCAGAAACTTTACAGGCTAGAAGAGAGTGGAAGATATATTCAAAAATCTGAAGGACAAAAATCTACAGCCGAGAATTCTCTACCCAGCGAAAATATCCTTCAAATACGATGGAGAAATAAAAACTTTCGCAGATAGACAAAAATTAAGGGAGTTCATTGCCACAAAACCTCCTCTTCAGGAAATCCTCAGGAAAACCCTCATTCCTGAAAAATCCAAAAAAGGAAAGGGGCTACAAAACCAAGAGCAAAGGAGATAAGTAGAAGGACAACGACAGAGAGTAGCAGCTCTACATCAGAACAGATTAAACCATGGGACGAGAAACAAAGGAAACTGAAGAAAACCAGAAAACAAGACACAAAATGGTAGTGGTAGGCCCCCACGTCTCAATAATCACTCTAAATGTAAATCGATTGAACTCCCCAATCAAAAGACACAGAGTGGCAGGATGGATCAAAGAACAAGACCCAACAATATGCTGCCTCCGGGAAACACACCTCAGCCCCAAAGACAAACACAGACTCAGAGTGAAGGGATGGAGAACAATACTCCAAGCTAATAATGAAGAAAAGAAAGCAGGTGTCGCTATACTAATATCAGACAAGGTAGATTTCAAAGCAAAACAGATAAAGAAAGACAAAGAGGGACAGTATATAATGATAAAAGGGACTCTCCACCAAGAAGACATAACTCTTATAAATATATACGCACCCAACACAGGAGCACCAAAATTTGTAAAGCAACTCTTAATAGAACTAAAAGACGACATCAACAACAATACAATAATAGTAGGGGACCTCAACACACCATTAACACCAATGGACAGAACATCCAGACAGAAAATCAACAAGGAAATAATAGAATTAAATGAAAAGTTAGACCAGATGGACTTAATAGATATATATATAGAACACTTCATCCAAAAACAGCAGGTTACACATTCTTCTCAAGTGCACATGGAACATTCTCAAGGATTGACCATATTTTGGGAACCAAAGCAAACATCAATAAATACAAGAGAGTTGAAATAATATCAAGCATCTTTTCTGATCATAACGCTATTAAACTAGAAATCAACTACAAGAAAAAAGCAGAGAAAGGTGCAAAAATGTGTAGACTAAACAACACGCTTCTCAACAAACAATGGATCATTGAAGAAATTAAAGAAGAAATCAAATATTATCTGGAGACAAATGAAAATGAGAACACGACATACCAAATCATTTGGGATGCAGCAAAAGCAGTCCTAAGAGGGAAATTCATCACAATACAGGCTCACCTCACTAAACAAGAAAAAGATCACGTAAGCAACCTCAAACGACACCTAACAGAACTAGAAAAAGAAGAACAAACAAAGCCCAGAGTCAGTAGAAGGAGGGAAATAATAAAAATAAGAGCAGAAATAAACGATATTGAAACAAAAAAGACAATAGAAAGGATCAATGAAACAAAGAGTTGGTTCTTCGAAAGAATTAACAAAATTGACAAACCCCTAGCCAGACTCACCAAGAAAAGAAGAGAGAAATCGCAAATTAATAAAATCAGGAATGACAGAGGAGAAATCACAACAGATACCAATGAAATACAAGAGATCATAAGAGAATACTATGAAAAACTACATGCCAACAAATTGAACAACCTGGAAGAAATGGACAAATTCCTAGACTCCTACAATCTCCCCAAACTGAATCAGGAAGAAATGGAGAATCTGAATAGACCAATCACAAGTAAGGAAATAGAAACGGTAATCAAAAACCTCCCCAAAAATAAGAGTCCAGGACCAGACGGCTTCTCTGGAGAATTCTACCAAACATTCAAAGAAGACTTAATACCTATTCTCCTCAAACTGTTCCAGAAAATTGAGAAAGATGGAGAACTCCCTAACACATTCTACGAAGCCAACATCACTCTGATCCCCAAACCTGACAAGGACAACACAAAGAAGGAGAACTACAAGCCGATATCACTGATGAACATAGATGCAAAAATCCTCAACAAAATTTTGGCAAACCGATTACAGCAATACATCAAAAAGATTATACACCATGATCAAGTGGGATTTATACCAGGGACACAGGGATGGTTCAACATCCGCAAGTCAATCAACGTGATACACTACATCAACAAAATGAAAAACAAAAACCACATGATCATCTCAATAGATGCAGAGAAAGCATTCGACAAGATCCAACACCCATTTATGATAAAAACCCTCAGTAAAATGGGTATAGAAGGAAAGTACCTCAACATAATAAAGGCCATATATGATAGACCCACAGCCAACATCATACTCAATGGACAAAAGCTGAAAGCCATCCCTCTGAGGACAGGAACAAGACAAGGGTGCCCACTTTCACCACTCCTATTCAACATAGTACTGGAGGTGCTGGCCAGAGCAATTCGGCAGGAAAAAGAAATAAAAGGAATCCAAATAGGTAACGAAGAAGTAAAACTCTTGTTGTTTGCAGACGACATGATCTTATACATAGAAAACCCCAAAGAATCCACAGAAAAACTATTAGAAATAATCAACAACTACAGCAAAGTAGCAGGGTATAAAATTAACGTGCATAAATCAGTAGCATTTCTATACACTAACAATAAACTAACAGACAAAGAACTCAAGAACTCTATCCCATTCACAATCGCAACGAAAAGAATAAAATACCTTGGGATAAACTTAACCAAGGAAGTGAAGGATCTATACAATGAAAACTACAAGACTTTCCTGAAAGAAATAGGCGATGACATAAAGAGATGGAAAAACATTCCTTGCACATGGATTGGAGGAATAAACATAGTTAAAATGTCCATACTACCTAAAGCAATACACAGATTCAATGCTATCCCAATCAGAATCCCAAGAACGTTCTTCACAGAAATTGAACAAACAATCCTAAAATTCATATGGGGGAACAAAAGACCGCGAATTGCTAAAGCAATCCTGAGCAAGAAAAACAAAGCCTGCGGAATCACAATCCCCGATTTCAAAACATACTACAAAGCTACAGTGATCAAAACAGCATGGTACTGGTACAAAAACAGGTCCACAGATCAATGGAACAGAATTGAAAGCCCAGAGATAAAACCACACATCTATGGACAGCTAATCTTCGACAAAGGAGCAGAGGGCCTACAATGGAGAAAAGAAAGTCTCTTCAACAAATGGTGCTGGGAAAACTGGACAGCCACATGCAAAAGATTGAAAATTGACCATTCTTTTTCACCACACACCAAAATAAACTCAAAATGGATCAAAGACCTAAAGATTAGGCCTGAGACAATAAGGCTTTTGGAAGAGAATATAGGCAGTACACTCTTTGACATCAGTTTCAAAAGAATCTTTTCGGACACTGTAACTCCTAAGTTGAGGGAAACAATAGAAAGAATAAACAAATGGGACTTCATCAGACTAAAGAGCTTCTTCAAGGCAAGGGAAAACAGGATTGAAACAAAAAAACAGCTCACTAATTGGGAAAAAATATTTATAAGCCACTTATCCGACAAAGGGTTAATCTCCATAATATACAAAGAACTCACACTGCTTAACAACAAAAAAACAAACAACCCGATCAAAAAATGGGCAGAGGACATGAACAGACATTTCTCAAAAGAAGATGTGAATATGGCCAATAGACACATGAAAAGATGTTCATCATCGCTAATCATCAGGGAAATGCAAATCAAAACTACACTAAGATATCACCTTACCCCCGTTAGATTGGCAAAAACATCCAAAACCAAGAACGACAAATGTTGGAGAGGTTGTGGAGAAAGAGGAACCCTCATACACTGTTGGTGGGAATGCAAACTGGTACAGCCACTATGGAAAACAGTATGGAGATTTCTCAAAAAGTTAAAAATAGAAATACCCTATGACCCAGCCATCCCATTACTGGGTATCTATCCTAAGAACCTGATATCAGATATCTCAAGAGTCCGTTGCACCCCTATGTTCATCGCAGCATTATTTACAATAGCCAAGACGTGGAACCAGCCTACATGCCCAGAAACTGATGATTGGATAAAGAAGATGTGGTATATATACACAATGGAATACTACTCAGCCATAAAAAAAGACGAAATTGGCCCATTCACAACAACGTGGATGGACCTCGAGGGCATTATGTTAAGCGAAATAAGTCAGTCAGAGAAAGACGAACTCTATATGACTCCACTCATAGGTGGAAATTAGTATATTGAGAAGGAGATCTGATCGGTGGTTACCAGGGAAAAGGGGGGGTGGGGGGAGGGTACGGAGGGGGAAGTGGTGTACCCACAACATGACTAACAAAAATGTACAACTGAAATCTCACAAGGTTGTAATCTATCATAACATTAATAAAAAAAAAAATCAACAGCAGGAGATAAAAACAAACAAAAAAAAGATATATGCATCCCTGTGTTCATTGCAGCATTATTCATAATATCCAAGACATGGAAACAACCTAAGTGTCCATTGAGAGATGATTGGATAAAGAAGATCTGATACACACACTACACACACACACACACACACACACACGCACACACTGGAACACTACTCAGCCATAAAAAAGATGAAATCTTGCCATTTGTGACAACACGGATGGACCCTGAGGGTATGATGTTCAGCAAAATAAGTCAGATGGAGAAAGGTAAATACAGTGTGATTTCACTCATATATAGTAGATAAAAAATAACAACAATAACTACAACAAACAAACGTAGACACAGAGAACAAATTAGTGGTTACCAGAGGGGAAGAGGAGTAGGCAGAGGGCAAAAGGCTTAAAGGGCGACAATTGTATGATGACAAATGGAAACTAGACTGTCAGTGGTGAACATGATGTAGTATACACAGAAGTCGAAATCTAATGATGTATACCTGAAATTTACATGTTATGGACTGATGTTACCTCAAAAAACCTACAAATATGTAACACAAATATAATTTATACTAACAGCCCTTCAGGGTTCTTGTGGTTACTGTTTGAATTATACAAAGTTTCCATCCAATTAATTTTAACCCATTTGTGTTCTTATATTTGAAGTGCTTCTCTTTAGAGAGAATACAGTTGGGTATTATATTTTATCTATACTCATAATTTTTGCCTTTTAATTGGTATTCTTAGGTTTATTTACACTTAAAGGAATTATTCATATGGTTGGATTTATGGCTACCACTTTACTATTTTTCCTGTGTTCCATCTGTTTTTTGTTACTTTTTCTGCTTTCTTGCCTTACTTCAGTTAATGCATTTTTTTAATTTCATTTTAATTTATCTATTGGCATTTTAGTTATACTTTTGCATTATTCCTTTAGAAGTTATTCTAAGGAATACTATACACAGCTTTCAATGTTTGCACTGTGCTTAAAATTATTATATCATTTCACATAAAGTGGAGAAAATGTTATGATATCTTTGTACACTGTTCTGCCCTCCATTATTTTTGATGAGAAATTATTATCCATATGACTGTTTTCCTACATGTAATGTGGTGGTTATTTTCTGGCTACTTTCAATGTTCTCTCTTTACTTTGTTGAGCTTCTTCAACCTATAAACTTATGTCTTTCAATAAATTTGGGGAATTTTGGAAAATTATTCAAATATTTTGTTTCTGCCCTGTTTTCTCTACCTTTTTATTCTGGGATCTTAATTACACTTGTTAGACATTTTGGTATTGTCTCCCAGGTCCTAAGGCACTGCTTCTTTTTTAAAACTTTTTTCTCCCTGCTCTTCAAGTTGGTAATTTCTATTAATCTATTTTCAGGTTCAGTCCCTTTTTTCTGTCCTGTTGAATCTTCTATTAATTACTTTCAGTAAATTTTCAAAATTTCAGCTTTTGTGTTTTACAGTGCTAAACTTTCATGTGGTGCTTTTTAATATTTTCCCTTCCATTCTGAGATTTACCCTTTGTTTTTTTGTTTATAAGTAGGTTTTCAATAATTACAACAGATGAATTAAAAATTCATCTCTGACAAATTCAGCATCTCTCTCGTCTCAGAGTTGGTTTTCATCGACAGCCTTTTCTCGCAAGTATGGATCATGTGTTGCTGTTTCCTTGTAGATTTAGTAATTTGGGATTATATGCTGAAGATTTTGAACGTCATGTTGTGGAAATTCTGGGTTCTACCGTATTCCTCCAGAGAGTGCGGATTGCTGCACTTAGCTGACAGTTAACTTGGCTGAACTGAAACTTTCAACTCTGTGGTAGAGAGAAGCTGAAGTATTCTCTTAGCTTTGGCGTCGCTGTTGGAAGTTTGCCCCATGCATGTATAGTCTAAATTTTAGGAAAAGTTTATGTGCGGAATTTAGGTTTCCCCATCTGTGGTTTTCTCATTCCGACATTCCTCCCACCCTTCACGTTCCAGCTACTGTGATCGCAGCAAATTCTGTCTTTGGGCTCTTCAAGCCGGTAAGATCAAGTATGTCTATCCCAGCTGAGGCCAGGCACATGTGGAAGGCTGGGGTATGCCCTTAAGGCCAAATGCTATAAAATTGGGGAAACTCACTCGATGGCATTCTTCTCCCAAGTGTAGAGTGCCCTTCAATTTTTGCCTAGTTTTGGTCATTCTCAAATTTATAGTTGTTTTCCAAGAAATGATTTGTTTGGTAAGAATTACTTAACTATGAATGAAGTAGAATCATGTTAATATTAACTTTTGGTCTTCTCTTTGTTTAGTTTATATTTAGTTCTTATGATAGTTAAGGCTTATTGCTTGGTGGCTATGAGCTGTCAGACTACTTGGGTTCAAATATTAGCTCTTTCACTAATTACATGATCTCTTTGTTTCTCATTTAGGAAATGAAAATAGTAATGATAGTACCAATCTCACAGGATTATGAGCATTAAATAAGACACTATGTGTAAAGTAGATAGGATAGTGACTGGTACCTAACAAATATTTAGATGTTAGCTACTATAAACATAATTAGCATTCTTTTATTAAATTGTGGATTACATAAGCTCTACCTCTGGAATTCAGGTCACTGAGATCCACAAAGATCTTTCACTGGTCCATTTTATAATCAAATCTTATACCATTCCCAATTTACAACCTTCTTTTGAAGAAGTAAAGACAACATGTAAACACATAAATGTGCTTAGGGACACCTGCCTTCGGGAAATGACTGAATTTTGGCTAACCAGAAGCGAATTATTAAAATTTCACGGAGTCCTCCCCCTCTGGCCAGTTATTTTACGTGGCTGACTAAACTCTGCTTTTGCTCTCTAGCTGCGTAGACAGAAGATGTGAGCATGGATGGGGACCTTATTGATTTAGGATCCTTTAATCACAAGAGCAGGCTTATGTGCCCACATCTGGCCCCATGACATTCTGCCATCCTGTTTTCACTTTCGAAAGTCAGTGTTAGAGCTAGTGGTGAACTATTAAAAATTACTTAAAAATAGTTTAATGGTTTTGAAACTGACTTTTCCAACTCAAAAACAAATTAAAAATCAATCAACTAATGAATCCCCTTTTTCTCTTTATTTGGACTACCTCCAACTGCCAATTTGCAGGGGGCCTATTTTTGCAAACACGTTAATAGAACATACTGACTGGAGAGGAGAAAGTAAGTCTGTCTTCTTTTTTCATCTTTTGCAGCTGCCTCTAGCTGCAGATCCAGAGCTTTTAAAATTTAGGGGTATTATGGAAATTATAGAACTTGTGAAGGGGTGCCTCAGGAAAAAAAGTTATAAACTTCACAAGATTCATGAATCACAGGCGAAATTTATTCAGAGTAGAAACTTCCATGATTTCCAGACATCACATCAACAGTGCTTCCTTTGCAGAGACATTCTAGCCTAAAATCCATACCATTGCTGAAATCATATGATGTTGCCATCATTTTTCCTGCACTTTATTCATATAATTTATATTGCGTCCCCAGGCAAAGATCATTGGGGTTTTTCAAATGTTGGTAAAGAATTTTTACATGTTGTCATCTTATAAACATAAATTAACAATAATAATTGTAATAATGATAGTGTTCTACTACAAAGCAGATATTTACAGCAAAGCATTAAAAATAACTTAAAAGCGGGACAGCCTTGTGGTACAGCAGTTCAGTTCGCACATTCTGTTTCTGTGGCCTGGGGTTCTCCGGTTCAGATCCTGGGCGTGGACATGGCACTGCTTGGCAAGCCATGCTGTGGCAGGCATCCCACATATAAAGTAGAGGAAGATGGGCATGGATGTTAGCTCAGGGCCAGTCTTCCTCAGCACAAAGAGGGGGATTAGCAGCAGATGTTAGCTCAGGGCTAATCTTCCTCAAAAAAAAAAAAGTAATTTAACAGAAAGCATCAAGATTTAGCATGAAGCAATACTTAGCAAAATATTATAGAAGTTACTAGTGCCTCGGGCTATAATATTTTATTCAGTTCCACAAGTTTTAAAGCTTTTTTTTCCAGTAACAACTGGAAAATGTTGTTGAATCCGTTTTTCCCATTTCTATTGCTTTCCCTTTATATATATGAGGATTGATGAATGAAACTTTCATGCATTTGTAACTGAATATTTATACCCAATTTTTAAAAAGTTTTTTCTCAAATAATTGTAGCTAAACTTCTCTTGAACTAAATTAAAAAGCAAGATGCAAATTGTCTGTATATTGTGGTTGCAATTATGTAAAAATATGACTACGTATGAATAAAAGACTGGAAGGGAATATGCAGAAATTACTTTAATTATATAAGTATGATGGAAATTATAGGAGTTTCCCCACACACACACCATTTAAATTTTATGTAATATTATGTTATTATTTTTACAATAATGTTTTATTTTTTTCAGGTTTCTCCACTGACAAATGCAAGTCTGTCAGCTTAAAAATACATTTGGTGATTTTTAAATTAAATCATTTTCTTCTGCTTTTTAGAAATTCCTGCTCCTACTTTCCCTATCCACTCCTCTTGCAGTAAATTCCTTCACTTATTCATTGAACTGAAGTTTGTTGAACACCTAAAATACACCAGGCCATTTGGATGCAGTAGCCACAACGACACGTCACATCAATTGATTTTCCCCTCAAATCCTCACTGCCTGCTGACTCTCAGGAAATGCTCCAAGTATGCCATTTCTGATGACCATTCTAGCTCCCTTCTACTCACTACCAAGTTTTTTATAAGAACAATCTCCAAAGCAGATTCATGTGATGAAAACATAATCCCTGACCTCTTTCGATCTGCCCCCCTTTGGTGGACCACACAGCACTGTTATCTTTGCTCCCCATGGACAATCTGCTTTTCAAGCTCGGTGACATTTTCTCATTCCCCATCATTTCTCATTACAGCAAGGCATTTAACAGACTTGACCAGCTGCTTCCTTTTAAACCTCTTCTCCTCCATTCTTTCTGCCACTCCAAAGTCCACTTCTCTCATTTGAATGATCACTATCCTTTCTTTATCCCTCTTCCTTTTCCTTTACTTAGCTCCTACTTTCGAATTCCTTCTTCCTCAAAATTCTCTGATTTTTTTTCTCACTCAATCCAACCTCTCTCAATGATTTCACCTGCTGGGACAGTGCTTACAATAATCCTTACAGAAATAATTATAATAGCTAAATTTTGTTGAGGGCTCAATACATGCCAGATTCTGTACTACTAAGTGTGGGTTTGATTTCCATGATTTCACTCTATCTCGACAATAACCATAAAAGTTATAAATCCTTACTGTCTTTTTGTTTTTGGAAAGAGAGTGGTTCTGATCATTAAGGGGTTAAGACATTTTCCTTGAACGGTACTATTGTGAGCAGAGGAACTGGGCCCCCACTCCTCCCGAGTCTGAGTGCAGAGACCATGTTCTTAATTGCTGGGCTGTGTCACTGCTCAGGCCTGTCGGGTAACTCCCAAATCTGTCCTGGCCTCTCTAGTTAATTCATTTCCCATTGTTCCTGTCCCACCCAAGTGTCTGCCAGCCCTTTCCACAAAAATCACGCACTAGGACCTTCAACAAAACACTTAAGATGACAAATGTTATTCCCCTAAAGTACTTACTTCTCTGATTTCTCCACTTATCTCAGTGCCATCATGGCTGTCATTCATATTCACTGGTCTTCATCTCTGGTTTTTGCTTCTCTTCTGTCACCCACGTCAACAAAGCCACCAAGATTCATTGATTTTTTTATCTTCGAAACCTCTGTCAATTTACAAAAAAGAACACATGCAAACACATATACAGCAGCAAAAACTATCGAGTAAAGAATTTTTTAAGATAAAGAATGAAGAAATCATACACACAAATAAATGATAGTTATCTTTCTTATCAATAAATGTAGATGGAATAAAGTTATCAACTGAAAGAAAAAAACTTTCAAACTGTACCAGAAAACAAAATCAAAGTGTGTGTGGGTATGTGCGTGTGAAAGCTGTATCTAAAATAAAATTGCTTAGAAAGAATAAAAATAAGAGTGTAAAAAATGTATCAGACAAACAAATGAAAAGCCAGCAGGAATTATTTATTCAAGGCAAAAATGCAAGGCAAAAGTTGAAACAAAACAGAAAGCATACTTCATAATAAGAAAATGTATAACCCTCAGCGATAAATAATGATAAAGTGGATAACCTCTACACACAGTCCTCTGACTCATTTGGATTTTTATGACTACATGAGGAGGCCATTAGCTGAGATTTTTACCTGCCCTGACTCCAGTTTCCTTTGTCTCCAATGCGACTTTACATAATCACATGAAATGTTTTTTAAAATGACCTCTTCCCTTGAAAGCAGGAGAACACAACGGCTGTGAGAACAGGCTCTCAAGCCAGGGGCCTGTGTTCAGATTCCAGCTCTGCTTCTTAGTATGTCTGTGATCTTGGGCAAGTTACTTAACCCGTCTGTGCCTCGGTCTCCTCACAGATAAACTGTGGCTAGCAGTTGTATTAACTTACCAGGGGCTTACAAAAAATTAATTAATGAATATTTGTAAAGTGCTTAGAGTAGTTCTATATAGATATATATAGTAAGCTAGAAATACTTGTTCCTGTCAAATAAATAGGTACACTTCTCTGTACGCTTCTGGGATTATTTCTTGACCACAGGATAAAATATTATTTCATCCAACCTGAAACTTAAGTTCTTTATTTTTCAGAGTGTGGTCTATCTTTCCAGCAGTGTAGCCCAATACTCTTTGATCTCACTCTAAATGCTGCTGAATCAGATGACTGACCCAGTAGACTGGGCCACTATCTGCCCCCATGTGTTTACATTCTGTGCGGTCCTTCAGACTGAAATGCCACCACATTGTCTCTGCCCAGACATTCTTCAAGCCCTGGTTAGGTGCCCTTTCCATCTGAAAGTCATTCTTTGATCATTCCAGTCTGAGATGATCCAGCTCTTCTTGTAAATCTTACCACTTTTTGTTACCATCCTATGAGACTTACCGAATAAGTGAGAAGAATGTCACATTTTTATTTCCCTAGATTTTAAGCTCAATGAGTAAGGTAGGGTGTGCTCATTAATTCTTTGTTCACTGAATCTGATACATGTTTAAATTACTTGGTGTTCAGAAACATAGTTGGAATTAATGAAAGAAAAGATTTTTGCCTTTACTAAAATAGAAAATGCACATTTTGAAGTTAAATAAGTTTTGAAGCACCAATCAAATAACACAACTCAATTTTCAGCAGTCACATGTCCTCATTTGTTATTTAGGAAAGTTTCGTAATAGTGTGTCTCAGATTTTCCTCTTTTACTTTTCAGAGACCACAACGATGCGTCTTTCTGCTTTATGTGACAGCATAGGGAAAGGGTCCAAGCAAGAGGTCTGAGAAACTTTGAATCCTGTCTCTACCACTGGTAGCTCTCTGAACTCAAGTGTTACAAAACTTATCTGAGCCTGTTTATTCACATGTAAAATAAGGTAATACCACCTACCGCGCAAGATTAAGGTCAAGATTCAATAAAACTTCCATGACGCATTTGGCCCATAGTAGGAATGCAAGAAAAGATGGATAATAATAATAGTTGTAACAATAATTTTTCTTATAGGTTCTGTTGTATCACTTTTTAATTTCATTTTATTGTATTTGGATTTTTACATTACCAAAGGCATGGTTTATCTTCTCTATATTAACAGTAAAGCTGTGGGGCTAATATAACCGTGCCTACTTTCACTGCAGACTCTTTACATATAACATCTTCCTGTAAAGGTGATCACATTTTGGGAGTTTTCACTTACTCCATTCATCTTCTTAATTGTCTAGAGCATCACATACCAAAAATTTATTTCTTCTCACGCTAATAATATTCTCCTCCTGTAAATATCCTTAAATGTTCTATAGGAACATCCACCTGGTCAGGAGATTGGCATCTGATAACACAGACAGCTTATAAAACGATGCGTGTTTGCGTCGTCCACGACTAATGCGCGCTGCTGCACTAAAACCTCGGAAGTCATTCATCAAAGGGATAACTTTTGAAACGCTCTCTTTCTCCCTTTCACACCACACTCTGCTCCTTTCCTATCTCTTTCTCTCTATGCTTATTTTCTCTCTCCCTATTCACCTCCTTTCTCTGCTTCCATTCAAATTGGTGGCCATGACCGACTAATCTGATCTCTTATGAAAACTTCCAACCTCTAGTCAGGGCCACTTTTACGAGAGTTGCTTTTTGTCTCAAATAGTTGCAGTTTAAATTATTCTGTGGGAAGCGAACAGTTACAATTTCCATAGTCAATACACCTGTTGAGAGATTTCCGCATCTCTCAGTCACCTCATCTGACTCTTTTGGTGTCCTCACATCTACTCAGGTTCTGTGGAGGCACAAAAGCATGATGGGAAGACTGTGGGCTTTCGACTCAAGCAGACCCAGGTCACATTTGAGCTCTGCTATTTGCTTGCTTTCTCTCTTCAACTTTCCCTATTGGATGCCTGTATAAGGAATCTACTCATCTGTAAAATGGGGATGAAAGGATTAGAAGCAATGAATGTGCAGCACTCAGCTCTGGGCCAAGCATATGCAGGGGCCTCAGTCATGGAGGGGCCTCAGTCGCGGAGGGGCCTCAGTCATGGAAGGGCCTCAGTCATGCAGGGGCCTCAGTCATGCAGGGGCCTCAGTCATGGAGGGGCTCACCAGCACTACGCTGTGTTAGGCAGCAGAGAGCTGAAATAAGCTGCAGAAATCTATCATGGAAAACAAATCACCTTTAACAACTCTGTTTCCATGATAAAGCACATTTTGAGTCATAAACAATTAATTTATGAATATGCGTTGGGAACACAATTAAACTAACAGGAGCTGGAGAGTAGTAGGGCCTAATCTGTGAGCTGTGTGCAAATAATAGATGTGATACAAGGAAAACTCTTAACTTTCTTATCATTCTGCTTAATTTTGAGAATAATTTCAGTAACTGATGCAGCTGTAGGAATAAAGTTGGCTATTGAAGTAAAAAGATTACTTTTTCACTTAGCTTTCCCTAAGGAAAACGAGAGAGCTGCTCTTGGTAAACATTTACTAGTGGGTCTTTGGACTCAGGAGTATGAAGATACATTAAATTACTCAGGGCTTATCCTTTAGTAGGAAAAAAAATATGAAATGTTGATTGTTCACACTCAGAAGACTGGGTATTTTTGATAGTGGAAGACACCTTGTCCAAATGACTTTTCACAGAAATTTTTATGACACCATAAATCTTGGCATTTACATTTATGGGCTTACGAAACCAAAAGATGTTTATACCTACTCATTGACATAAAAGCAAGTCAACACACTGACTGAAATGAGAACAAGAGATATATTTTGTCATAAGCAAAGGAAAACTACAAATGAGATAAATGTAGAGTGTTCGGTAAATGGCAAAGCAGCATATTCCTTCATTCTCAAATTTAACAGAATATTTATCCAGTGAAGTCCTACGAAGTCCGGGACACTGTCCTGGGAACTCCGTGAACAAGACAGATAAGTCCCTTGTCCTATAGAGCTTACCACTGAGGGAGAAGGGCAGATAACTACTCGTACAATTGGCACACAGCAGTTAAACTTTACTCAGAGAAATTATTTGTTCTGCTAGCATAAGAAAGGGCAATCAATCCAGAAATTGGAAGATTGTTAAGGTTAGAGGAGGCAACCCACTGGATGTCCACATGTGCTGACACATCAGAGACTCGAAAAGGCTTCCAACAAAACTTAAAGGTAGAAACAGCTTGTTCAGAATCCCCGACATCCCTCCTCCTTGTCTACCTCAGGCAGGCGCTCCAGGAGTGCCTCCGTGCTCCACCTGCAAGTGCTCAGCAAAACTCCGCCTTGGAGCCTTTCTACCCAATCATGTGAGAAGGAGCGTTCGTAATAAGCATGAGTGTGGTCTAAATTTTCACTGAATAAAATTCCTAAGTGAGGATGTGGTGAGTGTGGAATTTTACCAGACAATTGCTAGACATGACAAGATTGAGTAAGGACCCCTATTGGCAGTTGTTGCCTAGTCCTCAGTGAAGTAGTTACTGTTTATGGATGAATAAATCTAACAAAAAGTACATCAGCAAGATTCAGCTTCCCGTCACTAAACATTTTTCTACAACACAAAAGGGAAAATATACTCAGGTAAAACTACAGGTGTAAAGATTCCCATTTCTTGGCTAACGAGCATCAACATAAGTACAAAATGTATGGCTGGACAGTGCATTTCTTAAGTAGAAGCAAAAGTTGACCTCAGAAATAAAAAAACTCCCCTCTTGAACAGTCCTTCCATGGTCAACTTCCCAGTCTGCCAGCTTTTACTCCCTTCTCACACCTTTTCTTCAAAGCCCCACTTCCCCAGGGAACCACACAGGGCAGCAACTCACCTGGATCCCACCATGTGGGGAGAGTCCTGTTCTCCACCTCAGGAGAGGTGGGCAGCCCATCAACACACACATGGTAAAAATCCTCCCGGTGCCCATGCCAATACTGGGGTTTCACTTAGTGATTAAGATTAGTCTATGTTCTCATTAAGGGAAGCAGTTGGATTACACTTTAATTCGTTCGAAACCCATGCTTATTTTTTGGTGGCAGAATCATTATAAAACTCTAAATTTTGGTAAAACTAATCAACATGACTCTCAGCAGCCTAGGGTGGCAATTATTCTAATCACACTGCCTTGGAGAAAGTTTGTACTATTTGCTTTGACCTAAACGTGTAGTTGAATGAATGACTCTTAAAATAGTTAATTATATAGCCAAGGCCTAATATAGTGGTATTCAGTTATCGGAAATGTCCAAATTATAGAAGACACAACAATTTAGGTGCAGATATAGGGCAACTCAACGGAGAAATAGAAATTATTATGCCCAAAAATACTTAATCTCCCGAATGTTGTTTGTCGTTAACAAGATCTGCTCCTGCTCTTGGGGACCTTACCTGCAAAGGCAGTGAAACGAACTAATCCATATGCTGCACATTCATTAAAACCAGGCAGGGTCATGCAATTACAAATTAAATTGGTACATCTGGAAAAAGAATTGTGGGATTTACAGGTTTTTGTAATTTTTCCTTATCATAAAATAATGGAAATTGTGGTTCTGATTTTTATTTGATTAAAGGAATCATTTCATTGTTCTAATTGGAAAGGTATGTCAAACTTTTGGAATATGGACATATGGATCAGCTTTGCTAATGGTCTGTTAATTTGGCATTGCTAACAGTCTGCTTTTTCCCCAGTGTACATATTTTTAGTTAGTCAGAAAGTATGTAGTTGAGCAATTTTTCTTTAATTTCCCCTTTTTCTTCCAGAGGGCTTTTTTACTTACAAAGTATTGAGGATCTTTATTGCTTTTATGTCTATCTGAATTTTCTCAAGTAACACAATTTTAACGTGCTATTTGGATAAAGACATTTTAGAATCCCCCTAGAATCCTTCGGTTTGGAAAACAGCCTATAGACATGATTTGCCGGAGGCAAGCTAACGTTACAGATTAAAAGTCGACACTGAAACAATAGAAAAGAAATCACAGTTTCTACAAATCAAAAAGGAAAGGTATTTTTATCTTTTTTCATGGAGGCTGAAAGACCTATTTAGAACTTTGAAATGAGAGCACACCATCGCAAGCCTGTAAGCTATCTCTCTCCACCCATTCATTGGAGCCTCTGCTTGCAGCACGTCCTGAGTACAGGTATATGCGAGGAGCTTACAGAAGTCCCTCCGTGGTGGTGGATTGGCTGGCTCCTGCTAAGGAACTGTAGTGGTGGTCCAGGAAAACGAGGAATAAAGAAAACAAAATAACCATGTCTCCAAAATGGACATGTAGCAAACTCTTACTGTTGGAAAGTATTTCCTGCAGCCTCCTTTTTAGAGTGGATTTCCTGCTAATTTATAAACGAACTTGGAGAAAGCAAAATCCAGTGCGGCCAACAATAAACAAATGCATTCAGAAACTCCCCAATAATTTCTCAGGCAGTAAAAGTTTTAGTGGTTGCTAAAACTGCTTTGTATTGCACCACCATTGATTTCATATTAGTCACTGGGGAAGCATGGAAGTGAATTCACACCGGACTTGCCTTACCTACACACATTGAAGAGCCGTTTGCTTGGCTTGCATTCAAATCAAACTAGTTCAATATAATCTCATTTCCAAATTGAGGTACATCTCTCCACTTTTTTTGCATTGTCCGCAGAGGTTAACATTTTAAATGCATTGCTTTAATAAATACTCATCTCTATGTGTTTCTTACTGATATTGAAGATTCTGTTCATAAAAGATCCATGTAATGGCCATAGAAATCAGAAATCTACACTCATACAGAAACATGTGCTTTCTCCAGGAGAAATACTTGATTTTACCTTTGGAGTTCTCAACTTAGGTAGACCAAAAAGTAAAATACACTTATGGTTTTAAATCAAAGTAAATAAAGCCTGAGCAAATTCAAGCCATCTTTGTAACTTGAGCAATATTTTCATAATTGAGCAACATCATTAACCTAAGACCTAAAAACAAGGTTAATTCTATCAGGATGTGGCTGATCACATCTGCCTACATGTTGATGTCTGTGACTAGGGGGAGAGGGTAGAGGGAGGAGGCAAGGGGAGGAGAATCAGAGAGCCTGCTCCAAAGTCTTTCCTTGACCAGCCTTTACAGACACTACCTCCCCATCCTAACTTCCCTAAAATGCCCATTATTGGAGTCAAAATAGCAAACTCTATTTTTTTATTGAATAATGATGTCAAATTATTTATTTGCCATAAAGATGTGGTTGATACTTAGCTGGTACACACCAATACAGTCATACCAATAATTAATAGTATAACTTTGAAATAACCCCACCCCAAGGCACAACAGCTTCCACAGCCCCTGCTTTGGCCCCATCCAACAGCTCCCAGACTCCGATATATCTTCGTTCAGGGCTCTGTTTGAGTGCAATACCTGGCATCCATTTTTAACCGTCAGTGGTACGGTCTTAATGATTGTTAAGTGTTTTTAATATTATCCCTGATTACAGACAAGCATGTTTCCTCCAGAAAGTTGGGAGAGTAGAAGACTTTCCGTTTTTCCATCTCTCATTAGCTCATGAATGTGCATAGGCAAGCAGACATTAAAGCAGTCTCATTCTAAGATCCAGTAAACCTCACCCTGAGGAAATGAGAATCTGGGCAGGTACTTTTTCTAGGTGAACTCTGCAGGGATGAGGATGGCAAGCCCAGGGCACAGGCCAGGGAAGGTATCCTTAGCACAATTTTCCTGGGGAATAAGTTCCAGGGTGCCAGACCAGTATATAACAAAGAGAGTTGGAGCCCTGGATCAGCTGGCAGTGAGAAATGGTAGTGTGTGGAGGGAGCCAAGAAAGGGAAAAAGGAGAAGAAACCATAGGCAAACTTGGCCTACTTTATTATTTTCCAAGAGCTAGTCTGAATTAAATAAAAGTCCCAGAGAAAGTTCCATTTCTTTTAAAGAGTTTCCATTTCACTTTGCAAACTATAGTTCACATGCTGATCCCTCTCCCACCGTTTCACCACAGAGAAGTCTACCCTCCTTCGCTGAGTTATAATTTACCTGTTTACTAGCACGTTGCGCCCTTTAGCTTCTGAGACCCTTAAGGTTAGAGACCACATTTTAGTATTTTTGTGTATCCAGAGCCCCACATGATGTGGACACACAGTGGGTCCTTAATAAATATCAGTGGAATATTCACTAAGAACCAGTGGTGAGGGGACAGATGCGGAGGTTAAGTAGTAATATTACCCTATATCTGGGGTGCCACTAGAGGGTTTCTTTGAATGAATAGATGATATGTATGTTCTTAAGCTTTCTTAGAAACACGTTCCCAAAAGTATTTTAAAATTCCTCTGTAATCTTGTTTACATTTGAATTTGCCCAGCCAAAATGTAAAGGTGATTTACTCAGCAAGATAGTGACATTTAATCCTTTTCTACGTTTTCACAAATAGAGGATTAGAAGAAAAGAAATGAATGCATTATTACTATATTTGTGTACAGAGGCAGTAGTCCCTTTGCCCTGAGCTATCCCACTGAGCCAAGCAAGACCTCCAACAGAGGGGAGGGAGACTGAGTGCACAATGCCTTTCAAGTGTCTTTGAAAGATTAGCACAAAGAGAGCATCCCATTCTAGATTAGTAGGATACAATATGTCTCTTGAAATCTTATGGGAAAATATTTTTCCCTTTCACTTACTTCTAGGGGGTGAGATTGAATTCTCCCACCACAGGTAGAGTTCTAGAAAGGATTCCTTCTATATGCCTCCTATGCACAGGCAGAACAAGCGGACACAGTAGAAATGGAAAGTATGTGCACTCTCTCTTAGTCAGATTGGGCTTCCATAACAAAATATCATAGAGTGGGTGGCTTAAAACAACAATAATTTATTTTCTCAAGGTTTCAGAGGCTGGAAGTCCAAGATTAAGGTGCCAGCCAATTTGGTTGCTGGTAAGCGCTGGTTTTCTGGCTTACAGATGGCTGCCTTCTCACTGTGTCCTCACATGGAAGAGAGAGAGAGAGAGAGAGAGCACTGTCTGGTACGTCTGGTGTCTCTTCTTATAAGGACACTAATCCTATCATAAGGGCCCCAACTTCATAACCTCATCATGTCCTAATCATATCCCAAAGATCCCTTCTCCAAATACCATCACAATGGGAGTTAGGGCTTCAACATATGTATTTTGGGGAAGACAAATATTCAGTCCATAACACTTCATATGATGAGGTAATGGACATCCCCACAAGGAAAGAGTGGGTTTGCTGTTCCCTGTAGAGACCAAATCCCTGTATCTGCATATCTGCTTCTAATGGAACCTGAGCTCAAAAAGTCATGACCCTGAACTCAACACGGGACTACCTGAATCATTCATACGTGAATGCCGAATGAGAAAATGAGTGCAAGGATGTTGAAGGCAGCATGTATCAAAATGTATGCCACAGAATACTAGTTCTGGGGATGCTCCTGAGGCTCCTAGGTCAAAGACATTGGTCGATTACCAAGTGATCATGAGCACAAGTAAGGCCCTGAGAAGCCAGGCACTAGAGAAGGGTATGGAATTCTAAGCAGCCTCTGTATATCAACATATCTGTTTAAGGGACTCTTTCTCTACATAGCAGCAATGAATATCCCACAGAACTAGTATCCTGCATAACTCTCTTTAGAAAAGGTTTATCTGAGGAATGTCATTGAGTCCTGTTGCTAAATTGTCGCTACTGGTAGGATAAAAACTGAAAAAGATGGCAATCACAGGGATTTATCCATAAAGCACGAAGTGCATATTTGTTTAACAGGAGATTGGGAGTCTTGTGGTAGTATGCATAAGGGGTTGCCCTCTCTCTTGAATAATAAAAACCCCATTGTCATTCAAAAGCTATGCTCATCCACCCACCATCTGTTCTGGAGGCTGTCAGGACCCCTCCCTACTCATAAAAGTTTTCTCATTGAACAGACTTGAACTGAATAATATTCATGACCTATCAGATCTTGAGTTTAGTACTGAGAATGCAGAACTGAGACAAGGTGTGTATGTAGGTTCCCATACAGATATTTCTGCCTAGTGGAAAGAAGAGAGTTCCTTGAATGTTGGAGCTTGAAGGATCCATAAATATCATCTGTGAAAACTCACACAAGATGAAACAGACGATCTAAATAGGCCTATACCTGTCAAAGAAATTGAATAATTAATAACTTTCAAAACACAAAGCATCAGGCTGAGATGGGTTCACTGGTAAACTCTACCAAAAGTTTAAGGAGAAAATTATGTCAGTTCTGTACAATCTCTTTCAAAAGATAGAAGCAGAGGGAATACTTTCTAATTTATTTTATGAGGCCAGCATTACCCTTATACCAAGCAAAATATAAAAAGAAGTAGATACTATGACAAATGGGATTTATTTCAGTTATGCAAGGCTGATTTAACATTCAAAAATCAATGTAATGTACCACATGAACAAGTTAAAGAAGAAAAGTCACATGATCATATCAATAGATACAGAAAAAGCAGTTGACAAAATCCAACACCTATTCAAGAAAAAAATTCTCGTTAACTAGGCATAGAAGGGAACTTCTTCCACTTGATAAAGAATATCTATAAAAACTCTGCAACAAGCATCATACTTAATGGTGAGAAACAAGAAGCTTTCCCACTAAGCTCAGGGAACAAGGCATGGACGTCCCCCCTCTCACCACTGATTTTCAACATCATACTGGAAGTTCTAGCTAATGTAATACGACAAGAAAAAGAAATAAAAGGTATGCAGTTTGGGAAGGAAGAAATAACACTGTCCTTGTTCTCAGAGGATATCACTGTGTTGTAGAAACTTACAAAGGGGTGATAAGGCACAAATGTATGGTGATGGATTTTAACTAGTCTTTGAGCGGTGAACATGATGTAATCTACACAGTATTTGAAATATATTATGATATACACCTGAAAGTTATATAATGTTATAACCCAATATTACAGCAATAAAAAAATCTCCAAAAAAAGCAACTCTGGATTAATGTGATTATAGCAAAGTTGCAGGATACAAAGTTAATATAGAAAAGTCAATCACTTTACACCAGCAATCAAAAAGTGAAATTTGAAACTAAAAACACAATATTATTTACATTAGCATCCCCCAAAAATGAAATACTTAGCTATAAATCTAAGAAAATATGTACAAGATCTAAATGAGACAAACTACAAAATTCTGATGAAAGAAATCAAAGAAAAACTAAATAAATAGAGAAATATTCCATGTTCATAGAGAGGAAGTCTCAATATTGTCAAAATGTCAGTACTTCCAAACTTGATCTATAGATTCAATGAAATCCCAATCAAAATCTCAACAAATTATTTGGTGGATATCAAAAAACTGACTTTAAAATTTATATGGAGACATAAAAGACCCAGAATAGCCAACACAATATTGAAGGGGAAGAACAAAATTCGAAGATTGGCACTATTTGACATCAAGAGTTAAATAAAACACAGTAATCAGGAGAGTGTGTTATTGGTGAAAGAATAGACAAATAGATCAAGGGAACAGAATAGGAAGCCCAGAAATAGACCCTGATAAGTATAGTCAACTGATCTCTGACAAAGGAGCAAAGGCAACACAATGGAGCAAAGATAGGCTTTTCAACAAGTGTTGATGAAACAACTGGACATCTATATGAAAAGACAAAAATGAATCTAGGCACAAACCATGCAACCTTCACAAAAACTAACTCAAAATGTATCAGAGACCTAACAATAAAATGTGAAATTATAAAACTCATAGAAAATAACATGGGACAAGACCTAGATGACCTTGGATTTGGCAATGACTTTTTAGAAGGCACAATTTATGAAAGAAATAATTGATCAGCTAGACTTCATTAAAATTAAATTTTTTTCCTCTGTGAGAGACAATGTCAACAGAATGAGAAGACAAGCCACAGACAATGAGAAAATATCTGTAAAATACATATCTGATAAGGGACAAAATACACAAGGAACCCTTAAAACTTCACAATAAGAAAACAAACAACCTGATTATAAAATGAACCAAAGGCCTTCAAAGACATCTCACCAAAGAACATATACGAATGACAAATAAGCATCTGAAAAGATGCTCAACATCACATGTCATCAGGAAAATGCAAATTAAAACAATGAGATACCACTACACATCTATTAGAAAGGCTAAAGTAAAAAACATTGACAACATCAAATGCTGGTGAGGATGTGGAGCAACAGGAACTCTTGATCATCACTGGTGGGACTGCAAAATGGTAAAGTCACCTAGACAGTTTGGTGGCTTCTTACAAAACTAAATATACTCTTACTATATGATCTAGCAATACCACTCCTTGATATTTACCCAAAGGAGTTGAAAACTTATGTCCACACAAAATCTGCATACAGATGTTTATATCAGCTTTATTCATTATTGCCCAAACTTAGGAGCATACAAGATGTCTTTCAACAGGGGAATGGATAAACGGTGGTCCATCCAGATAAAGGAATATTATTCAGTGCTAAAAAGAAATGAGCTATTCAGCTACGAAAAGATGTAAAAGAAATGTAAATGCATATTACTATGTGAAAGAAGCCAATCTGAAAAGACTACATACTATACGATTCCAACTATAGTTATGTGCCACATAATGATGTTTTGGTCAACAGACCACTTGTATGATAGTGGTCCCATAAGATTAGTACCACATAGCCTAGGTGTGTAGTAGGCTGTACCATCTAGGTTTGTGTAAGTATACTCTGTGATGCTTGCACAATGGTGAAATCGCCTAATGCAGCATTTCTCAGAATGTATGCAATCATTAAGTGACATTCTGGAAAAGGCAAAACTGTAGAGACAATAAAAAGATCACTGGTTGCCAGGGGTTAGAGTGGAGGGAGGGATGAACAGGCAGAGCACAGAGCATTTTTAGGGCAGTGACACTTCTCTGTATGATATTGCAATAATGGATACATGTCATTATAGATTTGTCCTAACTCATAGAGTGTACAACACCAAGAGCAAACTCTAACGTAAACTACGGAGTTCGGGTGGCAATGCTGTGTCAATGTCGGTTCATCTATTTAATAAATGTACCACTCTGGTTGGGGGTAATGATAAAGGGGGCAGCTATACAAGTGTTGGGGTAGAGGTTATATGGGACATATCGGCACCTTCCACTCAATTTTGCAGTAAGCCTAAAACTGTTCTAAAAATTAAAGTCTATTGAAAAATCATCAGAGAAGGGGTGAAGCAAAATGGCAGGGTGAGCTGACCCAGGATTCTCTCCCCTCCAAAATACAACAAAGGATTGGAAAAACTGAATTTCAGAGAATAAATCTAATGCCAACACATTAGAGACCTACAATACCAAGAAGGCGGAGATCATAAACCTTGCTCAAGGCCTCAGAGGCGCTGGAAAGGGTAGGAGAGAACGTCGCTTCCTCCCGTAGCATCTGCGATCGCTGCTGCTCGGGTCCAGGAAGGAGCGGGGTAGGGGCCGTGTGACTTGGGAATCGTCCAGGACTCCTGCCCCTGGTTCAGTGGAAACCCGCTGAAGAGGGGAAGCTTCCGTGCGCAGGGACCCCATAAACCCAGAGCCTCGGGAGACCAGAAAACAGAACTGATCTGAATCCAGATCAGTGCGCTAGAATAGCAACTCCTCCCTCCTGGCAAAGCCACTGGGCACCGCCATCTTGCACAAAGGTGGAGAGCTCAGAAGGCATAGCACTCAACCCCCATCTAGTGGCAGCAGGCAGTAACTGCAACCGAATTCTACCACCATGCAAAAAAACCGCTCCTCTACCATCCAGCAATTTATAAAAGCCCGAGACCAGAAGGAAAACAATGAAAACATAGAATTAAGTCCTGAGGACTTGGAATTAGGTAAACTAAGTGATAATGAGTTCAGAGCAGCTATAATCAAAAAACTCAATGAGGTAGAGAGAAAGATAGAGAAACAAGCCAATGAGTTCTGGAGTTACTTCACAAAAGAGATTGAAATCATAAAGAAGAATCAAACAGAATTACTAGACATGAAAAACAAAATGGACCAGATAAAACAGAATACGGATTCCCTGAATGCCCATGTAGACACCATAGAAGAGCGAATTAACATAATTGAAGATAGACAGGCTGAATGGCTCCAGACAGAGGAAGAAAGAGAACTAAGAATTAAAAAAAATGAGGAAAATCTCTGAGAGATAGGGGATTCAATGAGGAATAAGAACTTAAGGATCATAGGAATTCCCGAGAATGTGGAAAAGGAAAATGGAGCAGAAAGTGTGCTTAATGAAATTATTGAAGAGAACTTCCCAAATCTAGGGATTGATGGAGAAATGTGTGTAGAGGAAGTTTTCAGATCTCCTAGATTTGTCAATGTAAAAAGACCTACTGCAAGGCACATAGTAGTACAATTGGCAAGAAAGAAAGATAAAGAAAGAATACTCAGGGAAGTAAGAAAAAAGAAGAGAATAACCTACAAAGGAGCCCCTACCAGACTTTCAGGGGATTTCTCTACAGAAACCTTACAAGATAGGAGAGAATGGAGTGACATATTCAAAGCTTTAAAAGATAAAAATCTTCAGCCAAGAATACTCTATCCAGCAAGAATTTCCTTCAGATGTGAGGGAGAAATTAAATCTTTTCCAGACAAACAAAAGTTAAGGGAATTTCTAACTAAAAGCCCTCCACTGCAAGAAATCCTCAAGAAGGCTCTCATACTTGAAAAAAGAAAAAAGGGAGAAAGGGGACACAATCTACAGACTAGGGAGACCGATGGATAGAACCAGAACAGGATAGCAAATATTCAATTATAGCATTAGGGTAAAAATAAGGAAACTACCAGAGCAAGGACGATCTTATCACTCTAACTGCAAATTTATAACACGAGTTGGAATAAGAAATGAAAATTATTATTTAGGAGGGGAAGAGCAAAGGGTCTAAATCAGTATTGGTCAAGTAAGTAAGAGACCACCAGAGAATAGACTATATTATACATGAGATTCTAAATACAAACTTCAGGGTAGACACTAAAATAAAATACAGAACAGAGTCACAAATCATAAATAAGGAAAAATCTAAGAAACCCAGCATAAGAAATTGCAGTATTAAATGGGTAGGCTAAAGCACACAGGAAAAGAAATGCAGGAAAACAAGATAATGAGCGACAGATTGACAGCATTAAGTCCACATGCATCAATAATCACTCTCAATGTAAACAGATTGAACTCTCCAATAAAAAGACACAGAGTGGCAAAATGGATTAAAGAACAAGATCCAACAATTTGTTGCCTCCAAGAAGCACACCTCAGGCCCAAGGACAAACACAGGCCCAGGGTGAAGGGGTGGAGGACAATACTTCAAGCTAATAGCAAGAAAAAAAAGGCAGGTGTTGCAATTCTTATATCAGACAAAGTGGATTTCAAAATAAGACAGGTAAAGAGAGACACAGAGGGACAATACATAATGATCAAAGGGACACTTCATCAAGAAGAAATAATGCTTATAAGTATCTATGCACCCAACACAGGAGCACCAAGATTCATAAAGCAACTATTAACAGACCTAAAAGAAGATGTTAAAAACAACACAATAATAGTAGGGGACCTCAACACCCTACTCACATCAATTGACAGATCATCCAGACAGAAAATCAACAAGGAAATAGTGGAGCTAAATGAAAAACTAAAACAATTGGACTTAATAGACACATATAGATCACTTCACCCTAAAAGAGCTGAATATACATTCTTCTCAAGTGCACATGGAATATTCTCAAGGATAGACCATAGGTTGGGAAACAAGGTAAGCCTCTACAAATTTAAAAAAAATTGAAATAATAACAAGCATCTTCTCCGATCATAATGCTATAAGTCTAGAAATTAATTACAAGAAAAAAGCTGAGAAAGGCACAAAGATGTGGAGACTAAACAACACACTACTGAACAAGCAATGGATCATTGAAGAAATTAAAGAAGAAATCAAAAAATACCTGGAAACAAATGAAAATGATATCATGCCATACCAACCCATATGGGATACAGCAAAAGCTGTATTAAGAGGAAAATTCATCGCAATACAGGCACATCTTAACAAACAAGAAAAATCCCAAATAAGCAATCTTAAACTACACCTAACTGAACTAGAGAAAAAAGAACAAATAAAGCCCAAAGTCAGTAGGAGAGAAATAATAAAAATCAGAGCAGAAATAAATACTATTGAAACGAAAAAGGCAGTAGAAAGGATCAATGAAACAAAGAGCTGGTTTTTTGAGAAGATAAATAAAATTGACAAACCCCTAGCCTGACTTACAAAGAAAAAAAGGGAGAAAGCTCAAATAAACAAAATCAGAAATGAAAGAGGAGAAATAACAACAGACTCTGCAGAAATACAACGGATTATAAGAGAATACTATGAAAAACTATATGCCAACATAATGGATAACCTAGAGGAAATGGATAAATTCTTGGACTCCTACAATCTCCCAAAGCTCACTCAAGAAGAGGCAGACAATTTGAACATACCAATCACAAGGAAAGAGATTGAAACAGCAATCAAAAACATCCCAAAGAATAAAACCCCAGGACCAGATGGCTTTCCTGGGGAATTTGACCAAACTTTCAGAGAGGATTTAATACCTACCCTTTTCAAGCTATTCCAAAAAATTAGGGAGGATGGAACACTTCCTAACACATTCTGTGAGGCCAACATCACACTGATACCAAAGCCTGACAAGGACACCATGAATAAAGAGAACTACAGGCCAATATCACTGATGAACATAGATGCAACAATTCTAAACAAAATTTTGGCAACCAGAATTCAGCAATTCATCAAAAGGATCATACATCATGATCAGGTGGGATTCATACCAGGGACACAGGGATGGTTCAACATCCGCAAATCAATCAACGTGATACACCACATCAACAAACTGAGGAATAAAAACCACATGATCATCTCAACAGATGCAGAGAAGGCATTTGACAAGATCCAACAGCCATTTATGATAAAAACTCTGAACAAAATGGGCATAGAAGGAAACTACCTCAACATAATAAAGGCCACATATGACAAACCCATAGTCAACATCATACTCAATGGGCAAAAACTGAACGCCATCCCCCTGAAAACAGGAACGAGACAAGGATGCCCTCTATTACCACTCTTATTCAACATAGTACTGAAGGTCCTGGCCAGAGCAATCAGGCAAGAAAAAGGAATAAAAGGAATCCAAATAGGGAGGGAAGAAGTGAAACTCTCTCTGTTTGCAGATGACATGATCTTATATATAGAGAAAACCACAAAAAATCCATTGGAAAACTCTTAGAAGTAATCAACAACTACAGCAAAGTTGCAGGGTATAAAATCAATTTGCACAAATCAGTAGCATTTCTATATTCTAATAACAAACTAACAGAAAAAGAACTCAAGAACACAATACCATTCACAATCGCAACAAAAAGAATAAAATACCTTGGGGGTAAAATTTAACTAAGGAAGTGAAGGACCTATACAATGAAAATTACAAGGCCTTTCTGAGAGAATTGGATGACGACATAAGGAGACGGAAAGACATTCCATGTACATGGATTGGAAGAATAAACGTAGTTAAAATGTCCCTTCTACCTAAAGCAATCTACAGATTCAACGCCATCCCAATCAGAATCCCAATGACATTCTTTACAGAATTAGAACAAAGAATCCTAAAATTCATATGGGGCAACAAAAGACCCTGAATTTCTAAAGCAATCCTGAGAAAAAAGAACAAAACGGGAGGCATCACAATCCTGGACTTCAAAACATACTACAAAGCTACAGTCATCAAAACAGTATGGTACTGGTACAAAAACAGGTGCACAGATCAATGGAACAGAACTGAAAGCCCAGAAATAAAACCACACATCTATGGACAGCTTATCTTCAACAAAGGAGCTGAGGGCATACAATGGAGAAAAGAAAGTCTTTTCAACAAATGGTGCTGGGAAAACTGGAAAGCCACAAGTAAAAGAATGAAAATTGACCATTCTTTTTCACCATTCACCAAAATAAACTCAAAATGGATCAAAGACCTAAAGGTGAGACCTGAAACCATAAGGCTTCTAGAAGAAAATGTAGGCAGTACACTCTTTGACATCAGTATTAAAAGGATCTTTTCGGACACCATGCCTTCTAAGACAAGGGAAACAATAGAAAGAATAAACAAATGGGACTTCCTCAGACTAAAGAGCTTCTTCAAGGCAAATGAAAACAGGATTGAAACAAAAAAACAACACACTAACTGGGAAAAAATATTTGCAAGTCGTATATCTGACAAAGGCTTAATATCCATAATATATAAAGAACTCTCACAACTCAACAACAAAAAATCAAACAACCCCATCAAAAAATGGGCTGGAGACATGAACAGACATTTCTCCAAAGAAGATATACGGATGGCCAATAGGCACATGAAAAGATGCTCATTATCGCTGAACATCAGGGAAATGCAAATCAAAACTACACTAAGATATCACCTTACACCCATTAGAATGACAAAAATATCTAAAACTAATAGTAACAAATGTTGGAGAGGTTGTGGAGAAAAAGGAACCCTCATACACTGCTGGTGGGAATGCAAACTGGTGCAGCCACTATGGAAAACAGTATGGAGATTCCTCAAAAAATTAAAAATAGAACTACCATACAATCCAGCCATCCCACTACTGGGTATTTATCCAAAGAGCCTGAAGTCAGCAATCCCAAAAGTCCTATGCACCCCAATGTTCATTGCAGCATTATTTACAATAGCCAAGACGTGGAAGCAACCTAAGTGCCCATCAACAGATGAATGGATAAAGAAGATGTGGTACATATATACAATGGAATACTACTCAGCTGCAAAACAGAACAAAATCATTCCATTTGCAATAACATGGATGGACCTTGAGGGAATTACATTAAGTGAAATAAGCCAGCTAGAGAAGGATAATCTGTGTATGACTCCACTCATATGAGGAATTTAAAAACGTGGACTAAGAACAGTTTAGTGGATATCAGGGGAAAGGTGGGGTGGGGGGTGGGCACAAAGGGTGAAGTGGTGCACCTACAACACGAATGACAAACATTAATGTACAACTGAAATTTCACAAGATTGTAACCTGTCATTAACTCAATAAAAAAAAAATCATCTAGCTTCATCCCCTCATTTTAGAAACACGGCTGGGAGACACTACGTCAATTCCCCAAAGTCAAATAATGAAAGAACTAGAATATACATTTTCTCCCAGTTGGTTCAGTGATCTCTCTATAGCCAGTCAATTTGATTGGCCATTGGAATCAGTGTATGTTGATTTGGTTTAAGTAAAAAAAGAACAAAGTCTGTTTCTAGTTAAACACCTTGTCAAATATTTAATCCAATCACAGTATACGTGGAATGAAGAAAACAAATGATCCCACTAATTTTCTATCCTGGATCTTGAAATACACAAATGTCAAAAGGTGTCACATAAATATGAAAGAATTTCTTCTAACACATTAATTAATATCTACCATTTATGATATTAATAGCAATTACTATTAATTGAATACTTGCTTTGTGATAGGTACCGCACCCAGCTTTTAATCCTCCGAATCACTGGAAAGTATCATCACTACCTTGCAGAAGGGGAAACTGAAGAAAGGGGAGGTCAAGATTCTTGTGGAAGATCTCATGGCTGCAAAAGGCAGAGCTGAGATGGAAATCCAGTTCTGTCAGATTCTGATGTTTGTGTTTTTAACAACAATGCTCCTTATGGGGAGACCTGCGTAGGTGACAGCTTTATAACCACAAATTCATAGCAAATTACCTCTCTAGGATGTCATCAAGGAGGTGATGGCATAGTGTGGTTCTACACTTCTTGTTTCACAAAACAGGAAACTGAAGTAAAAGGGAAATGGAAAAAACTCTAGAGAAAGGAACGATCAGAACGCACGCTTTCCAAATGCGGGTACTCTCTTGCATCTATCCTGTCCCCAATGCCTAGAAGCAGCGGTGGGAGACCAAGCGAATAGCAGGTAGCTATTGAATTTGTGCTAGACACGAAGCAGGGACTCAATACACACCTGAATAAAGAAGTAAGAAATAAACTTCTTAGTAGGGAATTTTAAAATATCTGATTTCAGTTTTTAGTAGTTTTTAGAATGTAACTAGAGCTAAAGGCTCAGGGAATTCAAACTCTTTGAACTCTTGACTTAGTTATAAAGGAAATGAATTTAAGTTCAGCTTTCTTCACAAAGAAAATAATCCAGATATTCTTGGCGTGGGGATTGTGGATGAGTCAGGACTTACCTCATGCACGCACGCACACACACATTAGTCATGCAAATGTCAGGTATTCCAACGTGACTTAGAATAACACTTATTTTCAAGGAAAGTAATAAAAAAAATGCCCTTTAATGCTGAGATTTCCAGGCATAATTACATACCTAGTTAGTGAAAAATAGTTTCAGCAAACCTGTGACTGCCTGAACTACCCATCTATCCAGGAAAAGCTGTGCTGTGCACATATTTCTCTCCCTGGGATTGGGCTGGCAGGGTGGGATTTGAGGAGTATAAATGTTTGCCCCTTCAATTCATTTCATCCTGGCCGGTTTAATATAAAGATACCTTTCCATTTCTCAAATGTCATTTGCCTCTGAAATTATTATTGGATTCCTTTGCTTTCTCTCTACCAGAGACTAGAAATTTTTCAGTTTCCTAAATTCCCAGAAGATGCTCCCCCCATGAGCACCACTGCCTGGCTGCACCCTGGTGGTAATTAGGAAGCAGCCTGGAAGAGCTTTTCAATGTCTGGCTGCACAGAGGTATGATGATAGGAAGGTGCTAAGAATCCGTTATTCACGTTTTGAACAGAAACAAAAATAAAAAATCTTTAAAATGGGAATTGTGCCATTTCTCTAACTTTATCAGCTAGTCAAGCGCTGGTCTGTAACTGTGGAAAGGGAGCAGCAGATGTGACTATGTAATTCGCCACAGCCAAGGCAGCTTGGAGTTGCCAATCGAAAGAAATGCTAATAATAATTAAATGACTCAAATGTAAATAAGGAAAAGTACAAGTGGAAAAAAATTCAAAACATAATGTAAACCATAAATCAAGAGCCATTGAGCATTGAACTGTGTAAGCCACCGAGTTCCCAAACTTGCTGGAAGCGGGAGGGGCAGGTGCTAAGTTTTGAGTTTTTGTTTGTTTTTGAGAATATGGGTGTCACCAGTCATCAAAGGACCCCTTTTTTTAGATAACCATTAGGAGGAAAATCAAAGCCAAAGAAAGCAAAAACAGAGGACAAATATGTTAAAATGCACAATAGATGGGAAAAAATAAGCAGCCACATGTTTAAAAGTCTATATTTAGAATTCAAGAAGGAATTTTTAAAATCACTGCTCTGTGTATTCCTCTCAGGAAAAAAAAATGCTTTAGCAAAGAGACTAACTGGCATTGTTGAAAAAGTGAGAGAGCAAGTGAAAATGAGCTCCAAAATATGGCAGTAAAGCCTGTTTGATATAGTTTGATTAAGCAACTTTAAAAGCAATTTTAAATACATATACATATGTTTATATATATATGGGGAATGGGGAGAGGGCTGAGAGTGAAACTCTTCACACTGATAACCACTATTAGTAACTGATGTATACGTTTCTAGATATATAAATTAATACAGTATATGACTGTCATAAAAATCACACTAAACATAGCATTTGGAAAAACAGCTTTAACAACTTGAAATTTTGTGAATTGCTTTCTATATCACTAAAATTCTTCTAGAATATTATTTTTAATGTATACATAATACTCCATTTCATGAACTTATCCATTTGGTTAATCAGTTCCCTATCTGGTATTTAGATTGTTTCTATTTCCCCCACTATTATCAACCATGCTGTGGCGAATATTATTGTTTCTAAATCTATGAATGAATATCGTTAGGATAAGAGCTTAGATTTCTTGGAGATGGGCCAAATATACAAGCATTTTAGAGTGTTTGATGTAATACTAAGAAAAATTTCCATCAAAAGTCTTGAACCAATAACCCTGTCACCATGTGTGAACATGTTCTTAACACAGCCCTACCAACACTTTCTTCCATGTAAGTTTGACGAGGGAAAACTTGATCTCATTGTTTTAACTTTTAATTGCTAGTGAAGTTAGACATGTTTATTGGCTATTTTTATGCATTCTTATGCCTATCTGCATCCTTTGTTAATTTTTTCTTCCTACAATAAGAGAAAATATTGCCCTTTTCTTATGGAGCTTGTGAATTTTGATGCTGATGGTGAATTTTCTGATTAGCTTTAACATGCGTTTGCCTGCGTTTCTAAGAGCACAGAACTTGGCTTTATAATCTACTTATTAATTCTACCATTTCTCTATTTTCTGCTTTACTAATTTGTTTTTCTTCTGTTTTCCCTAGATTTATTTAATGGTTTCCTCCAAAGATTCTTGAGATGAAAGGTTATTTTCATTGTAATCACTACCACAAGGATCGCGTCTGTTTTACTCAACCATTTAGGGTTCAGAATATGGCAACAAAAGTCTTTATTCAATTAATTAATGGAAATTTAATGATATAAATTTTTCTCTAAGCTTGGTAATTTCCATAATTAATTTCGGAGATGTATCATTCTCAATTCCATTATTTTCTGGACAATCTGAAATTACAAATTGATTACTTGTTTGCTGTAAAATAGAGTATTATTTCTATAGATTTCAATGTGGAATGATTATTACATTGCCAGGATTTTTACTCAGATAATATGACAGATATAACTTCTATTTTAGTAAAATAAAGCTATGGTTTATTTTTATTAACTTTGTTGTCTGGCAAATGATAAATTTTAAAAAATTGTCCTAAAGTTGAGGAGAAACAGAATTTGCATAGTCTTTATCTCTCCCAGGACATTTCTTAGCAACAAAGAGAAAAATGAGAACTTCAGAGTTTCAGAAACTCAGCAGACATTACCTTAACCAACTGATGGAAGTCTGCGTTGCAAATAATTAGGGGTATCAATCTTGTGAATCCCACAATATGATGCACTGAGAAGGAACCAGTGGTATTCCTGCCAAAATTATATAACTTCAACCCAATCTTAGAAACAGCAGACAAACCCAAATTGAGGGACGTTCTATGAAACAATTGATCAAGAACTCTCCAAAAGTGCCAAAATCATGAAAGATGAGGTAAGAAGAAGGAACTGTTACAGATTGAAAAAAACTAAGGAGGAATGCAATCTGGGATCCAGGATTGGATCCTGGAATGGAGAAAGGATATTAGTTGGAAAGTGAGTGAAATTTGAGAAGATCTTTAATTAACAGTATCGTATCGCACCACTGTTAATTGTATGTTAAGATGTAAACTTTAGAGGAAGCTCTGTGAGGGGTATAAGGAACTGTCTGCACTATTTTTGCAACATTTTTGTAAGTCTAAAATTGATTCTAAACAAAGGTTAAAAAAATTATAAATCTGATTGGATCTATCACTTTCAGACTATGTAACCTGATGATTTCATGCTGAGTTTCAGTGTCCTTATCAGTAAATCAGGAACAACGTGTACATTACAGGATTACTGTGAGGAATAAATAAATATATAAACTCTCTTGGCTCATTGTACAGGCTCGACAAATGTTTAATGTATCTAAAATAATTGTCTCAAATACTTCTGTAGACAATGCATGTTCTTTATTGGTAGGGTGTAAATTTTGATGCAAGTTTATTAAATCCATATTTATTTTTTATCTAGTTTATCTGCTGAAGACAGAAAAAGGGATATCAAAATCTCCCTTTAATTTTAAATTTTTAAAAAATTTAAGTAGCCCTTTGTGATGTTTGGTGGATAAATATTCACAACTGTTCTAATCTTGAGTGTATAATACTCATTTCTTTGTACTCTTCTTTATCTCATATCAATGATGCTATAGCTGCTTCCTCTTTATTTATAATATCTCGATATATAATTTCTTCTTGTGAATTCCTTCCCATTGGAGGCTTCATTTTTTGTTAATAATTGATAATTGTCTATTTGAGAACTTAGTCTTGTCTGCCATGTATGTTGAAAATGTATTGTCTTCATCTACCCTTCATCTTTTGGTTTGAACCCTTGAATACATTCCATGTCTAGTGGTACTTTTTCCAGTTTCGTAGTTGTTGGGAAATGAACTATATTTGACAAGTGTTGTCTCTTGAACCACTTGAAATGGTTCCACATCAGATTGGGTGGATGCCTGGTCAAATCTCTCAGGAAGAGGTCAAAAGACAAAAGATAATTGAAATTGACTGTTCTAAGAGGACAAGTGGCTGTCAGGAGTCAGGAAGGAGGTGGCTATAGACCTGAGCTTGAACTTTGAGCCAGATCATCTCTTTGCTCACTTTGAGTTGGCAGCCTAATGTCATTTGCTTTCTCTCTAGTTCACAAGCCTTATGTCAGTGAAACTGAGCCCCGTTTCTGCCATATGCTGTCCACACCGAGGGCATCCCAGGGATGAATGCTGAGGCTGACCTGGAGTCCTTAGAGCCTGCAGGGTTTCCTAAGGATCTGGGGAATTCCAGTACGACACCCTCCCCCACCTCGCTATCCAGCGTTCCAATCTCACCTCATTAGAAGGCTCTTTCACCCACTCCCTTGGCCGACACTAGCTTCATCTGGATGTAAAAATCAAATTGATCAGTTTTTCCTCCATCCTGCTTCCATCAGTTTTTCCTCCAGCTTGCTTCCGCCTGTGCTGTATCATACAGAAACTGGATGGGCTGCTTCTTCAGGAGCCAGTCCAGGTGCTAAACTCCTTTGCCCAGTTTGATGTTATTTTAGGAGAGAAGGTAGATAAACATATGAAGTCAAATTATCACATTGTACTGAAAAAATCACCTTTCAATTACTGGGAACATCAAATATTCTCAGGTGACTAATTCTGATGGAATAAAACAAGGTTGAAAGAAAGCAAGCGTTTTTAATTTAAACGTTATCGTTTTTGCTGGGATCCACTTTTTACTTTAGCTGGGGAAGGTGGAAAGTATAGGCCTAAAAAAGATAAAAATGGGGGGGTAAGCGATAGACTTTGTTATTTTTTTTTTATTCCGTTAGTCTTATCTGGATGACATAACTCCCCAAAGTTTACTTAAACTTCTGATGTTTTTTTCAGCTGAAAAATAGGGATAGTAGTTGAACTTCCTGCCTCAGAAGTTGTTTCAGGGTTTAAATAAATTATTCTCTTTGGAAGTGCTTTGTAAATTTTAAAATCCCATATCAGTGCTGAAGCACTGCCCAACTCGAAAGGCCACCGTTCACACTGAAGGTGTTCCCTCGGAGCAAAACTCACATAGAATTCACGTAAAATAGAAAGTGAGCAGTCACCCCCGCAGTTGTGTCAGTGGTCCTGAAACATGGTGAGCATTGTTACTACAATCATGAGTCAGATGCAGTAAAGGAAGAGAGGACGCAGTATTGTAGGTGAGACGCAATCAAAAGCAGACGGATGCGTGAGACCATGCTAAGTGTCAGAGAATCTTCTGAGTTAATTCTGGGTCAAACGGTGAGGGGAATTTTACAATCCCATTCCATTCCAAGAACAACGAGCCAGGGAATTTGGTTGCCGGGGCCAGCAACATAGGAGATGCAGTGGTTTATTGGAAAGAACTCACAGTCCGTGGATAAAACTGAGGAAGACAATCAAGACTGTTAGCAAAATATGAGCAAAACATGGGTCCTACCCAAAAGGCAACCTCCAGCCTTGCTCCAGGAAGGTGGATCTGCAGACCGGCAGCAGCATCTTCACCTGGGTACTGACTAGAGCTGCAGAACCGCAGGCTACACTCCAGACCTACTGATTCAGAATCCGACTTTAACAAGGTCCCCAAGTGACTTGTACATGCTAAATGTGAAATGCTGTACTCTAGAAGGATCTCGTTATTTCAGGTCTCCCACACATGATTTTTTAAAGTGGTGATTACAGTGATGATGACAAGCATAAGTGTGACTCTGCGTTTTGGTAGCGTTTGATGTTTTTCACAGAACTTTCATATATAGTTTCTCACTTGGACCTTGTAACTATGCCATGAGAAAACAGCTTAAAAGGTTTAATTGCTTGGCCGAAGCAAAGTGAATTGAACAGGGCTGACTCAGAGATGTTCACCTTTTTTATTTTCAAGTAATAGTTTATTGAAATTAATCCTTCCTTCTTATAAAATCCCATATGAATTTGCTTTGATCTCTATCAGAGTAATTATCACAACCTGCCTTACGTTAAGGTCATCTATGAATGCTGATTATATCTCAGTTACCTCGTATTCCCCCATGGTACCTGACACATTTCTCGATTGTAGTAGGTGATCTCAAAACTTGGAATTGAATCTCTGAAGTTCAAAAATTATTTTTTACCATTTTAAAATTATTTACTCATATTGCTGATGAGAATGTAAAACGGTTCGCCACGTTGGAAAAGATCTGACAACGCCTTTAGAAGTTATACATGCACTTACTGTTTGATGCTGCAATCCCACTGTAGGTATTTACCTGACAAAAATAAACATATATGTCCACATGAAGATTAATAGGAAAGGTCCATAGCAGTTTTCTTCATAATCGCCACACACTGAAAATAACCCAAATTTCCACTTACTGGTGAATAGATAAACAAATTGTGATATTTTCGTATAATGGAATAATATGCAGCAATTAAAAAGGAAGAATTACTGATACATGCAAGAACACAGATGAATTTCCAAAGCATTGTGCTAAGTTGAAGATGCCAGATACAAAAGAACACACTTCATTATTCCATTTGTATGAAATTCCAGAAAAAGCAAAACTATAGTAGCAGAGAGCAGATCAGTGGTTGCTGGGAGCCGGAAGCAGAGAAGGAGACTAACTGTAAGGGACACAATGGAACTCTTTGGGGGTGAAAATGTTCTATATCTTGATTGTGGTGAAGGTTTCACAACTATACATAGTTATCAAAACTCGTAAAATTGTACACTTAAGATGGGTAAATTTTATTGTATGTAAATTAGAAATCAATAAAGATGATTTAAAAATTATAGCAATAAACTCTTTCATTAGGAGGTATCAAATGGTGTGTTTTTGAGGTTAAGATAGTTTTATACCTTTTTGACAAAAACGTATATTATTCTAAGTTGGACTTCCTTTCTCCTATGCTCCCAAATGAGGTGATGTTGGAAAAGTTACAAAATGATGTTTTCATGTGAGAAGGAGCAAATGCTTTTGCTTAAAGGACTAGCAGTGAGATTTAAATGGAAGGCTTTCGATCTGGGAAAAAGGAGGAGAGTGAGAGAAAGAAAACTAAGTAAGAAAAGACTGCTGGGCCACTCCTTTTTTTCATTTTTTTCCCAGCTTCATTGAGATATTATTGACATATAACACACATAAGTTTAAGGGGTAGAATGTGATGATTTGATGCACGTATATATTGCAAAATGGTTACTACAATAAGGCTAGTCAGCACCTCTATTCCTTCACATAATTATCACTTTCTCTTTGTGGCGGTAACATTTAAGATTCACTCTCTTAACAACTTTTGCATATATAATACGGTATTGTTAGTTATAGTCACCATGTTGCACGTTAGATCCAAGAACTTATTCATCTTATAGCTGGGAGTCTGTACGCTTTGACCAACATCTCCTCCTCCCTTCCCCAAGCCCAGGCCTCTAAAAACCACCACTCTACTCTATTTCTTTGAGTCTGACTTTTTTAACTTCCGCATGTAAGTGAAAACATACGGTTGTCTTTCTCTGTCTAACTTATTTCACTTAGCATAATGTCCTCAAGGTCCATTCAGATTGTCACAAAAGGCAGTATTGGCTTCTTTATATGGCTGAATAATATTCCACTGTAAATATAAATATATATATAATATCACAATACTATAAAACATATAATGTGATATATATGTATATGTATATTACATTTTCTTTACCCATTCATCCATCACTGAACACTGAGGTTGTTTCCATGTCTTAGCCATTGTGAACAATACTGAAGTGAACATGGGAGTACAGAAAACTCTCTGAGATAGTGTTTTCATTTCCTTCGGATATATACCCAGAAGTGAGATTGCGGATCATATGATAGTTCTATTTTTGGTTTTTTGAGGAACCTCCATACTGTTTTCCACAGTTGCTGCACTAATTTACATTCTCATTAACAGTGCACAAGGCTTCCCTTTTCCCTACATCCTCACCAACTCTTGTTGTCTCTTCTCTTTTCTTTTTTTCCCCTCTTTGGTGAGAAGGATTGGCCCTGAGCTATTATCTATTGCCAATCTTCTTCTTTTTGCTTGAGGAAGATTGCCCCTGAGCCAACATCTATGACAACCTTCCTCTATTTTGTATGTGGGATGCCACCGCAGCATGGCTTGATGAGCACTGTGTAAGTCCGTGCCTGGGATCTGAACCTGCAAGCCCCGGGCTGCCGAAGTGGAGCACACGAACTCAACCACTATGCCACTGGGCCGGCCCCAAGTTCTCTCTGTTGTCTTTTTGATGACAGTCATTCTAAGGAGTGTGAGGTGGTATCTCATGGTGGTTTTGATTTGCATTTCCCTGATGATCAGTGAAGTTTAGCACCTTTCCATATATCTATTGGCCATCTATATGTCTTCTTTGGAAAAATGTTTATTCAAGTCCTCTGCCCATTTTTTAAGTGGATTATTTGGTTTCCTGCTATTGAGTTGTGTGAGTTCTTTATATATGTAGGATATTAACCTCTTATCAGATATATGGTTTGCAAATATATTTTCCCATTCCATAGGTTGCCTTTTCATTTTGTTGATGGTTTCCTTTGTTGTGCAGAAGCTTTTTAGTTTGATGTAGTCCCACTTGTTAATTTTTGCTTTTGTTACTTGCACTTTTGATGTCTCATCCAAAAAATTTTTTCCAGGACGAGTTCCAATAGAGTTTTTCTCCATGTTTTCTCTAGCAATTTTACAGTTTCAGGTCCCACATTTAAGTCTTTAGTCCACTTCGAGTTAATTTTTTGTGAGTGGTGTACGTTAGGGGTTCCACTGCGTTCTTTTGCATGTGGTTATCCAGTTTTCTCAGGGCCACTTCAGAGGCTCCACCCACCCCTTCAGGAGCTTATGAGTGAGTGTCATTTTGCTCCTTTCACCAAGTTATGAGCTACTACTCTCTGCTCCTTAGAGTGAATTTATATATTACCACCTTTTAGAATATTACCCATCTCAACCCATCTGACCCAAGTCAATGTTTTTCTTCAGTCTCCAAATAAATAAAATTAGTAAGTAATGAAAAAACATTCACTGAGCAAATTAAAGAATTAGTGAATCTGTATTAACAGCTAACATTTGTTGAGGCATTCAGTCTCTGTTCAATCTATGGGGCTGCATATTTCAAGCACTTTCTGTGCTTTAACTACCTTAATCTTTGCAAGAATCCTCTGAGGCTAAATATTATTATCATCCTCATTTATGATGAAGAAGTTGGATGAGGCTGAATAACTTGCCCCGGGTCAATCTTGCTCTCAGCCACCACCCAGGCGTGGCCCGGAGATTCACCGCCTGGCAACGTGACGCAAGAGCTGAACTTGGAACCACCCTACTTCATTGTCCTCGAAGCAGGACAGAGGACAAGCTTTTCCTCTCCTGACGGTGTTCACATTTGCTTTGAAGGAAGTCATTTTTATTTTATTGATCTCAGTAAGAAAGCTTGGAAAACTCCAAAGCTGCTTGGTCAGTAGCAATTAAACGTAACCAAGCCTTCTCACACAGGGGTATTCGTGAACATTTTATTTCCAAAAAGGCAATCTACCTAGAAAATACTAAAAAAAATAAGTTTTCTTTCCTTTGGCATGTCATTTCTTTAAGCAGTCTTCTTAACTCGCTGCTCTTCTGACCTCCTAGTAGCAGACACAATTCATTTCTTATGCAGACTGACAAAAAGATGCACGGTATATGGCACTGCATATCTTGACTTCATTATTTCCTCATAGCAAAGACTTGAAACTGTAATGTGTGAGGAGGAAAAGGTGCCAACATGACATTTACTACTGCTAATATGAATCTGATTAATTCTACAACCAGAAACATCATCTTAACTCTTTGTATTCTACGATGAGTAAGACTGTTGGAAGCAAGCAGGATCCTTTTACCGAATCACGCATCTCATAAGATTCTTGGGGGACAAAATGATAATGCAGACCCTTCCTTGGCAAGAAGTGTCTGCCAATTCTATGATACGAAAGGATCTTTTTCTACAGAAAAAACTCCCAGCATGGCAGAGGCGGCTCCCAGCTCTGCGCTCAGTTCCCTGTCTCTCCAGCTTCAAGGGGAGTTTGCTGGTGCCGGGAAAGCAGGCCAAGGTGAGAGGCAAGGCCACTAAGAGCAGCAGAACAGCTTTCCAGAGAACGCTGCTGCTGGCTTTATTTGTATTTTATCGACTCCTTCAAAGTGTTCTTCATTGTCCTGTGGCCTCAGGGTGGTGTACAAAAATGATTCTACATTTCAGCAATCCTGTACTTGAAATTGCTATTGAAAAGAAAATGCCAGAAGACTGCTCCCACTTTTCACTCAGGGGCTGCCCGCTGAGGATGTGCACCCCAACTCGTGACCTTAAGATTCATTTCAAACACACATGCAAAAATTTCAAGTAAATCAAGATTTGGTGAGAAATCCGGTTCACAAGGAAAAGAATGAAAATAGCAGCTGATTCCAGACCTGTTTTCTGCAGAATCTTTCTCATTATTGGAAACTTCGATTTCTGCCAGGCTGTTTTTTCTTTCTATTTAACTTCGCTTCCTTTTTTTCTCCTCGTAGCATATACATCTCAAAATATTTACACATCTTTAAAAAAAATCACTTTATTATCTCTCATGAACTATTGGTGGTAAATCTTTAGGTTTTTAAAAATTATGCTAAAATATCACCCCCTCCACTCTTACGTGTTGGCAACGGTTATTGAAAGCTAAATATTATAGTTCTTCAACTGGATTCCCCCTCCTAACAGGTTTGGCTAAAATGTCAAACATGGAGAAACTGTGAAAAATACCATAGAATGTGCAGAATAATATATTACCAGAAAAATGCTTTTCATCAACACACACACAAAAAGGAAAAAGAAAGAAAACCAGCTCAGAGAATTGAAACATGCATTTGATCATGTATCTATAATCTTTTCCTTATGTATTGAGCATGTATGTACTTGGGTATCTGGCAGTTTTAAAGCACAAGATCACTTTTTTGAGGAAGGTTAAAAAATTCTTTCTAAAATTGTCTTTTAAATGAAAGCAAAAAGTAGCTACTTTATGGCTTTGTAAATAGCATCACCTTAGACTATGCACACACTTTATCGTTTAGGGTGGGGGGATGATATTTAAATGTTTGTGGCAGAGTTGCAAGGGTGAAAAAACCAAAGCTCCCCAAGCAAGTCAGGGAAAGAAGAAAGAGGGAATATGGAGCTGGTTTATTTTAGAAAGTAAATTGTACGTGCTGTTGCTTACAGGCTACTGGTGACCAAGTGCACAAGGGTGGCTGTTGCTTTGCAAATCAAAGAATACAAGCGACACATGGGGCAGTGTTTTAAATGTGAACACATGCTCCCGAGGAGCCCGTGCAGGAATAAAAATTGTTCCTGTTGGGTTAGTTTCGATTCTGAAAGCAGCTTTTGTGTGTAAAGATGTAAGGGGATCCCAGGGCTGGAGCCCTGCCCTGTGGCATGTAGGTCACTGTGTCTGTCGCAGGGAGCCAGATCGAGAGGGCCTGAGCCGGCCTGGGCGCTCTCCTGGCACTCGCTTTCGTGAGCCTTAATTCGCTTTTGCCAGAATGATTAAGAAAGGAACCCTTTTGTGCCCTTGTGTGGAGATCTTTAACAGGCAGACGAGGGGGCTGGAGAGTGGTGTTTCTTGACTGTCTATGCTCACAAAAATTAAAGAGCAGTTCTGTTTCAGTATTGTAAAACTCCACTCATTGAATACTGTCCAGAAATCTGCTGGTTCAATTTCTGCATCCCATCTGCTTCCCTCTCACTGGCGATACTTGTTAATATTTCTTCAAGCAGCAGGCTGCACTGCCCTCACTGTGCTGGAGAAAAGGGCATAGATTGATCATTTTTGCGGGATGGGGAAATGTTTATTTTGGGCAAGAGAGCAGTGCATTCCTCACTTCCTGTCCAGAGTCAGAGACAAAGCTTCTTCAAGAAGAAGGCCCCCCCCCAAAAAAAGATGACGGATGTTGTTGTGGTGTTCAATGGTGGGGGTTGGGGGAGAGCGCCAGCCATGTCAGGAGAGCCATCAGCCGCTTATCTGTCTTTCTCCTTTGGCACGTGAAAGCTCCCAGCTCGGCACACCAGGTGTCAAAGCTATCATTTCGTATGTCAGCAACCATTATTCCCTCTTTTGTCACCAGTTTTGACCAAAGGATGAAAAATTGCTGTCTTACTCAGACAAAATTATTGCTGGGGGGAAGAAAAGGGCAACTCGAGTATAGGAGAGTGGGCCAAGGTGAAACACAGGGAGCCTCTCCTCAGCAGAGGTCTGGGTTAAGAGAATATTGATCTGTGTGCTAAAAACTGTTGATCTCTCTGAGCGGAGGATGACAAATGGTGGCAAACAAACCAACAAACAAAAATTGAGTGTCTCCAAGGACATCTGAGCTGCGCAGTGTTTTCCGTTAGTATTTGTTGGTTTGTGGGTTTCTGCACTGGGGATTTCAACAAAAATAAGCAAATATTAAACAGAAATGAAGCAGCCACAAAAATGATACAGAGGAAAACCTAGGGGAAGATGACAAGCCCAGAAACTGGGCAAGGTCCACATATTAAATAGCAGGCGCATTAAAAATATAAAGTGCTGCTTGTCTAAACTCATGGGTCATGTATTTTTTTTGGTATATTTAGTGCTGGATTGTTACAAGTAGGAGAGAAGTGTTTTTGTCCAAAGTAGGTATCTTTAATTATGGCAAGTTAGGCATTTAAAAAAATCAAACCACTTATAAAGTATGATGCTGACGTGTGTAAACCCACAAATGAAAGGAAATATAGAGACTTGCATTCATTAAGCAAATGCAGTATGACAAGGCATAAATTCAAATTGTTTGGGGGTTTGAGTAATTTTTCCCAACTGCAGAAATTGAACTCCAAGTATAGAGAAGGACTAGACGGGCACAAAATACCAACTGCCTGTTAATTCAGAAAGAAGGTAGGATTGTGGCTGAGGGTAGGGACACTGACCATACCCTGGTTTGGATTCCATCTCATCAACCCCTCATATATGATTTTGCGTGAGACTTCTAACCTTTGCAATCCTCAGTGCCCTCTTCTGTAAAAATATGGGAATAATAGTCCTCTGTCTCATAGTGTTGGTGTGAGGATTAAATAAATTAGTATCTGTAAAGCATTTAGAGCATGTCGGCACAAAGTAAGCCTGGAATAAATATTATCATTACTTATTTCTTCATAAATTTTTGGATTTTCATTAGAAAATCCTTTCTCTCAGTTCCTTCATGACATCAAGCTCTGAGCCTCAGCATCTCTTGTTCCTTGTGCATGAAACACACTCACCTGCCCCCACCCCGTTGTCCACTTGGCCAACTCCTTCTCGTCGTTCCATTTACGACTCAGCTCTCCATCCACAGAGGATCACAATATTTGAAGATCTTCCTTATTCTTTCTCATGCCTCCCTATTCTATTCTCTAATTATCACTTTACTCCAGATTCTTCTATACTCATAGATGAATCTACTCATTTAATGAATTACATTAGAGTTACTTAATACCTTCTTATTAGTGAGTATCTTACCATAGATCTAGTGCTTAACTGGACAGAAGTGCCACCTTGTGAAGGCCCTGTCTGTTCTGTTCTGTTCACAATGAACACTCAGTCCCTAGCCCAGTGCCTAGCCGCCCGGAGAATATGCTCAATAAATATTTTTTAATTGAGTGAGCCAAAAGATGAATGAATGAATGAAAGAAAGACCCCCTCAGTACCCCTGTGCAAGCCAGTATCCTGTTTGAAAGCAGACCCAGCAGTCAGAGAACAAGGGTCCTTGCTTTTGCTCTGTGACTTTGAGAAAGCCACCATCTCCCCAACTCCCCAGCTCCCATAATACATAGGGATGGCATTGCGCTGGGACATCTCACGTCTCAGGGGGCCTTCTCAGCCTGATCCTCCAGAACCCTGGCAGCCATTCACAACTTCCTGTCCCAAACATTTTAAATTTTTCACATAGTTGCAAAGTATGTTTAAACACAATAAGAACCGGTACTGACTAAGTAAAGGTTCCTTTTATGTATGACACGGCCATCTCTGTCACTATAGAGCAGGTAGAACACCCCACACGTGAAAATATCTATTGAAGCAGATTATCCGAAAATTATTTGTGGAATGAATGAAAGAAAGAACTGCATTACAGCTCGGTGAATAAATCATTATTTAAATTACAGTAGTTGGAGTTGTCTAAGACCCCGTCTCTGTCAATGTTGATTCCAACAGCCCCGTGTGAACTCTCCTACTGAATGTATGCAAATCAGCTGCTCTCCCTGGATTAAAACAATGTGTCTCCGTTCTCTTTCACCAGCAAAAGTTTGATCAGGTTTAATAAATGACCACAGTTCAAAACGTCAGAAAGAGAAAAAGATGTTGCTTTTATTTCTGATGCCCACAAATATAATTTTGACTGTTTCTCTGAAATAAAACCAAAATTAAATTCCTTGACACAAATGGTAATCAAAGCCATGAAAACATGTTTGAGCAAGTTGTTCTGTCTTATTCAGTAACAGACTTTTATTTTAGATGTTTTCAGGAAAAGAAAAAGTTGTAGGGTTTTTTAAAACAGTAAATAGAGCAAAAGTATTTTCAATACTAACTAAAAATTTAGTGCACAGCGTAAAACAAAACCTTGACAGAAATGAATTTTCATAGTTTAGTGTACTGCGTGCTTATTTATTAATTGCCCCCAAAGAGTGAATGCTAATATTAAGTAATAGTGTCATTTCATAGTTAGGAAAATGCATGTTCCAGTCCCAGTGGTGGATTTCTGCTGTATGGTCTTTGGGTGATTTTTGGCAATTATCTTAGTCACTCCATCTAATTTACTCTTCTATAAAACTCGCAATTCTAACAGAATGGATTGTTTTGAGAATTAAATCATATACGTTAAGTGCCTACGTACATTGTTAGCATGTAATAAAATATACATCATAGATTGTTATAGTAATTAGCTATGTTCATATTTCAGTATTTGTCAGAAATTTTATAATACAATGCAAGCATGCTAAGCAATTTGGAGATTCAAGATTCTTTTACCCGAGAACACACTTTCACCATATTTATTGCAAAATCTAAAGAATTGTCTATGATTTTTTTCTTCATTAAGAAGATATCCAAGGTAATGCAAATGAAAATATGAATGCTCATAAATGCATAAATATGGAACGTGCACAGTTGTTTCATACTAATAAGAAATGTTTCCTCTTAATCTACTTGAGAATTCAGTGTCTAACACATTGTCAGGATACCATAAGAGTTATTAATAATAATTTTTGTGTATTAAAATTATTAGCTCTAAAGTTAAATTCTAAAACAAAATTGCCTAGCCCCACATGGGCTTAAAATTATTCTTCTGTGAGAAGAATCAGAATTTATAAAGTGGCTGTAAGTTAGAAACCCATCTTCTGCCAGTGATCCAAGCGTCTCCTTTCAAGATTGCATAAAACATACTTGTATGTCCCGATCGCTTTTTCTTAATCTCTTCCCTCTCTCTTGGTCACTCTTGCTCTTCTTCTGATTCTCTCTCACTTGCTCTTTTCCTCCTTCATTTCTTCCTATATTCCTCTTACCTTATTCCAAAAAGGTATTGGAAAGTGTCCCAGTAGGAAAGAGACAATACCATCAAATTAGGATATTTGGGGAGTTTGATAAAAAGGCTGTTTACAAAAGCATGGGAAAAGTGGAAGGAAACTACAAAATTTAGGGCAGTGCCCCAGACTGCAACAGGAGAACTCCTTACCCATAAACCTGAAGGAGCAAAACTGGGGAGTTGGAAAGGAGGGTTATGGGAAGGTGGGGTGGGGGGCATTGGAGACAGAGAAGCCCATGTGGAAAGGACAGCCTTATGTGAGCTGAGACCTTCAGCAAGGCCTGAGGCATGCCCAAGGAATCCCCTGTTAGAGAAAGAATAGAGGAATGAATAGCCAGACCCTCTACTGGTGCTCGCTTCTGTCTCCTGCTGTCGCGCCTCATTGTCCGGGCCCAGTTGTAAGCCAGAGGACAAGGGCCTCTTTGTCAGTCCACACAGGTCAGCCTCTCTGGACACAGAGCAGGTGGAAAAGGGTGGAGAGTGAACCTGAAGGGATAAGCGGAAGTCACACAGCCAGCAGTTTTAATCACACACACACACAGTATCACACTGTAAAATAAATTTAAAATAAGTATGAAAAGTGAGTCAGTGTTCTAGGACTTGGGTCAGGAAATATATCAAACAAACCTGGAGTAACTTGTAGTTTCAGAAAGTGAGAAAGTGCTCAAACAACAATAACAACAAAAACCCACAATGGGAATATGTCAAAGGAACACAGGTACCAACCGAAAAACCTGCCAATTACCAAAGCTAGAACAATTTTAGCAACAAAAATAAAGTATTATTGGATTATAACACAAAGTATAAAATAAATATTGAGTCCATTCTGATATTAAAAAATGATTGGATAAATAATAAATAAATAAATATGGGAGAAGAGACAAATTTTCCCTGTAGAAGAATTCTCTGTAATTTACTAGATCCCCGTCCCTCAAAAAGCTGGAGCATAACTCCCCACTCCTTAAGTGTGGACAGCACATGGTGACTTCCTTCCAAAGGGGGCAAAGTCGAAAGTGGGGTGTAGGGGAGAGAGGGGAAAGGAACTCAGCAGTGGAGAAATCCGAAACCTCAGCCAGGTGATCAACATCAACAATGTCAATGTCAACATCAACAGCGATAAGTCATGTTGATAGCAGGTACCCTTAACATGATGTGATGAAATTGGCACTTTACCTCTGTGGTCTTCCTCCCCAAGATCCATAACTCCAGTCTAATCATGAGAAAAACATCAGACAAATCCCAGCTGAAAGATATTCTACAAAATAACTGACCAGTATCTGTCAAAATTGTTAAGGTCATAAAAAACAAAGAAAGTCTGAGAAACTGTCGCAGCCAAGAGGAGCCAAGGAGACATGACAACTAGATAAAATGTGACATCCTGTATGGGATCCTGGGACAGAAAAGAACATAAGGTAAAAACCGAGGGGATGGAAATGAAGTGTCAACTGTTCCTAACAGAAATGCATCAGTGTAGGTTCATTAAACACAACGTGTCCCATGCTAAGCCAAGATGTTAATAATGAGGGAAACTGGGTGTGGGGTAGATGGAAATTCTCTGTACTATCCTTGTAATTTTTCTATAAATCTAAAACTATCCTAAAAAATAAAGTTAAAAAAAGTGAGTTGGTGAAAACAAAGATGAGAAGGTAAGACAGATAAATCCAGGAGTGAGGCTGATGTCTGCAATGAGTGCCATAATAAAGTTAGCGACCTTTGTCCTTAGTTCTGTTCATTCAGTTTGGTTGACTGCAGTCCCTCCGTTACTGATCACAAATGCTGTCACTCTAATTGCTCTACAAATAATCGAGACTTTGAGTCCACTTGTATCCCACAAGGGGGAATTAGAAGCATTAGCTACAAATTCTAACCTCCCAGTCACATTTTAACTGCATGCACTACTCCTCCTATACCCACAGAAAGGTAACACTTACACACAATTGCGGACCGAGCCAGCAGCACGGACACACCAAGCGGCACAAGACACACTGACCTTTGTGAAAAGGGGGAGCAAAAACCAAGGGGCTTCTGCCACAATTAACCCCACGACTCTGGCTAAATCTTTCAACTTCTTTTTATCTCATTTTTCACCTGTAAAATTATAGGGCAAGATTAACTTGTACACTTTCTCTCTCTAAATTTCTTTTTCCAAAAGTAGCTGAATAATTGATTCAAGTGAGAGAAGAAGCCCTGTCTCAAAGCTCCTTTTCAGCAGTTATGAAATAAAAATACAGGGTCAATATCTTACTAACACCCCATTGCTTCTGGACTAAAAGCCTATAATGGCTCAATGAGGACAGCTCCATCTGTGTTCTCCAAGATTCTCTGTGCGCACATTCTGAAAGCACACTTGTTAGACGTTTGCATTTGAATCTATGGCCAGCAAATTGAACTAATCAAGGGCCCACCATTTGTATAAATTGCTTTTGTCTTATGCTTCCAGATTCACAGCTTCGGATTTTCCTAAGCCTACTAGCTCCAGAGAATGACAAGAAAGTTAATTTTCACTTTTAGCCCATATCCAAATTTCTTAAAACGATTTAAAAGAAAGACTATATCTCTTTTTGTCCGTCCACCAAACTGACCTTTGAAATTCTTCATGATACTTTCATGATTGTGAATCTGAAAAAGGTGATTACGCACAAGTTGTCTCAGTCCTCTGGGCCTCAGCTTCCCTTGTCTGTCAAATAAAGGGGTTGAATTAGATAATTTGTAGGAATATTTAAAAGGTCACTAGACCAACTGCCTCTTTGATCAGCCCCTGTATAAGATCCCTAGTAATAAATGCCTCCTATTTTTTCTAAAATTCAAAGATGTAGTAATTGATTTAATTACGTTTTGTGGGTTAAATATTTACATGTGGCTTATGTCTAGAGACACAAAAATGAAGCTATATTCATGATTTCAAAAACTTATCTGTATCTTTTCCAACATAAGAGATTTCATCATAGTCTTATGGTCTGAATGTTTGTGACCCCAAATTCATATGTTGAAATCCTAACCCCCAAAGATGATAGCACTAAGAGGTGGGTCTTTGAGAGTTGCTTAGGTCATAGGGTGGAGCCCTCAAGAACGGGATTAGTGCCTTGTAAACGAGGCTCCAGACAGCTCCCTCCCTCCTCCTCCTTCCACCGTGTGAGGGCAAGTGAGGAGGTGCTGGCTATGAACCAGGAAGAGGGCTCTCACCAAAAAGCGACCATGCTGGCTCCTGGATCTTGAGCTTCCAGCTTCCAGGACCATGAAAAATAAATTTCTGTTGTTTGTAAGCTACCCAGTCTGTGGTGTCTTGTTATAGCAGACCAAAGGGACTAAGACACATAGCCTCTTATTTATTTTAGTACCAACAAACATACCTCAGTTGTGGCATCTAAATTGATTAGGGCTCTTAAAAAGTGGTTCCAAAGATTGGAAATTATTGATTCCTTTCAGAATTTGATGAAAGCTGTGAAGCATTTTCTCAGAAATAATATACTTATATGTAAATGCATGTTTATAAACACATGTGCATGCGTGCAGACACACATACACACAAAATAAGTACACAGATCTATCTCCCTAAGGTTCATCTCTATTTCCAAGTACATGTGGATGGCAGTTTAAGAAATGCTGATCTAAAGGCTTATACCTGTGGAACCAGGGAAAGTACTAGAATGTGATTATCCCCCTATGCGTTTTGAAGACTCTTAAGAAATTCAGCCTATGCACCAATTATTCTAAAAAGTTTATTAACTAGATATCAAAAACGCAATGTGTGGAACAAAAAAAGGGGAGAACAATGCATTTAACATATATGAAACGTGTAAGTTATTTTTAAACACCCAAGTAAAATAATATTGTACCTGTTTATGGACGTATATTTATATGTATGTATGTATGTATATGCTTTAAAGTATACAAAACATACCAAAGGGGCAACATGAAACTCATAATAGTAGTTACCCTTAATGAGGGAGAGAGAGTTATTAAAGTAACTAAATCGCTATTTATAATCCAGATTTCTGTACAAGAAGACCGCAGAGACTTGACACATTGTTAACAGTTGTTAATCCATGAAGGCGGGCCTATGGGTATAGTTTGATCATTCTCTGTGCTTTTTTTGAGACATTGTTTCAATCTCCCACATAGTACCCAATGTGTAGTGAGGCACAGCTGCATATGGCCATTCTCAGGACCAGTTTTCTGCTCTTGCCACAGCAGAATGTTGGCAAATGGGAAGAAAGAGTGTGTAGGGTGGTTGTATGGGGCAGGAGATGGCTAATGGGAGTGGTCAGCAGCATGGGCATCAAAAGGTACAGGCAAAGGACAGCTCATACTAGGCGTGTAAGGAGGGGTTCATGTAACAAACTTCCATGGGAAGTAAGAGCATTCATTTATATACCACCACTTCATGTTGCCTGCCATCTCCAGTCCTAGCCCCAAACCATCTGCCGGTGCCCTTTGCCATCTCCCTAGCATAAGGCAATACTGTCTTGACCTGGATATAATTAGAGTTTAGAAATATTCTCTCAAAGTAACTGATTATGGGGCCGGTCCTGTGGCCTAGTGGTTAAGTTTGGTGCCTCTATTTCAGCAGCCCCGGTTTGGTTCCAAGGGTGCAGATCCACACCACTTGTTGGTGGCCATGTTGTGGCAGCAACCCACATACAAAATAGAGGAAGATTGGCACAGATGTTAGCTCAGGGTGAATCTTCCTTAGCAAAATAAATAAATAATTAATTGCCTATCTAAAAATTAGCTCTTTGAAATGACAGTGTATAGTGTATTTTCATGCTTTATAATCTTAAATTCTCAATTACATTAAACTTAAAAGTACTGAAATTTTAATTTCTGAATAAAACAAAATTACAAAGTAATTTTAATTTTAAATTAGTAAGGAGCTAATATTAAGAATCCAAATTCTTCTAAGTTCTTCAGTGGCATAAATCTTTTGCCTGATATGCCCTTTCCCCTAAAATAAGTTATGAATAAATATTTTTATAATGAAAGAGTGAGTGAGCTTAAACATTGATGATTGTTATATAACATACACTTTTAAATCAGCTTTTGTTGTTGATTAAGAATTTAAATGACAAATTGCATGAGACTAATTTCATTTAAAAAAATGCGTATTGAGTACTTACCATGTAGTGATTACGGGTTAGCTGCTGGAATAGAATTAGCCAACCTGAAGACACATACAAAATGATTTTTTTTCCATAAAGCTATGATTAAAAATAAACCTAACTCTCTCTTCTAGAGTTATATCAGATCTGATATAAAATATGCTGTCTTAGGATGAATTATAAACTGTCAGCATTCATGGTTATAAAAAGGGATTTCCAGATATTTCTAATGACTTGGAATTTGTATTTAATCTAACAAACCACACTGACTATTGAATTTGTGTGTCTGTGAATATAAAGATTTATTGTCCCTGGAGGTAATTATTGACCTCAACATCTTATCAGTCAATATTTACCTCTCAGGCCAATAAATCTTGAATAACCTCATGAAAGTCAATATCTGTTTAGTAGTATACATGGAAATCTGTAATAGTTTGATTACAGGCTTCAATGTCATGCTGGCTAGTGCGCCTCTCCACATCTAAGAGACATGGAATCGTTTCTTCTTTTCAACATAGAACACCTCTGATTGCTGTGATTTACTTGTTCTCAATCTAACATTGGATTGGAAATATTTATATCATTCTTTAATTCTCTTTTACCTAAAGTCTTGCCTCTAAAATGAACTTCTAAGCCCCTGTGAAGCCTAAGACTAATTTAATGGTTTTGCGGTTTCACTCTTTGTTCCGAGCACAGCTCTTCATCATTACAAATAAAACAGCTTCTGTAGTGGACAAGATCTTCCAATACGTGGTCCCTCAGAGGGGACTAAGTAAGTTATCACTCTCCCAAGGTGCACATCTCAAAATATCTTCCAGACCCAGGAAGGATTCAGTGCTAGGAGAGGCCAAGACAGCAAAAGTGAGTATTTACTAAACAGTATGATGCCCCTCACTCTAGAAAGTCAGAAAGTTGAGGCATCCAGGGTGATGAAGAGCTCAGTGTCCTGCTGCAACATTTGATGATATAGAGTTAGTTTACAAAGCACACTAGTTGCTTGATGCCCAATAAATATTTGTTGACCAGGTCCCCGAAGAGGAAAGTACTGAAATCATTTTTGTTGTTTCGTGAACACGTTCTGAAACATCAAAAATGCAGTGCAAAGAGCAATTAGGCTACTTCAAAGAGCGATTAAGCAAAACTGTAGGCCAATAATTAAGTTGGATCAAAGGGCCTACATTTTCAATGGCTGCAGACATCCTCATGATGGTTTCTGTGCTATCTTAGAGTTTTGACAGCACCATTGGGCTTCTGGTGGCCTGAGACGAGAAGCTCTACCAGGTTTCAGAGCCTGGGCTTGATTTCCATGTTATTATCTATTTCTTAGTAAACTTGCCTGCAGTGGCAATGGTTAGGAACCCAAATGCATCTTCAGCCTATGGTATCTTGCACATTGTCCAGCAGCGTGCAGTTCAGGCCTGCTGCAGCAGCAAACATCAGGGAAATTCATGTGGACAGGATCTGTAGCAGATGGGGTTCCTCCTTGGCCATTCATGCACAGACAGCCCCTGAGATCTGGCAAGACAAATGTCATTGCTGAAGAAGGTACTGCGGAAGGTACCCTTGGACTGCGTGGCTTTTATAGTGCATGATTAGGAAAGTGTCAGCTCCTCTTCTGATATGATCGGGGCTAGGATACAAAAGTAATACACCATGACGGAACCTTGGCTCCTGTCCTACACTGCCAGCTCAATGGCAGTGATTATGGATAGCATTAACTCCTCCTCTGGCACTGGGTTCAGGGGTTGTGTGTGAAAGGGAAGAACTGGGGTCTAAATGTTGCTGTAAGTACTGGACTGGAGCCAGTTTGCATGGAGATTTGCAAGAGGCCAAAGTCTTTCGGAGAGCTATTTTAAGTAAGACACCTTTTACTCCTCTGTCTGTGCTGCAAACACAAAGGATCTCCCTAAGCATAATAGCCCACCCTATTGAGGAAATTTTACCATTTAAACCTCTAAATATATAAGGCCACTTACTGACATAGTGGTAGAGGACACTAAAGCATGGTTAGAAATGGCTGGGTGACTACACCTGGCAGATAGGAGATGGGCATTTGTAAGAACAAGCTGGGAGATATACATTATCCCAGAAAGCGTCATAAGGTCAACATCTGTGACCTTTTTAGAAACGCTACTTCCAAATTGTTTCCAGTGTCTTGAAAATCTCTGTCATCCTGAAGGAAAAAAACCTTGACTCAACACGCAGCCAGGAGACGGTAATGTCGACAGGTGGTGTCTGCCTGGCTTTTGGCACAGTCCAGGTATCCCAACTGCTGGAGGAAGTCAGAGTTGTGGGGGAAAAATATTCTCTGCAACTGTGTTGATCCAAACCATTTCCCACTCCTGACTCTGGGGTCAGTAAGAGACGGAAGAGAGAAGGGGGAAACCATAGGTATATTCAGAGTTTGTATAATTTTAGGCACGTGGTCCAACCAGTGCACCAGTTTGGGCCAAGCACTGAGCTGGTGCAATTTGTCTTGATTTGGCTGTTTCAGGGTTCAATTTCTCTCTCGCTATGTGAGTGTTAAAGGCCATGGTATCCCACATGGCGTAGTCCAATGTTGTACCATCTGAGCAGGGAAGGTCCATTGCCTGACTGCATTATATCTGAATATCCTAACTCTTGACTATGATCAGAGACATCTGCAGTTAGATGTCAAAGGCCACTGCCATGATTCTAAAGTCTGCCCTGAGGATTCTCGTGGGTGGTCAGCTAATAACACCCAGGGATCATCCCTCTGGGCTAATGCTTTACTATCTGAATCTCCTAAGGACAGAATACAGTTCTGGGGTTCTTCTCGTCTCTGCCATCCTAATGGTATGCACTCTCCCTAACATCCTGTCGATCTCTGGTCCAATTGTACCGCCCATATCAAAGAGGGCCACTTACATATCTCATTGTTTTGCTTAATTCCATCAAGAGTACTGGCTTAGTCTTCCCCTGACTAGAGTCTTACCCGTCCAGGGTAACTCCCTTAAAGATCTTCAATAGCTACCAAAGAATTCTGCTTGATGCTCAGGACTTCATGAGGCTTGTTCTCAAGAGCAATGTGTGACCAGCTACACCAAGACCCACAGCTCTGTCTCAATGGACTTTTCCCATTTCCAAGATAGGTCTTTGGTCTCTACTTCATTGATTTGCTTCCAAATAACCATAACAGGTGCCTGGCCTGGTAGCCAGCTCATAGCACTAACCACCATGCACTCAGGGCAAATGGCTGGATGGCACAACTCCAGACTTCTTAGAGTGGTGTTTTGGGCAAAGTTCATGGAGTAGGACCAGTAGCAGCTAGACAGGTCATTAAGGCCCATTCATTCTAGGCCAGTCCCCAGAATCTATCAGGGCCAGACTTTGGGCTGTGGGACTCTTAGGCTGCATGGCTCATGGTGCAGCTGGAGTCCATGCCTGGTGGTGGACCAGGATTCATTGTTTCAAAGCCTGGGCCATAGTCAGTTCCCATGGAGACTTGCCTGAGACAAACTTCTTCAAAGCCTTCAAGGATACTGCAAAGAATAATTATTGGATTCCTCTCCATTGGTTCTGAAATATTACTGGCCCTCTGGGAATGGTCCCAAATTCTGCTTTGTGTAACAAATTACAATTTGACAATTTCAATGAGTACTGTTGATGTTTTAGAGAGAAAACTTAAAATCGTCCAAATAAAAACTTTATTGTTGCGACAGCCCCATGGCCTAGTGGTTAAGTTTAATGCACTCTGTTTTGGCAGCCCAGGTTTGGTTTCTGGGCGTGGACCTGTACTACTCGTTGGTAGCCATGTTGTGGAGGCAACCAACATATAAAATAGAGGAAGATTGGCACAGATGTTAGCTCAGGGCAAATCTTCCTCAGCAAAAAAAAAAAAAAAAAAAAAGTGTAGTTAGTGTCAGAGAGTCAATTCCAACTCCTAGCAACCCTGTGTACAGCAGAGAGGAACCCTGCCCTGTCTTTTTATGCCATCCTCTCACCTTCCAGTGCTAAATCAGACAATGCCCCACTGCTCTTCACAGGGTTTTCATGGTCAATTTTTTCAAAAGTCAGTAACTAGGTCCTTCTTCCTAATCTGTCTTAGTCTGAAAGCTCTGCTGAAACGTGTCTATGTTCACCTGGGTGACCCTGCTGGTATTTGAAATACTGGTGGCATAGCTTTCAGCATCACAGCAACACACAGCAGCCACCACTGTATGACAACTGACAGACAGATGATGTGGTTCCCTGACAAGAAACAAACCCAGGCCACAAAGTAAGAACACTGATCACCAGATCACTGGATCACCAGAGCTGTCATAAAAAATAATGCCCTCACATTAATTTATTCATTTGTTCTTTAATTCATTCTTTTACTCAAACAATTATTGAATAGTAACTACTGGGCCTAATACCTTGGTCACTTAATACCACTTCCAACTTCCAGGGTTTCACCATAAATATTGAGTGAGAGAACAAACATGCTTGTGTAACCAGATAAATCAATGGATTTAACGATGAATCAAAGTCACAAAAGTATAAGATGTTATAAGGTGAGGTGGACTTAAGAGTTGAGGTATCCATATTTGTTCGGCGCTGCCAATGCTCCAAATACCAGCACCCCAATCTGAGCTACTCAAAGGTCGCTTACTTGGTAACCCACATCAGGCCCCACCCTGATCCATTCTCCACACGCTCCAACCAATAAAATCTTTTTAGATGGCAAATCTGATCATGTCAACCACCCACACCTAACCCCACCTCAATTTAAATGCTTCAATGACTGCCTTAATTTTTGGATAGACGTCCCCACCCACCTCTCCTGCATCATCTCACACCACACCTTCTTCACCTTTTCTTCTTGTCCTGCCCGCTTTGTTACAACTGATGGACCTACATTGATGTATCATAGTCACCTGAAGTCCATAGTTTACCTTACTGCTCTCTTGGTGTTGTATATCCTGTGGGTTTGGACAAATGTAAAATGACATGTATGCGTCATTATGGTGTCATACAGAGTATTTCCACTGCCCTGAAAACCATATGTGCTCCACCTATTCATCTGCTCTCCCCCCAACCTCTGGCAACCACTAAACTTTAATGTTTCCATAGATTTGCCTTTTCCAGAATGTCATATAGTTGGAATCATACAATATGTTCTTTTCAGATTGGCTCTTTCACTTAGTAATATTTACTTAAGTTTTCTCTATATCTTTTTAGGGCTTGATAGCTCATTTCTTTAGCACTGAATAAGATTCCATCATCTAGACGTATCACAGTTTATTTACCCATTCACCTACTGAAGGACATCTTGGTTGCTTCCAAGTTTTGGCAATTAAGAATAAGGCTTCTATAAACATCCATGTGCAGATTTTTGTGCGGACATAAGTTTTTAACTCATTTGGGTAAATACCAAGGAACGTGATTGCCGGACCGTATGGTAAGAGTATGTTTAGTTTTGTAAGAAATCGCCAAACTGTCTTCCCAAGTAGCTGTATCATTTTGCATTCCCACCAGCAAAAATGAGAGTTCCTGTTGTTCCACACCCTGACGACCATTTAGTGTTGTCAGTGTTCTAGATTTTGGTCATTCTAATAGGTGTGTAGTGGTACCTCATTGTTGTATTAATGTGCATTTCCTGGATGGTGTGATAGGGAGAGTCCTGTCATGTGCTTATTCGCTGTCTGTATAGCTTCAGCGCAGTGTCTGTTAAAGTCTTTAGCCCATTTTTTAATGAAGTTGTTTGTCTTCTTAGTGTTGAGTTTGAAGAGTTCTTTGTATGTTTTGGATAAAAGTCCTTTATCAGATAGGTCTTTTACAAATATTTTCTCCAAGTCTGTGGCTTGTCTTCTCACTCTCTTGATACTGCCTTTCACAGAAGAGAAATTTTAATTTTACTGAAGTCCAGTTTATTAATTATTTCTTTCAAGGATTGTGCCTTTGGTATTATATCTAAACAATTGTCACCATAGCCAAGGTCATCTAGACTTTCTCCTGTTATCTTCTAGGAGTTTCGTAGTTTTACATTTAAGTTTCAGTACTGCAATCCATTTTCAGTTAATTTTCGTGAAGGAGGTAGGGTATTTATCTAGATCTATTTATTTATTTATTTTGCTGAGGGAGATTCACCCCAAGCTAACATCTGTTGCCAATCTTCCTCTCTTTTCTTGAGGAAAATTCACCCTGAGCTAACATCTGTGTCAATCTTCCTCTATTTTGTTTGTGGGTCACAGTCACTGTATGGCCACCAACAAGTGGTGTATGTCCATGCCCAGGAACCGAACTCAGGCCACCGAAACATAATGTGCCAAACTTAACCATTAGGCCGCAGGGCCAGCCCTAGATTTATTATTTTTGCACGTGCCTGTTTCTATTTTTTCTCCTTCTTTTATCCTCAGCACCAACAACTATGCGTGGCACATAGTGGGCACTCAGGGGTTGACAATCTGAAGAGAGAATTGTAGGCTGGAGTGTCACAGGAGGATGTTAGGAAGAGGAGGTATTTTGGGGAAGTTGAGGGAGACAGATTTTGATTGGCAGGGATGAGTAGGGAGATCATTCTAGGAGGGAAGAACCTTTTGAACAAAGGCAAAGAAACCTGTAGAAGCATGACAGTTTTAGGAGATGATGCAGAATTCACATTAGCAATGAAGGAATGGAAGGTTGAAAAGGCAACTATAGCGGTTGTATTTTCCAGAGATGTGCACAGTAGTATGTTCCATGCCTTCTGCCCTTCTACAATGTCTGCTGTGGTTATCTTATGATGCTCCTACCACTGGAGGCAGAAAGTTTGTCTCAAGGAACTGGACTCAAGGACTTTGACCTGGGGAGCTTCATCTTCATCAGGACCTGATCCAGTTGATGAGATCCTGGCCTTTAAAGTGGAGTTGTAATGAGATGAGACTTTGGGGAGGTTCAGGAGGGGTTTGTAGGTGTAGGAATTACTAGTCAGAGGGTGGACTGTGGCAGATGACATTCCCTGAAGACGGCAACATCAATATCTCTCACCTCCTAATGCAATATAGACATTCTTACTATAAAGTAATGAAGTCTATGTCCCTTCTTGTAGGACTTGAGTGGACCTCTGGTGACTGCCTGACCAATAACATATAGTAAAGCTGAGGTTGTGAGCCTTCCAACACTAGTTCATAAAAGTTCATGCTATTTTTGCCTAGATTTCTTGCTGCCTACATAATCCCCATCATAACACTCCACCTTGGAATCCAGTTACCTTGCTGAGAAAAAGCCCATTCCAAATGGAGAAGCCACATGGAAATGCCCTAGTCAATACTCCCGGATGAGCCCAGGCTTCAGTTCATTCCAGTCTAGGTACCAGATACGTAAGTGAACAAGCCTCCAGAAGATTCCAGCCACAGACATTTGAATCTTCCCAGCTGAGGTTCCAGACATCCCAAATGGCAGAGACATGGCATTGCTGCTGTGCCAAGTCTGAATTCCTGACCCACAGGTTCCCCGAGCATAATGAAGGAATAGTTGTTTTATGCCACTAAGTTTGGGGTAGTTTTTATGCAGCAATGAACAACGGGAACAATAAAACCAAACTGTGGAAGCCTCGCATACCAGACTGAGGAATGTAAATTTCATCCTGCCGGTCAATGATTTTCTAACTCTGGTCCACAGAGACCGCTCAGAGACGCTAAAGGACTGAAGGGTTGGAAAGGAAAGACAGAGCAAACACTTGCACAGCCATCTACTTCTCCCGCATTCATCTGCTTTACATACTGAGCTTTCAAGTAAGCGTTTGCTTAAGGGCTATGAGACAAAAAATAATAGAATATAGGTATTTTTTTCTGCCTACAAATCAATAACTGTGGCTCTATAAAGTCATATTCCTGAGACAGAATGGCTTCTCATGGAAACTGTGCTGGTGCTGTCGTTCAGTGGTTCCCTGAGGTGTGTGGTGCACATGCTCCTGCACATTCTCCGTTGTGAGACCTGACTCAGTTATGAGTCATTATGGTAATATCTTCCCTCTCGTTGCTCTCCAAGCTCACGGTCAGGCCTATGTTACCCTAACATACTGCACCTTTCACCTGATGCTAATTTCTCTCAAATTGACCTGGATTATGCATAATCCTGCTCAAGTTAGGTCTCTGGACCACCCTGAAACAGAATCACCTAACAACGAGTTTTCAAGGGCCTTTCCCCACACCTGCCTGTGGAATCAGAATCTTTGGAGATTATAACAATTAGCAATTCAGAAAGTAAGAAATAGACTCTACATCTTGATAGGAGTAGCTACAAAGTCACAATGTAAAAGGCTTAGATACAGGGAAGTCATTAATTGGGGCTGGCGGTGCAGTCCGTCTACCATAGTGGTGGAGATTGAACAGGCACATTTTTTAACATGCTCTCTAGGGCATGAGAGAATCTTTCACACATTTAAGTTGAAGAACCCCAGAATGTATAAAGAAATAATCAGGCTCCAGAGCCTGTGTCATAAAGTGAAATCTGCGATATCAATGCCACGAGAGTCATTGACAGTTGCTGCGATGTGTTTCAGAAGAGGTAACCTGTTAACTTGGTGCAGGCTGGTTTGGAACAGAGAGAAAGGGTGAAAAACGAGACCAGTTAGGTTGTCTCAGCAACTCAGATGTGGGGTGACAGCCCTGGAAAAGCAAGGCGCCAGCTAGGCTGGGTTACTTGCTGGGTCTCTAGAGGAGGATACATTTCTTTGCCTTTTCCAGGTTCTAAAGGCAGCCTGCATCCCTCGGCTCTTGGTCCCTTCCTCTTTCTTCTTAGCCAGCAGTGGAACCTCTTCAAGTTTCTCCCTGACTCTGGCTTTCCTGCCTCCCTCTTTCCCTTATAAGGACTCATGCGATTACATTGGGCCCACCTGGGCCCGTCTCTCTCCGTCTCAATATCCTTAGCTTAATCACATTTGAAAAGTCCCTTAGGCCATGTAAGGTGACATACCACAGATTCAGGGAATTGGGATGTGAAAATCTTTGGGGGCCATTATTTTGTCTACTCCACCATCCCTTTCCCTTCTGAGGACCTTCTGGGGAACGCTAGAATGAGGGGTGAGGAAGCTGGGATACTTACCCATTGGTTTCCACTCCAAATTGTCTGAGGGTTGTCCTGGGGGCATTTATCTCAGGCCCTTTCTGACTGCCCTGTCCCTGAGCTGAGCAAGCTGCTGTGACACAAGAAAAAGCCATCAGGCAAAGAAGCAGAGGGACACAGGTGCTTAGGTTGGGACACTCCCCTCCAGGATGGCAAGTGCACTCCTAAGTTGCAGGGGGCTCAGAGGTGGCCTGGGGGTTACAAGGCAGAGCAACAGTAACATCTGCTACAGGCTCCGACCAGGCTCACTCCAAAGTGCACAGCATGGTGCCACCAGGCCCATCTGTCCCTGGACTGATTACTCTGCCCTTCTCTTTCCATTCCCTTCATTGAAACCATATTCCCGTTAAGGACAGCAGAAATTTCACCTCGCCTGTGAAGTGTTCTAAGGGTTAGGAACCTTCCTGGAATTTTGTGCTTCACAGTCTCTGTGATCTGACACCAGCTGTCTTTATTCTGGAACATCTACTATTTTAACACCATCTCTGTTCCCTAACTAGGCAGCTAATTCCTTGGAAGCAGGAGCCATATTTTTTGAAATAATTTTGTTATTTCCAGCTAGAGGAGTGGTGCTCAGTGAATGGCTGGGGAACAAGTACTTGGAAGGCTAAGTGCATGTCAGCTCAGAAGCCACCTTAGGACTAGACCATGGGTTTGCCCAACTAGTTATGAATGATTTTTGAACATTAAGTGGGTATTTGTGGTTGGCTTGGGAATGATGCTGAGGGAGAGGAGTTCACTTCGGGTTTTCCTTCACATTTTCTTCTCCATTTTTTTTCTAATACCTAAACCTCAGATTTTACAGAAAGAAAAATGTCATAGGTTGGTAAGCCAAAGATCACACATGATTTGAACACTGAGTATAATTGAATCTAAAATTCTGCCCAAAAGTTAACCATAAGAAGGTGCTAACTTAACCACTGAATCACTCAGGGCCCTTCCCACTCGAGAACACCGCAACCTCAGCTGGGGTTTCAACCTTTGAGCCGTGTCCCTCTCCACATCAGTGTTCCTGCCAGTGCGGTGGTGGGAACCAGAATATCAGAGGCAAAGCGGGTCAGAGACCACAGCGGCGCCTCCTCAGCCTCGATTACTTAGGGGTAGAATAAACCCTTCATTTTAAAGAAGCAAATGAACGCAGGAACAAAGTGATGGGCTTTAGGAAATGCATCAACTCTGTTTTAAGTTATGGATGGTACAATCTTGATGTCAGCAAGTTGGCTGCTTTTACTTAGAAAGACGCTATCGTAATGATTTTACATCTCATTATCTACTTATTTTGAAAAATGCACACTCATGAGTTTATTGTTCATGGGAACTGCAGAGCAGTTACCTGGAGCTCGCCATCTAAATCTCATGCATACTGGTTTTTGTCTAATGACTTCAATAGCACGCAAATAAGTTTAAATGAGATACACATATAATTTCCAGAAGGTGAGATTTATCATTGTGCTTTCACATCATTCGTTCTCGTGTGCTTCATGTCAGCTATATACTAGAATGAAAGATTATTTTGGGGACTAAGCAACACTGATGAGATGATCGATTTCAGCCCAGACTGAAGATAAGCTAACATTCCACAGCCACTCCCATGGATTGTCTCCTTTTCTTCACGTCTCTCCCTACATCAATTTCTCTGAAGGAGAAACAGATGGCAGATCTTTCTTTATTCATTCAATAGTATATTTCCGTTCAAGAAATACTTACTAATGTCTCCCTTACCACTTTCATATCACTGTCATTACATATGAATCCATGAAAAATTGATATTGGCTATATCATTGGATTGAAAATTATCACTAAAGCAACGATGCAGTGAATAAGAAATATAATTAATAAATTATACTATGTTTTATTCAAGTGAGTTTCTGCCAGAATATAAGACTCTTATCTAACTTTGTTAGGTCAGGCTTAAGTCATAAGCTATGTACAACTGAACTGTATTTTCGGCATTTGGGAATTACATTAAGGTAACTATTGCTTCAATCAAAAGCCACCCTTACATTAGTTAAAGAGACGACCTCACTGTTGGGTTATAATGCCCACTTTCATTTCTCCTTCAAATCCATCACTTTATCTGCTTTTGCTCTCACACTGCCAGTGTCTGCTTAACAATCCTATATGTTAAAAAATTTTGTCTGTGTCTTTTGATTTATAAAGCATATTAAATATAATATTATTTTAGATACCACTGTAAGATATGAATTATTTTTAAGAATATAAAAATAATATAAAATCTTTAAATTAAAATTAATGCATTTGTCATTGTTCTCCCAATCAAGCAGAGTAGACACTTCGGAGTTATCTTTGATCCTTCCCTCTCTCTCATTGTCAGGCTGCATCAAGGGAGGCTCTTATTTAGTTAGTCTGGGGTGGGTCCTGGGCATCAGTGTTTGAAAGGTTTCCAGGAGGTTCTACTGTGCAGCCAGGATTGAGAATCAGCAGTCTACAGTGAAGAACGATCTTCCTCAAATGCAGCTGTGATCTGGTTTCTCACTTGGGTAACTCGTGCAATGACTTCTCAGCACCCCCCTGGTTCCTAGCCTGGGATATATAACAGACTCATTCCTAAAGGATTTTAAAAGTGCAGACGCCCTGGTCTGGAGCTACCAAATCTCAGTCAGAGGGCATTGTTTAAAAGCTCCACAGACAATTATAGTGACCACCCCGGCTAAGAACCATTGGTTTTGGAACCTAAAATCTCAACTGCTTTAATGTATCTTTCAAGAGCTCCCCATGAGCTGACTCCAGCCGTTCTCTCTCCCGGCCGTGTGCGCACGCCTATCCCTCACCTTATGAAACGGGGTCCACGTCTCTAAGCGGAAGCCCTCTCTTTCCTGGATTCCCACGCGGCTCACCCTCCTCTTCCTCTTCCTTTCCCTCTGCCTCTCTGGGCACTCCTTTTCTGTCTCTTTTGCAATCTCCTCCTCCTGAAAAAGGGAATTAAATAAGTACTCAAGGCTCTTAAGCATGGTTTGTAATTCAATATTTACTTAGAGTGAATTAGTAAATAAACGTGCCCTCTATTTTCACAACTTCATGCTTTGGTGCACGGTTCCCTCTAGCCGGCCTAGCCTTTCCTCCCTGCCTTTTCCACCTTTCAAACTCCTCTTTATCATTTAAAATTCACTTCATTTTTCTATTTCTTTATAAATCTGATAGTAAAGTTAGACATTCTCTCCTCTATGTATTCATTGTATAAGCTTTATTGTAGAGTCTGTTATCAATGACCACTTGTTTCCCTATCTGTCTCCACCCGGTAAACAGTGAAGTCCACAAAGATAGGAGGATGCAAGAGGTCTTATCGAACACTGTGACTGGCAGACTTGGTTATTCGTTGAGTGAGCGAATTTGACAAATATTACCACAGGCCTAGTGTGTGGAGGAGTCCATGCTACTGAGATGAGTTTAGTTATATTATCCACCTTGTTCTGCTTTTTCAATAAAATTGGGATCTCATATTTTAAAGAGAAACATTAGGGGCTGGCCCCGTGGCCAAGTGGTTAAGTTTGCATGCTCTGCTTCAGCGACTCAGGGTTTTGCAGCCCGGATCCTGGGCGCAGACATGGCACCGCTGGTCAGGCCATGCTGAGGCGGTTGTCCCACATAGCACAACCAGAGGTACTTACAACTAGAATATACAACCGTGTACTGGGGGGCTTTGGGGAGAAGAAAACAAAAAACTAAAGAGAAACAATAAAAATATTTATTTGCAAATTTCTTCTCAGAGACGTAGAAGAGTTAATTAGGGAAATGTTTACAACGTATGTTTAAATCCTTAGAAATCTCCTCTGAGGAAAGCAAAGCTGCAAAATGATATATATGGCAAACAGGGTTAATCCAGTTGGGGCAAAAAATAAAACATTTAGTACCAGAACAATCTAGATTTGTTGAAAATAGAAGTCTGGAGCTTTGTTGTTTGGGGCTTAACCATTTTGAACAAGTTTCTAAGCATTCTTCTGGATTCGTCTAGTTAACATTAAAAATCTAACTGCCATTAGATTGCCAAGGAGCTGTAAGAGCCACAGCTTTGACTCTACTCTTAAATATTAAAACCCAGAGACAGAAGTCAACACAGCACTATTTATGGCTACAAGAAATGAAGTACCCTGCAGGATTACAGGTTTGAGGACTAAAGGAGATAGCATTGGCATTTAGAGAACTAAAAGTTCCAACAAGCATTAATAATAATGACAAAAGCACTTCAGATCATATCTGAGAACCCTAGAGTCGCGCTGAAACTCTTCTTCCCTGACGACCACAGGAGACTGTAAACACTCGTATAGAATAGCAACTATAACAGCTCCCCACCACCAACGGTAACACCAACTTAGGGCAGGAGTAAAGAAAGGTATGGAAATTACCAGATTCAAAAATCAGAGCCCGTGTCCTGAAAGAACGAAAATAAAAACAGAGGCCCGCTGGCGGTCGAGTGGTTAGGTTCACCCGCTCAGCTTCTGCTGCCCAGGGTTTTGCTGGTTCGGATCCTGGGCGCGGACAAGGCACCGCTCATCAGGCCATGTTGAGGCGACGTCCCACTTGCCACAGCCAGAGTCTCTCACAACTAGAATATACAACTATGTCCTGGGGGACTTCAGGGAGAAGAAGAAGGAAAAAGAAAAGAAGATTGACAACAGTTGTTAGCTCAGGTGCCAATCTTAAAAACAATAAAAAATAAAAACAAATGTAAAGGATCTAGATTTATCTCAGCTTTATGGACCAGTTCTATTAATCAAAGAAGGGGCATGATGTCTTCTCCCAGCAACTGCCTTGTCAGTTTAGTAATTGCATTGTCCTGCGCCAGGAGCTCTAAGTGTTTAAATCAAATAGATGTGAAGCATAGTGTGAAGCATAAACAACATGCAAGGTGTTTGAATACAAACAAAATGATGCGGGTGGTCAGCAGAGCTGCATCTGTCTCGGAAGAAGGCTGTCTGAAGTCAGTACAATTTGGACAAGGAAATGTGAGCGGGTAGAGGGCAGGTTAGGCAGAAGGAACGGCAGGAAGAGGAAGTATGGAGTGTAGTTGGGGAATGGCTGCTCTATTGGGCCTATTTTAGATAATGGTTAAAGACGAGGCTGCAGAAGGGAATAAAACCTTTAAAACAACATGTGCTCACAGATTTTTTACAGTAGTCTCGTGGAGAGACAGAGAAGGGTTCTGGTCAGGAGAATGCCAAGATCAGATGTATTGGGGGGATAATTAATCTGACACGTGTGCAGAGCAGATCGGAACAATCAGAAGTTGGCCACTAACCAGGCCGGAAAGGGAGATGACATAGAAGTTACCCCACTGGAGCCTGAATTAATGATGGCGATGCAAATCAGGTGGACAGAGAGACGCCTTCAGGCAGATCAGGAGGGGAGGAGGGATTAGAGAGAGAGGTTTCTAGCCAGGTGATTTGAGGAACAGCTGGGACATTGGCATGAGGTGACGGGAGAGAGAAAGGAAGCAGGAAGGAAGGCCCTCCAAGGAGCAGCAGGATTGAGGGAAGAGGTTTAGCTTTTACTCTGAATACAGTGGTGGAAACTGGCCTTTTGCCCCACAGAGGGGAAGGAGCCAGTTAAAAGATAGTGAAGGAAGGAGCAAAGGAAAGGAATTAAGGGGATAACCACAGAAGGCAGGAAGAAATAAGATCAAAATCCAGGTGGTGGCCACGGACTTGGAAAAAGGTAAGATGCTTCCTTCTTCCTCCGCTCTTGGAGGAGAGAGGCAGGAGAGAGTGCACCTTAAGGTAGATGGACCTTAGGCATTTAAAAGATTGAAATTTAGTGAAATAATTGAGCTCTTCTAACTTAAGGCAATAGTTAGAGATTTGCAGGATCAAAACAAAAAAGAGGCCAATAGGAAATAGAATTTTTAATTTGAAAAAGAGAAAACAATGTCCTCAACTTGCACATTTCCTTTGTCATAACCTGAGGATTTTAAAAACATACTGAAGGACATTTTGCACAGACAAGAAACAGCAGTGTCAGTATGGGATGGGGTGAGGTAGATGCGCAGAGTTTTGTTTCACTGCGCGTTAAGATCTGTAGCAGACATAGATGAAAATGGAGGACGAGCAAACTTCCAGCTGTCGAAGTGAACTAATTGCGACTTTTAGAAAAGAAACATGCAAAGTTATGATGAAAGATATGTGTCACCTATTTTTTCTATCTTCAAACTTCCTTATCTTCATATTTTCAAATTCAAAGCTAAATATGTTAACAGAGACAACCATAAATAGTAGACTCAGACTTCTCAAATTAGAGATACTCAGGGGTCGTTTACTCTCTACAGAAATTACTCACTCATAACGTTACTACCAAACAGCTGCCCAGCTGCTGTCTGAACGCTTTCGAATATGGTAAGCTTACTATATTTTGGAGTCACCCCTTCTACTTGGAGGTAGAAATTTCCTTTTTCCATGTACACAGAATCTGCTAGACACTTCTGGAGTAAGGTGGAATAAATCTGCGGGTATTTGCAGAAGACAGTTGTGCCCCATCCTCAAGTGTTCTAACCTGCACGCTAAATATCCCTTTACTAGTCCTCTTAGTGAGAGAACCTTCACCGACCCGCCACTTTTCCCTGCTGAACTCAGTCAAGTATCCTTTCCACATGGAGGGAACCCATCGTGGTGATGGATGCAGGGTTAGCCAGCTTGCTCTCTGCCTTGATCCCATCTCTATTTCTACTCCTTCAGCCTTCAGCTTTAGCTTGTCACGTTGTTGACTCATTAGTGTGGCCAAACGGTCCAGGTAGTCCCTGGGCTCCCTTGCATTTTCTACTTTCTCTTTCAGTTAGGTTGGCGGCTCACAACTAGTTTTGGCAAAATGATTCTGATCAAAAGTGAAGTGTGTCACTTCCTGGCTGAGGCAGTTAAGAGCCACTATTCTCTCTCATCCCTCTCGTCCACTCCACCTCAAAGTTCTCATGTTCAAATGGAGAAGGGCCACCTAAGTCACTTGAGCAACTATTCATCTTATCGTTAGGCTACTGATGTTTGGAGGAATGCTCTATGTGTATATTTTTAAAAATATATATTTTTTATGCATAACCTATCCTATCCTGACTGTAATCAACATTATTTACGTCATGTTTTTTTCTTTATTTATTTATTATTTTTTAGGAAGTTTAGCCCTGAGCTAACATCCACTGCCAATCTTCCTCTTTTGCTCAGGAAGATGGCCCTGAGCTAACATCTGTGTCCACCTTCCTCTATTTTATGTGTGGGATACCTGCCACAGCATGGCTTGATGAGCAGTGCATAGGTCCATACTCAGGATCTAAACCTGCGAACCCTGGGCTGCTGAAGTGGAACGTGAAAACTTAACTGCTGTGCCACCAGGCTGGCCCCCACACCATTTTTTCAATGAACTTCTCTTAAGCTAGATCTTTCTCTTTTTTCTGTTTGAATTTGATTAGCATTTCATCCTAGTCCCTGAGACAACAAGGAAGGAGATGTAAGTTTCTTCTATAAGGTAAAAATAAAATGTTTTCAGGGGATGGCCCCATGGCCGAGTGGTTAAGTTCACGCACTCTGCTTCTGCAGCCCAGGGTTTTGCAGGTTTGGATCGTGGGCACGGACAGGGCACTGCTCATCAAGCCATGCTGAGGTGGCATCCCACATAGCACAACCAGAGGGACCTACAGCTAGAATATACAACTATGTACTCAGGGGGCTTTGGGGAGAAGAAGAAAAAGAAAAGAGAAAAGAAGTTTTGGGAAATATTAGGTAATATTTATTAAGACAGCACCACTTACCCTCATTATACTAATGTACAGTGAATCAGAAATTAAGTCTAAAATATTTTAAGTATTTCAGGAATCCTGCCTGTTGTTGGGACTTTGATGCTGAGACATCACTCTGTAAAGCAAGCAACCATTCTAACTTCTTTATCGTTTCCAAATAATCACACATAGACTATAAACTACATAATTGCCACATATAGTCCATAAAATCCTGATAAAACAACTTATCCTTTACAATTTAGTTTTATTTCTTCCTTATGCAGCCCTAGTTTTAGGAGTAGGGTGTTCTGGAATATGAACGCCTTGAAAACAAGGGCCATTTCATATTGTCTTCGTCTGTGCCCAGGACAGTGCTGGGCAAGTCACAGGCCGTCAATGACAAAAGAGTCCAGTGAAAGAGCACCAGCTTTAGATCAGCATGGGCTTTATCCTAGTTCTACTACTCAATGGCTGTATGGCCCAAGACAAGTCATGTAACCTTGTGGGACCTCAATTTTCTCATCTATGTGTTTGACACAATAATCCCTGCTTCACAAGGTCTCTGGCTCTCATCTCTCCTCTGAGTCAGAACTCATAACTGCAACTTCCTTTTTCATACCTCCAATGAAATTGGAACTAAACACTAAAACTAAACACTCTTTCAAACAGCTCTTGATTAGGCACCCCCTAAAACCTGCCCCTTTTCCATTCCTACTTCATTACATGACACAGCTGTAGATCCAGCTCCTCAAGCTTCCTTTCTTCTCTCTCTTACATCCATATCTGATCTATCAGAAGTTTTGCCGATTCTACCTCCAAAATATATCCCAGCTCCATCCATGGCTCTTTTCCAAATCACCATCTTCTCTTGCATTGCTTACTACTGACTCTCCTTGTTTCCATGCTGACTGTTTTCTAAACAATCTCTTCAAAGAAACCAGAATAACATTTCAGAAACATAAATCAACAAATTCTGCTTAAAACTCGTCAATGGTCTTTATGAAAGTTTGGTAGAGAAGGGTGAAAAGAAAAGAGCTCTAAGACAAAATGAATGAGAAGCATCCCATCTGTCTCTCCAACCTTGAAGACAGGAGCTCTGACATTAATGGGAAAGTTGTTCAGTAGAATTAACCTAAAAGATAGGACTAAGCAGGCTGCCCTGAGAAGATATGGACTTGACATTTAGAGAAAACCATTGACAGACCTAAGTGTCAAAACGAATTAATTGAAGTAATATGTGGGCACAAAAGAATTGTGGTCATTTGCAGTAGTTGTAGATGTACTGAGAAGTAGGCTGTAGACAGGAAGCTGGCAACAATCATCCAAATAGGAAAAATTGATGACACTGAAAACAAGAATTGGTGATGTAGATGGAGAAATACAGGAAATCTGAGTGCGGAAGTAAGAAACAGAACAGTGTAATTTGGTGAGTAACGGGATATCAGCTATGTGATAATGTCCCTTCAGAAGAGAGTCAAGGATGTGCGGAGTGGGAGGATCTGTGCAAGGACCCCAAATTGTTCATTTCCACAGTCAGGCACACTGCTGCAGACTCAACTAATGCTCAACCAGTCGCTTAGCAGTTGCGGATATTAAAACATGCCTACCAAGATTATTTTTTGAAAAGTTTTATTTCTTTTTCATTTCATTTTTTTCTCCTCTTAAGGAATTTGAGTATAAAATATTTACAAATTTGGCCTGTTTCAAAATAATTCAGAAATTAACTAGCTCCTTGGCTTCCACCTCCTCACCACCAATAACCAATTTTCTATGGAAGTTTGTGGATCATTAATATCTTCATAGAAAAATATATTAACTTTTGAAAAATGGTGTGATGGCTAATCTTAACTTTTTGATCCTGTAATCGCTGAGTAGGCAAGAATCTTGAAAAATTATTTCTTAAAAACTTGGTAAATTGTCAGATTGGACATGGTTAACCGGTGTTAATCTTGAGCCCTGTGTTAAATTTTATTTCACTCTGCTGTTGTTAACTCTCAGCTTTCTAGCAGGTTCAGGTCTGAAAATGTGTTGGCCAGACTCTAACATGGACCAGGAATTCAACCAAAATGACTGTCCTTATACCTTCAGTGTTTCATCTTCACTCTTTGACGTTAAAGATGTGGATATATCCTCAACTAAGCAATGATCTTGCCTGGAAATTTTAATTCCTCACATTAGAAATAGTTTTGTGCAGTTCTGTCCAGCCATCTCCCCATCTTCTCTGTCCTACCTGAGTTCCTGGTATTCTTGAACATTGAACATAGTGCCTGGTAGTCACTAAATATTCAATACATTGCAGTAATTACAGTAATAGTAATAATGATAACACTAGTTAAGGTCTATTAAGGACTTTCAGGTACATAAGGTTTTTTGTTACCTTATGAAAAGAAAATGCTGAATGAGGTAGATCCAAGGTTAATAATTCATTTATATAATAATAACAGGTTTTTGGATCTATTTCTCTATGCTGCTCTTGGCTTTTACCTCATGCTTGTAAAACGGCTGCTGCAGCCCCAAGCATCAAGTCCTCAGACAACACCTCCAAAAACAAGAAGGAAGAAAGAGCTTTTTCTAGATGCATTTTATTTCTTTTTCACAGAAGAACGTTTGTTTTCAGAAGTCCCAAAAGACTTCCCCCAGGTCCCTCAGGCCTAGTCATCTCTTAGCCAGTGCCTGGTAAAGGGTAATGGGATGGCCACAGTTCACTCAGTCCTATCAAGTCTTATCTTCTGACACTGGGGTAGGTGGATTCCTCCACCGTGAGCACCTTAGTACTCAAAACCTAAACAAAATCTGATTCTCTTAGCTACAGACAACGGGAGGAAGCTCTTGGCAGAGCACTGGGTGCCCCAGGTAGATCCTATTAGTATTCTTGCTGAATGAGTGAGGGAAATAGAGGTTTAGGGGAGTTAAATAACCAGCCCAAGGTCACACAACAGGCGTGTGGCAGAGATGGGACTTGAACCCAGTCTGGCTGAAGCAACTTCAGAGCCTAAATTCTCATCAAGTAAACTGTTCTAGTTCATAACGGGTATGAAGCACGGTACAATTTCCAGACTACCCTCTGGGAAATAGAGAAAACCAGCACTCTTAATTTCTAATCCTCCATAAGAAATATTCTAGATCCTCACTGAAGGACAGAGCTCCAGAAAGAGAACAGCCATGACACAAGCCTCCTTGCATCATCCCTATCCCTGGGTCTCTGGGAAAATGGAGGGGCACTTCTGGAAAGTGAAGCCAGTAGGCAAAGCAGAGGACAAGGTGAGGAGCTCCCTGCAATACCTGGGGAAGGAGGGAGTGGCCAGGCTCTGAGAGGGTCCCGGGATCTCTTGGCATGGCTCTGGAAGCAGTGAGATGGGCGTGGGCGTAGACATAGAGTTCCTAGGGCAATAGTGCCTCTGGTGGAGCTTACATCATAATGAGACACGAACGTTTAGTGTCAGCACCGGTGGAGCCTCAGACTCGTGCAGCCGCAGCCAAGTGCTGTCAACCTGCTCCCCTCCCATCCCCGCAGTGGTCTGTACCTTAGCAGTCTCTGGCTCCTAAAGAAGAAAAGCCTTCAGATCGCACCTACCAACTTTATCTTATGCTTCTTCATCAGTCATTCAAGACCTTTTATCATTTCATCCTTTTCCCCAACTTGTTTTCTACAGCCCGTTTACAAGAATGGAGCAGTTCACAGGCATAGTCTGTAAATTTACTTTGCATAATACCTACCCACTTGTGTTTTCTTGTTGGACTTTCTATGACTAGCAGATCTATGCTGTCTCTCTTCTCATAATAATTCTATTTATCCATGAAAGTGTTCAATAAATGTTGCTGGTTCAATTAACAAATAATTTGCACGTGTGGGCACATACACTCACACACACACAGGTTAGAGTTTAGGATGCGCCACACATCAAAATAAATTCCAAATGGATAAAACTTTAAACATAAAAATAGGGGCCAACCTTGTGGCACACTAGTTAAGTTCAGTGTCCTCCGTGACCTGGGTTTCACAGGTTCAGATCCCAGGTGAGGACATACACCGCTCATCAGCCATGCTGTGGTGGCAACCTACATACAAAGTGGAGGAAGACTGGCACAGATGTTAGCTCAGGGCTAGTCTTCCTCAGAAAAAATAAATAATAAATTTTAAAAAACTTCTAGAAAGAAATAAATGTGAAGTTCAGACAATTTTTGGAAAACGTTTGGTACATGGAACTAAAAACAGAAACCATAAAAGGAATGGTTATAGAGAAACATAAAGATTAAATATGTGGAAATCACTAAAAAAATAAAAGATGAGAAAAAATTTTAAATATTGTGACGCATATCAGACAAATGGTTATTAGTTTTAATATATAAAGTGCTCTTACATGTCTTAGAAAAATATTAGCAGCAGTAAGGAAAATGGACAAAGGCTTTGGAAAAGCTAGTTCACAGAAAGTAAATTTCCAATAATTATGTAGGAAAAAGTTCAGTAAATTTTGTCATTAATGAAGCACTAGTTAAAATTAAGTATGAGTTTTTTTAACCTCAAACTAAAAAGTAAAAACCCCAGTTACAATATTCATGTTGATGAAGATTCAAGATAATGCGACTCATAATAATAAAACAATCAATGGGTTCAGATTTTTCGTGTACAATTTGGCATTATATGCATTATCCTAAAAGGTTTTAAATATAGACCTATATACTCTCTGATTTAATCATTTAACCTTTGGAAATTTATCCTTAGAAAATTATTAGCAAAGATTTGCCTGTAGGAGTTTTTATTGCAGCATTGTTTAAGATAGGAAAATAAATAACCTAAATATTCATCAATAGACAGTTAAATTATTTATGGTACACAACATTAGTTGAAATACAATGCAACCATTTAAATGAAAAGAAACAAAAATATTTAATTTTGTAAAAAATGTTCACAATATGTTGTTGTTAACAAAATAGTGTTCATAAATACATGTGTGTATGTATATAAGCATGGTAAAAATGGTCTTTGCATGTTTTTCCCTTTTCTCTAAATTTTTTATAATGAACATGTATTATTACTTTTGTAATAAAACAAATTTGTCTTTATGTGATCCATCTTTCCAGGCCCTCTTTACATATGATCTTCGTAAAATGTTCTCTGATTTCCCAGAGAGGGCATTCCTTCTTATGAAGCCCTATAGTGCTCACTGTCTGTAAAACTCATAAAATATTTACAAAAGCCCACCTGTGTTGTAGGTTGCGTTGTTGTCGTTATTCTCTGTGCGTAGCTCTTCTTCCTCAGTACTATGAGTTCCCAAAAGGCCAGAACTTGACATTTGTGCTTTAGTATTCTCTAAAAAAAAATACTTAGTAATTAACATGTGTTCAGGAAACTGAACTATTATGATGAAATTTTATCTTTTCATAAAGCTTTCTGAAATATTATGTGAAAAGAAGAGCAAAAGTGATGATGTTCTTTTACCAGGGAGGAAAATTGAAACTCAAGGTTCAAAGATACATCTAGTTAATGTCAGAGCAAAAACTGAACCCAGCTTCACAAACCTCTCGACTTCATTTTTCCCCATTGTATCCAAAATAGCAACCGCATCGTTTGCTGTGGGGGTCGTTACAGTTATGGCACCCAGTGACTCATACCTCCCAGGATCCCTGCCTTTGTAGAGTTTCCTCTCACTTTGGCTCTGAGCTTGGCCATGGACTTGCCTTGGCCAATTGGACATCAGCAAATGTGATGCCAGCAAAGTCTTGATAAGTGCTTGAACAATGAGGCTTGCTTTCATGGGACACTGCCACCATCATTTAAAAAATAATTCAGGCTACCCAAGTGAGGAGACCACAAGAAGAGAATCAAATTCTTCCAGCCAACAACCTCAATTAACTGCCAGGCATTTGAGTGAGGCCATGTTGACTCATCCAGCCCCAGGGGAGATACCAGTTGAGAGCAATTGATTAAGTAACCCTAGGCCAAGGCCAGAATTGCCTAGCTAAACCCATAGCAAAATGCAGAATCATAAGCAAATAAACGTTTGTTATTTTAAACCACCAAGTTTTGGAGCAGCTTATTATAACTGATACATATTGTGATATTGTGAGTTATAAGAAAATATATATTTAGTCATTCAGATGACCAAAATATCTCTCTCCTGTATATCTGATCTTTGTTTACAATTCCTGGCTCAAAGCTCCCAAAACCTGGGAATTTCAGAAGGGTTGAGAGAGATCAAAGTGTCTTTTGTTATGTTAATGTGGTGGTTTGGAGAAAGTACCTAAGGATGGGGGCTTGTTGCCAACGAGCCAGTACGTGATTAGAGCATTGGAACTTTCAGTCCTGCCCCTGACCTCTGGAGAGGGAAAAAGGGTTGGAAGTTGGATCAGTGGCCAATGGTTCAACCAATCATGCCTATGTAATGAAGCCTCCATAAAAACCCAGAAGGACAGGGTAGAGAGCTTCCAGGTTGGTGAACACGTGGAGATTTGGGGACAGTAGCGCACCTGGAGAGGGCGCTACTTCCCACATATCTTCCCACATATCTTGTCCTATGCATCTCTTCAATCTGGCTATTCCTGATTTATATCCTTTTATAATAAACTGGCAATGTAGTAAGTAAAATGTTTATCTGAGTTCTGTGAGCCGCTCTAGCAAATTAATCAAACCCAAGGAGGAGGTCATGGAAACCTCTGATTTATAGCCAATCTGTCAGAGTACAGATAACATGCTGGACTTGTGACTGGTGTCTGAAGTGGGGCTGGTGGGTGTGCAGTCTTACAGGACTGAGCCATCAACCTGTGGAACCTGATGCTGTCACTGGGTAGACAGTGTCAGAATTGAGTTGAATTGCAGGACATTCAGCTGGTGTCTGGAGTATTGGTTGGATGTGTGGGGAAGCCCCCCACCTCCAAATGTTGGAAATTGGGTCCAGGAATGCTTAGAGTTGGTGTCAGTGAGGTGGGATTTGCTAGAATGGCCCTGGCTCACAGAAACATGTGGTTTAGGAAGAGAAAGAATGAAAGGGTGGGGGAGGAGGAATCCTTGATTTCTGGTTGGTCACATGGTTACCCATGGTATGGAGCTGCAGCTGTGCTGAAATCAGAATACCCAAAAGACACATACCTATCACCACCTCCTATCTTTGCCTGCTGCCCCGGTTCACCTAGATCCACACAGGATATGCCTAATGGGTCACAGCACTCTTTCACGTTGAGTCCTGACTGGACTTCAGAATCCTTCTCAACCAGAGCTTTGGTCAGCCCCTTCCAATCATAGGAACTGACATATAAGTTTAAAATTCTTTGCAATCCCTGAATGATGGTACTGGCAAATTGAAACAGACAAGGTTTTGAGTAAGATTGTAAACCTAAGTGTCAGACAGTTCCAAAATCTAGTCTAAGTTAGATTATTTTTTACAATCAAGGGAATTCTGCTGCTAATTCACCCATTCCTAACTGCACTATAAAAGGAATCGCAAAATGTGTCAGGCTTGCCTCCATATTAGGGATGGACCAGTAAATGATGACCTACTACTCTCAGTTTCTGAAGGAAAGAAGGATGGTGGGTCTTGAGCTGCAGTTACCATTTGCTGTGTATTCTACACACCCTATCCTCCTATTTAAGCAAAGAATTTAACATCAAAATCATAAAAGTCTCAGTGGAAGCCAGTATGGTGGCCCAACTCTACTTCAGACAAATTTGGCCATCTGTGCCTCACTTTCCTCATCTGTAAATTGACGACTGTTACATCTGTCCCTTACAGGGATATTCTAGTAACAAATGAGGTAATATACATGAAAACATATTCTTCAGAGGAAAGTAGCTATAATTATCATAATTTAAGAGAACACAGAAATCAACTTGTGTTTACCAAAATGTGATACATCTTCCAATTGTTGTCAATTGAATTCCTAGTAGGTATGCGAATTTAAATTTTGTTTACAATGATTTCAATGAAACTATAATTTAGCTATTTTAATATCAGTCCAGCTGTTTTATCATAAGTAATTTCAGTTTGGGTGGAATCCCATTCAGATAAATTATATGCGTATTGGAAACTCTAGTGATTATAGTATTTCTCTGAGAAATCATCTTTGTTTTACATCCTAGAAGGAAAAATCTCCAAAGTGAATGCTAATTTGTAAAACAAAAGATTTATCAATAAGGTTTTGCAAATGAAGTTGTCACATATAGAACTGAACCGTGTTTGCTTTTCAGCCTGAATTAAAATTTTAACTACTCTAATAGGTAAACTTTTCAGCTATCTGTGACTCAATGGAAACTTTTCCTTAAATTGAAAACTCAAGTGTAAAAACACCTCTGGTGATTAAAAAAGCTTATAATCAGTTATAAATCATAGAGACTTTGTTACCACAAAATGTCCAACTGATCCTTTCAGAAATCTCAAGTTTGTTCCTCACACTGAAATAACAGGAAAAAAAAGAAAAGACTTCCATGTCATTTCTCATCTTAAATGCTTAGTTTAATTCATAAAATCAGCAAAGCAAAAGAAAGAGTTGAGGCAATATACAAATAGTTCAACCCCAATTCCCCTCTCTGTTTCTTCTCAGATGATTTGTCTTCATCGTTCTGTTGTTAAGCCAATTTTCATATTCCTTTTTATCCCGTGCAAATGTAGATCCCTGAACATAATTTTTGAAATCCAACCTGAATGCAAGCAGTTTCACAGCAACTTTCCTTTTCAATACGTTTGCCTCTTTCATCTTACTCCATTCTCCCCTAGTCCCGGTGAGTATGGTTGGGCAGATATTAGTATTCTTCACATTTTAGGGATGAGGCATTGGAAGCCTGGAAAGAGTACTCTGATTGAATGAAAATCAACAGAACTAAACCCAGCTGTCTGGACTTCTAGCCTAGGAATGGCCCATTACTCTAGGCCACCTTCAGAAACACTGAGTAATGGAAACATGGAGGGAACTAAAAATCTTCTTTCCAAAATGATGTGGTTAGCATGCAAGCTGCCAGGCCTCGCTGGCACCACATTGAGCAGTGTCAGTCCAACCGCAAAACAGCTTCCTTTTGGGTCCGGAGCAACAGCTGTGCTCCAGGAGCTGCTGCACATCTGAAATCTCTTTCCCTTGATTAATTGTGTCAAAGTCCATGGGTCAATTATTGACCTTCATTTCCCAGCAGTTGCTCTTTGCAAGACTTGCATGCTCTCCACATTCTATACCTTTGAATTACTGGGTCAGGCTTTGTGGGGGAGAGCAGCACCCCATTCATGGGGTTACAAGAAGTACCTACTTCTGTCCCCAACCCACCAGCTGCAGCACACGCACAGATTGCCCTGAATTAAGTTTAGCCCTCTTTGGACCAATGTGCAGTTACAACCTCTCCAAGGTGCAAGGGTCATTCTGCAGGGCCTGAGCCAAGTGGGATAACTTGGAGGGACTGAGCCTCTTTAGAGGGAAGGAGTAGGCATTTTTTAATGGAGTGACAGAGTGACTACTCTTCGTGGTACTGGATTTGAAGCAACAGGGGTAAGGAGGCTATGAAAGGAATCCAGCAGAAGGTGTTGCCAGAAGAGCACCATGGGGTAGGTGGGACAACGTCCAAGTAGGAGTGTCCCTGTGTCCTGGGATGAGCTCTCTTCTGGGGAAGAAAGAAAAGTTTGACTGATCACATCACAGCTTGTCTGAGACCCTCCCCATGATCCTGATCTGAGCCTGGATCCATCAGAACCTTCCGATGAAGCTCCTCTGAGACACTGAAGCTCGAGAGTGAGCTCCTGAAACCTACATTCCCCACCCCTATTTAAATTAGTTACCCAGTGCCCTGCAGTATGCATTTTTAAATAAAATCAAGCCATGTTCCCCACAGGTAAAGAGAGGATAATCTTATGTCTTTTTGTTGTTGTTGTTGTTATTTGTTGAAAGATTGATATCCTCCATAGTTTCTGTTTTTTAATTTTTTTAACTGGATTTATTTTTCATTGAGGTAACATTGACTTATAACATTATATAAATTTCAGGTGTACATCAACTTCTGTATAGACTGCATCATGTTTGTGTTTACCACCAAGAGTCTAGTTGCCATCCGACACTGTAGATGAAAAGATGGCCAACATTACTAACTATTAGGAAAATGCAAATCAAAATCACAATGAGATATCATCTCATGCCCATCAAAATGGCTATTACTAAAAAGAAAAGAAATAACAAGATGTGGAGAGAGGAATCCTCTTACACTGCTAGTAGGAATGTAAATTGGTGCAGCCCACTATGGAAAACAGTATGGAGAATCTTAAAAAATTTAAAAATAGAACTACCATATGACCCCACTATTCCACTTCTGATATTTATCCAAAGAACATGAAAACACTAATTCAAAAAGATATATGCACCACTATGTTCATTGCAACATTATTCATGATAACCCAGACTTGGAAACAACCTAAGTGTCCATCGATGGATAAATGAATAAAGAAGATGTGGGATGTATATACAATAGAATACAACTCAGCCACAAAAAAGTTGAAATCTTGCCATTTGCAACAACATGGATGGACCTTGAGCGTATGATGCTATGTGAAATAAGTCAGATGGAGAAAGCCAAATACTGCGTGATTTCACTCATATGTGGAAGATAAACAACAACAACAAACAAACAAACACGTAGATACAGAGAATAGATTGGTAGCTACCAGAGGGGAATGGGGTGAGGGGAGGGCGAAAGGGGTAAAGGGCGCATGTGTATGGTGATAGATGGCAACTAGACTTTTGGTGATAAAATCTTATGTTCAGAAACATGTTACAGGGTGCCTAAGGTGCTTAAAACGTGGAGCAGAGGTTTGGTATCTAGCTGGAGAGGAAAAAGGGCACCATATGAAGTGGCATTGTCAGGCCAAGGTGTTTATTCTCGGAAGGCAGTCAATCAACAAACAATTTTGAGTGCCTGCCTCTATGCTCACTGCTTAGCCCCTGAGTGTTATGTTGAAAGCATGTGGAGAGGCAGAAGAAAGGAACCATATAATTACCAATTATCATACCAAAAATACAATGTTTGTTTTCTCATATGGAAATTATCCTGTGGGTGGGGAGGGAGGAGATAAATACATATGAGTTAGTCAACCAAAATGGGTAACTGATGTAATAACTTTTTTTTAATGGAAAATGGTTACAGTAAACACGAATGTTCACCAAAAATAGGTCATTCTTTGAGATCTTGCTTGTAAAAACCACTGTGGCACAATTCGGCATAAGAAACTGAGATGTGCGGTGACACCTCTTCCCTGGGCACGGGTTTGTATCTGTGCCTGGATGGCTTCAGGCAGGGAAGTTTATCAAGGGTGAGGAACATAACACTATCACAGGGATGGAACCGTCCGACATATTTAAGACAACATAGACTCACTCGATCCTGAAGCTCGGGGCTTGATCAATGAAACCAAAGTTCAGTACAATGGACTGCACTATTACTTACTGCATTTTCCTGAGAAAATTTCCCCCTCATTTATGGAACTTAATCGGTATTTGCTTATCCAATTCTTTGTCGGGAAGAAAATTAAGGAAAACGAAGTAAGAAATATAGAAATTAAACACGGTGGACTCCCCCAGACACCCAAAATCCAGGTGGGAGCTTCCTGGGTCTCTGGAAGGGAGCCAAATGCCTTTCATCTCAGACAAACTAGATGGATGAATAAAATCTCACCATAGAAGCTCTAGAGTGTATTAAAGGGAACATAAAACAAGTAGTTTTCACTCCTTTTTAGCTGGGAAAGACCAATAAACTGTACCTGAGAATTATCGAGGCCCGTGGTGGGTTCCACGTTCTTAAAAGTGTAACTCCAGAATGTGATACAAGTCTTCTGCCCTGTCCACCTTCTCGCCCATCCCTGTAACCAGGCCAGTGTCTTGTAAATAGAGGTGGGTCTTGTAAATGCTATTGACTGCCTCTGGCCTTAAATGTCAAAAGCCTCAAGGGCCAAGGGCCTCAAGTTATAGCACAATGTCAACCCCTCCAGCCTAATCTCACAATACAGAGCACATGCATTCTAAGGTTTCCTCGAATGCGTAGCTGAGGCAGCCCTAGGTACAATTTGCATAAACTATGCAGTAAGCATCTGGTTCCTTGTGGACTCTCAACTCACTGGTTTAGAAAAGAAATGTGAGGGGCAGGCCCGGTGGTGCAGCGGTTAAGTTCACGCGTTCTGCTTCAGCGGCCCAGGGTTCCCTGGTTTGGATCCTGGGTGAGGACATGGCACTGCTTGGCACGCCATGCTGTGGTAGGCATCTACATATAAAGTAGAGGAAGACGGGCATGGATGTTAGCTCAGGGCCAGTCTTCCTCAGCGAAAAGAGGAGGATTTGCAGCAGTTAGCTCAGGGCAAATCTTCCTCAAAAAAGAAGAAAAGAAAAAAAATGTGGTATATATATACACAGTGGAATACTACTCAGCCATATAAAAGACAAAATCATACCATTTGTGACAACACAGAAGGACCTTGAGGGTATTATGCTAAGTGAAATAAGCCAGACAAAAACAAACACCATAGAATTTCACTCGTACGGGGAAGGTAAGCAAACACATGGACAAGAAGAACACATTAGTGGTTATCAGAAGGGAAAGGGGTGGGGGGAGGGTGAAAAGGTAAAGGGGCACATGTGTATGGTGATGGATAAAAACTAGACTATTGGTGGTGAACATGATACAGTCTAGACAGAAATTCAAGCATAATAATGTATACCTGAGATTTACATAGTTATAAACCAATATGACCTCAATGAAATAATTTGAAAAAAGAAAAGAAATAGAAAAACATTGTATGATTGTCCATCCCTGCTTCAACCGTACTCTGTCAAATTCTCCTTTTTTGGTTCTGTAACTTTGCGGTCATTATACTAAACCCCAGTCCGACTCAGTACAGTTTAAACGTCTGAACGTGCCAACTGGTTCAAGGCATTGCTGCACCCTGTGGCTCGGTGCGAGTCTGGGCTTGGAGCTGAAGATCACGGGGTCTGGAGGAAAGCGGTTCCTTTCCTCTCCTGCTCCTCTGAGTGCGTCATCCTCCAGGGTTGGGTGGATGGAGCATCAAGGAAAGCTATCTGGAGGTGGTGATGCCTAACATCTAGGGGAAGAAAGGCGGAAAGCCACGATCCAGAAGCAGAACACGCCATTTTGAGAGCAGTGCTCATGATTTCATACAGCAGGATCACAGGGTCACGTGGCCATAAGCCTCTCAGAGGAGGCACAGGGACGTCTGCCAACGTTTCAGAGGGGAGAAGCATAGTTAAGTGGTAAAACATTGTGACGATTTCCATATGAATATTGAAATGTGTTATGATTCTATTTTTTTCTTCTGGTGCTATAAAAATATACACTTTTCATAAAAACAGAAATTGAAAGCAAAGGAAAACTACGAGCACTTAGGTAAAACTGACCTCATGATAATGCTACAACTTTGTCATCTCTTTTGAATTGATTTCCGATTCAACCTCTTGGACACACATCTCTGTTCACGTTGATACTCGCAGAGCTTTTCATTGTTTGATATACTCGATTTTGTATGCACGTCTAGTGGATCAATGTTTCAGGTGTGATTGTTTGAGGTTTATTTTATTCCTATTTCTGTTATTTTAAAACTTTTTCAAATAAAATGAGTGTTATCTTCTTTGTCCACAAAGATCCCTGACAGTTCACCACGAGAGTTAAGGTACGGTGCTAATGGGACTAGTGTGGAAAGAACAGAGCATTTTATCACCATCATAATTAATTCATGTAAAGTGAAAATATAATTAGTGAATGAAGCATCTGCGAACCAGCATCCTGTGAATGATTAGAATTGTAAAACTGCTATCAAATTTTGTAAAAGTTTATATCATGGAAAATGTAATTTTGAAGTAAAAACATTTAAGGAAAATCTCAAATTTTAAAGAATCTTACGTTTCTGATTTTTGGTAATTGGTTTACAGCATTATAAAGATCGTGTGTGCTCTTACCAGGCAGATTGTTGTACCAACAAAAATTCATTTGCGGGGCCAGCCCTGGTTAAGTTCAGCACGCGCTGCTTTGGCCGCCTGGATTCAGCTCCTGAGCGCAGACTTACACCACTGTGTTAACAGCCACGCTGTGCTGCTCTCCTACATGCTAAAAAATAAAGGAAGGTTGGTATGGATGTTAGTTCAGGGCAAATCTTTCACAGCAAAAAAAAAAAAAAAAATCATTTGTGGAGAAGGGTGGCTTACAGCATAAGGAGTTTCAGATTAGAAGAGGGCTCCAGAAATTTTCAGAAAACATAAAAAGTAAAACGCATTTGAAACATCATAATATTAGAGTCAATGCCACTTTTAATGACATAATTATTGCTGACAAATTATTATCTGCTCAATTAAGTTCTGATCAGAGAAGTAGACTTTGCTTGAAATTAGCAGTTATTTATGTCTTAGGAAACAATTTATGATAAGTAAATTTTATCTAAGTATAGATGAAGGTTTTGTATTGTTAGAAACTACCATGAAAGTTAAAGCAGAAGAGATATTTCAGTGTATGAGCTCTCAAATCATTTCTTACCAAAGTGTGCAAATTCAAAATCAAACTATTTAAACATTAAAGATTCAGAAATCTTAGAACCTTCTGAATTAGATCAATATTTATTCAATTTGTTTAATAAACTAAGATTAGATTGTCTGAGATACATGCAAAACCGTCAGACTGTTTTAGTTAAAAAGAAACTCAAATTTTGGCAGTGCTGAAGATAGGACTGACAGCATCTGACACAATACAAAACTTATGTGTCAAAAATCAAAGTTAATATTATTAACATTGTTGCCAGAGTGGCCACATAGAATAGGAGTGGACTTTTTTTTTTTAAAGATTTTATTTTTCTTTTTTCTCCCCAAAGCCCCTCAGGTACATAGTTGCACATTTTTTTTAGTTATGGGTCCTTCTAGTTGTGGCATGAGGGACACTGCATCAGCGTGGTTTGATGAGTGGTGCTATGTCTGTGCCCAGGATCTGAATGGGGGAAATCCTGGGCCGCGAAAGCAGAGCCCTCGAACTTAACCACTTGGCCATGGGGCCGGCCCCTAGGAGTGGGAATTTTAATGGGATTGTAATGAATTATAAAGAGGAAGAGCTGAAAGTATCTACACATGCGTTTACCATATCTTTTAGACTTCATAGTAATGCTGTCTCGTGAAGAAGTGAAAGAACTCAAATGCTCTCAAAGTGTTGGTTATTTTCATGGCACTATTAGTGAGAACACGTGTGTGTGCTCAGGGGAGAGATTAGCAAATATTTTTAAGAAAAAAGAAGAAATTACATGCAGCTTGTTCTGTACTTCAAACAAACAACATTGGGTGGTACATTATTAAGAATCATTAACCATATTAATTTAATTGAACTAATAGAGACTATGGTCACATCCCAGTGTTCCAGGTTCTCATGGATGGGTTTTCTTTTTGGTGTTCAAAATGAGAAGCAATGTACCAGTTTTCATCATCTGATAAGAATAATAACTATAGCAACATCATTTGGGGTAGGGCAAAGAAATTATGCCAAAAATAATCTCAGAGTTTCAAAGTTGAGACGTTTCCCTACACAAGAAAAGAAAGAGTTTAAAAGGAAAATACTTCATGGCAATTCAGATAGGGCTTTCTCCCTCAAACCGTAAGAAAAAGAGCAGAAAATTTAAAGGCTTTCACCAAAGATTGAAGGCTACATTACTAAATTGAAATACATGATTTTTGTAGAATGAATTTTGCTAAAGGAAACAAATTTTAGAACTACTTTTTAAAAATAGAATGAACTATTAAATTAAGCTATGGCCAAGTCGGCCAAGAATTATACAAATTTGATGCAAATCCCAGAATTCTGATTTTTTCTTGCAACTTGAAAAGCTCAACTTTATCTATGATTGTTGGTTCAATTGATTGTGGCTATTTGTTCATTCAGTATGCCCTTCACAGTCATGTTTCTCTTGGGTTCTAACCTCCAGATATTTCATTGGCTTGGCCAATTAAGGCAATACATTTTCTATTCAGTACTTCTCAAAAATATACTTAGCATGTAGAAGAAGAGACTCAATGGCATGATGGCAATGGCGAAGAATTGTTTTGTGCTCATCTGCACATGTCCACACACACACACGCATGCACCCACACACACACTCGTGCGCATACACACACATGCACCCATACACACTGAGCAGGCCTGGAAGACTTTGCAGCATTGTGAAAAGTTTGCCACAGCACCTCGCCACACCAACAGAGGTTATAGATAATGCTTTACTAATTGAATCTTCTCTCTAAGAATTTTGTACTTTGCTCGGTGTGCCATCACACTTTAAATTTCAAACTTTAGTTCAAGGCCTAAAAGTGTTTCTAGTTGACGGTGCAGTTTGCAGTCATTGGCATGGCCTGATGGGTAGGCATAACAGTTAGGAAAATATTTATTATATATTATTTCAAAGGAAACAATTATTTATGTTGTTTCATGTTTTTATTATTCCAGAGGAAATATCGTAAGAAAAGCGGCACCTGAAATTTGTTATAAAGCTTTTCACTTGCTTAATTAATTTCTCCTCACACATGATCAATCACTATGACTGGGCAGAACAAACTTCCCTCCCAAGCCTTAGAGTCGAAGCTGCTTCAGAACATGGTAGGATGAAAAGCTACCGAGCTGAAAAGGGGAGCAACAGTACAGTCCAGGAGCTTGGGTTTATATATAAATAAGGTGTTTGTGCTTAAGTTAAATACACATTTATACATACACATACACATACACACATACATATATATGCACAAAGGAAGTGCAAGTTGACTCTCATCCACAGAAACTGAGACATGAAACCACACCCAACAGCAGCTCCCTTACTTTAAGCATCACAGCGGGTTCATGGCACACGGTGTGTTTATACGATGCGCCCCAAGTACGCAGTGAGAAGGCAGAAATAAAGAATTGGAATTTCATCACAATTTCAGTTTGGCAGAGACCATTTTTCTTGTTCTCCATTACTTATATTTCCAAGACCCAGACAAGTGCCTGGCATCCAATGGGCTCTCGGTGTGTGTGTTCTGAATGCCAGACAGGCATAAATCCTTCATTTCTGGAATGGGGGAAGGGAAGACAGCTGGTTAACTTTGGACTGAAATTGCTCAGTTGCAGTGGCCCTTGGCAGTTGGGAAGGCAGGGGGAGACGAAGTTTGGTCAGAAAGGTCTGAAGACGGTATTTGAAAGGGTAGAAATTATATATGTCAGAGGCTGGGAAGAGAAAGCCCGTGGACAGATTGTCTGCCTGGAATATTGAGAAACAGTCCAAAGCATAACAAGAGGGGTCTTAGAGGATAGAGGACCCTAAAGCACAAAAGAGCCATTTTAATTTGATTTAAAAACAACCTGACTGTTACTCCAAAACCTGAGAAAGGAACTAACTTGGTCTTTCATATAAGCATCAAAAAGATGATACCCCTTGTGTAGAAATATTTTGAGAAAGGAACACAGTAGTTAAGCAGAAGATAGTTTTTCAAGTCCACGTGTGAAAATGCTTTAGAGATGGGGAAGGGTTAGGATAGATTTGAAATACAAAGGAGAAATGAATGAAAGACGTTCATCCATTCATTCAATCATATTTATTGAACACTTATGATGGACCTTTGCAGTAGACAAAACTGGAAAAATACCCTTGCCTCCATTTACTTACATTTCTTGAACATGAAACCAAAAAACAAAAATAAAAGAGGGAACCATGTAGAAGTCTGTAAGATTCTGTAGACAGAAAGAAAGATAAGGAAGCAGAGACAAGGCCGAGGAGCTCAAGAAAGTGGTGGGTGTATTTTCATGCAGGGTGGTCAGAGACCGCCTCACGGAGATCTCATTTACGCCATGAAGGAAGTTCTAAAGTCATTTATGTTCTGGAAGGCCAGAGACACTCTCATATTACAGGGAAAGCAAATGGCATAAAGACTTCAGAGCAAGTTGAGTTCATAAACTTTGTTTTAATAATTGAACGCTTTCCTCATAAGATCTAATTTAGCGACCCATTCAAATAATCTATGGGAAGTTTTTTTTTCTCATACTATATTAGAGGATTGAGGGATAGTTACGATTCTCAATGTCTTTCTAATTGGCTTCTCTTAAAAATATTTCTTTCCATTCATTAGATGCTCACTAAGGCACTCCTATGGCTCTTAGGAGCTGTAAAGGTAAGTGAGTTTCAAACCACCATCCCCTGGGAGAAGGAACAGTAGCAGGGTTTAAGTAATTTGAGAGGAACATTAATTCAATAATATAAAACAAAGGGTCCCAGAAATGCAAGGAGAGAGAGAATGGTCTAAGGGAGAAGCCAAGCGTCCTGTGGAGGTGTCCGTCTGTGGTGGGGAGAACGCTGAAAGGCTTAGGGGTAGCTGGTGCGCCTCTCCTGGAAGGAGTGGGAGGAGCAGAGAAAAAGCCAAACCTTCTTTGGGGGTCATGAAGAACAAAATATAGAAAAGCCTGCAAAAATCATTTCTAGTCACATACTAATGAACAAAAAACAAGCAATTTGTTCTTTGAGTAGGACTTGTTAAAGTCTCACCATCTCCTAATTCCAGCTCTGCTGCTAACAGCCATGAGACCGCAAGGCCTCCGGTTCCTCACCTGTGGAATGAGGGGGCTGGTGTTCCATAAGGTCCTTTAGTTTCAAAGACGTTGTGGCCTGCAATGCCAGTGTCGCTCTATCATTGACAATTCAAGCAGTATTTATAACTTCAAAAATTATAGACAACCATTCCGCTAATCATCAGCCTTATATTCCATCATTTCAAATTTTCGAAGACCTTGCCGGTATCTTTTTACTTTAAACTGACAATTGCTTTTATTTTTTTTACAGCGCTTCTTCTTGAAACTCCTCTAGCTGTGTAAGTGAAGTCCCTCTGTGTTCTCTTTTATTTCATCTTTCTTTTGAGTAGATTTCTGGTTTTGCTACTGAACCAAGGAGATTTGACCTAAATAAAGTGCCAATTTGGAAAGACACATGAGGAAAAGGGAGAAATGGTGACAGTCACAAACGATAGTGAGCAGATGCAGTAGTGGGAGACAGTTCAGGCTCTGCTTTAATTGAGCTGCCTACTAGAAGACACCCTTATATTGTACTTTCCAGTATGGCATTTTAAAACACATATACAGGGTGAGTTATTGATTCTTTAGGAAAATGGCTTGAAAACCATACTGCTTTAAACTTTGGCTTATATTTTTGCAAAGATATTTTTTCCTTTTTATTTTTCTTAAAAACTCCTAGTTACCAATTGGTTTTTCTTCACCAAATTTTCTGCCTATGAACGGCAAGAAGCCATAACACACTACTTTTGTGTTGTGTGTTGCCTGTTCTCCCTAATGGGAACCCTGTGAATCACAGAAGAATTGAAGGCCATGTGTCTACAAACAGATTCAGACAGTTGCTAGGTCCTGTCACTACTATTGCTTTAAAAATAAAACTACACAGTTCTTCAAAAAAAATAAAAATAGAATATTATTTGTCAATTCCACTTCTTGATACATACCAGAAAGAATTGAAAGCAGGGTCTCAAAGAGATGTTTGTATACCCGTGTTCATAGCAGCATTATTCACAATAGCCAACAGGTAGAAGAAATCCGTGTCCATCAATGGATGAGTGGATAAACAAAATGTCGTATATACATCCAATGGAATATTATTTGGCCTTAAAAAGAAGGGAAATTCTGACACATGCTACAACATGGATGAACCTTGAGGACATCATGCTAAGTAAAATAAGCCAGGCACAAGAGGAGAAATACTGTATGATTCCACTTATGTTAGGTATTCACAGTAGTCAAATTCATAGAAAGCAGAAAGGAGAAAGTGGTTACCAAGAGCTGGGGGCTGGGGAAAATGGGGAGTTATTGTTTAAGGGGACAGAATTTCAATTCGGGAAGACAGAAACATGACGGAGATGGATGGTGGTGATGGTTCCACAGCAATGTTGTTAATACCACTGAACTCTACACTTAAAAAATGGTTAAAATGGTACATTTTATGTTATGTACATTTACCACAATAAAAAGTTAATAGAAGTACAGCTCGTCTTCCTAGGAGATGATAGAGCCTGTGATCTGCCAGTCCCTTCTCGTGCCATCTTGTGATTTTTACACTGTGGTAAATATAGAGACTGGATAGATCATTTGTTGGACAGCATTGAGAGACAGCTGTGTCAGGTGAAGTGCTCAAGTCCCATTTCTGGCTGCTGAGAAGCCCTATCAGGATGTTTTGACTCATTACTCTGAGTCTTCATCAGCTGATGAAACTAATTTTTTTTTCATCAGCTGATTAAGATTCAAGATAATGAGTCAAAACATGCCAGTAGTAATTCCCAACAGCGTTGAAGACAGAATGTTAACTTTTCCACGCACATATATGCGTGCAGACAGACACGAAATGAACCAACACAGCCTCCCGCATATGGAAAAGTTCATTTCGTTAATGAAAGGGGTGGCAGTTACCACACACACCTAAAAAGGAGAAACAAAAAATTAGCTGACCAAACAATTGAATTGGTTGCTAACAATTTTAATAAGAAGAGAGAAATAGCATGAAATTAGCTCATAAAAGAACGTAACTGGAGGAAAGAAAATAAAAATTGCACAGGAAATTGCTATGCACAAATTTGAATGGATTCTAGGAAAACCGAAATTCCAAATGCTTTGAGTTTCCTCTTGAATCAACAAATGCACTTCAGAATGTTTTTGATGGCACTTGTATCTAAGCTTAAAGTTCCAGGAATTTTCCACAACTGTTATGCATTCTGCGGGCCTTTGTCTGACTACAGAATATTGAGTTTAACCAACAAAAGCATTTGATTGAATACTATACCCCTTAATATCAGATATGTATGTATTTTAAATTCCATTAGGCATCCATTGGGAAAGTACCTAATATTTGGAATGCGTTGCTTAATGTGCTAACTGATCTTATTTGTTTGTAGTGCTCACTGTCAGAGAGACCAAAAGCACAGTGATGGTTATTGCTGTTGAAAGGATTCTATGTGGGTGTGAGCAGAATGGTTAATGGGCCAGGAGTCAAGGGAGTTAAATATTTACTAAATCTGGGAATAGTCCAGCATTCTAAAAGCCGAGGAAGACTGGACATAAAATCTTGTACATACCAGCCTAGGTTTATCTCTTTCAGTAGTTTGAGTAAATCAACTTATAAGATCTGCTAAGAAAAGTCCCCTCCTAAAAATATCATACATGCTAAAATATGGCATGAAATGTCTCAATGGTAAACTGAAAGCATGGTTTACTCTGGGAACAAACAATGGCTGTGATCCTAATTCTTTGAATTGCAACAAGTGAGTATGCAATGCTTTTAAATGCAAGATTCAGACCAGCTAAGAGACTGCGTTCTCCCATACACGATTAAGGAAAACTTCTACCTACAGCCGCTGCTGATGGACAGGCTCGATGAAAGCCTTCTTACAAGAACACTCGGTTAGAATTTTGTCTGAGGTTTTGGGGGGAGGGAAATGCATAGTGCTAAAAAGATAAACATCTTTTTTGCTGGTTTTTTCTTCTTTTTTCTCTGACTGCTATATTTCTGCTGTGCCAGTGTCTGCCATTTGCAGAAGATACCATCACTTAGCTTATTAGGAAAGCATCGGTTCTACTTAGTGTTCAATTTAAAATGTGCTACTTAGAGGTACCACCTCTAAGAGACCAGCTTATGCAGGGAAAGTCTTAATTGACACATGATTTACTACATGAAGCAAAACTTTACTTGGATAGGCTGAAATGCTGTGTTGAGGAAGAGCCCTTTATATGGTTTTATGGGCTTGTCTTCTCATTGGGAGCATACATTTACTAACTGTATAATTGGTGGCACAGTTCTTCCGTCATAAACATTGTTATCAGTTAATTAAACTTGAAATGCAGCTTTGTTCTCCAACATGTTTTGTCAGATTGTTTTCCTTATTTATTTATCATCATAAAATTTTACTTGGTGACTGGCAGCTTCTCAGCCCTCCAATAATAATATAAATCAAAACATAAGATTTTAGTCTTCATGCAATTTCCTTTTGGTCTGAAAATATGAAACCAGATGTTTTTGGCATGCTAAAGATGCTTTTCATCTTTTTTTAGATTCTTTCAGTGCAGTCAAAGTAAATGCATTTTTAAAACCAACTTATGAAAGTTAAATTTCCTTTGTTCATCTCAGTGGAGTCTGGTTTGCATTGATGCAGTGGCACTGAGAGACCTTTCAGATAACATACAGGATTTCTTGGAGGAATTACACATGTGGGGCTCAGAGCTCAAAGGGCAACAGAAACTGTATTAATAGCAGATCAGTAGACCATGAACTGTGATTCACGAGAAGGTCTCCCCAAGCAGCGCGCCTAATGGTGGAGGTTCAGGTTGGACAACAACCAATATGATCTTGACTATCTGTTATCGGGGTGATGTGCCTAATTTGTCCACATAGTTATCACATACTTGTTCCAGCTTGAAAATGGGGGGCCCGTGAAAGCACGGCCATTGGAATTTCCTGTGACAGTGAATCTCATTTCAGTAGATATTACCATCTATCTTAGCCTAAGGCTATCACTAAAACATCTAAACATTCCCAGATGGAACCTGCTTCACCGATATTAGAGGGATTTGATGTTCCTGGAGAGACTTGGGGTCAGTAAATAGGAGCAGGAATAGAGTGGCACATAGACTAATCTCATTTGTTCTCGGCCTCAGATTGCCATTATGGCCCTGGGCTATTTTGTGGTCTGGGTATTGGAACTCTTAGGACAGACTGAAATACTTTGGGATCTTGGTGGGTTGGTGTATGGAATTATTTCTAATCAGCTTTGCTATCTAAACTTTGATGTGGTTCCCCCCATCGTCAGTCTCCAGCTTCTTTGCATAAATTCCACAGCCCAGTGCACAGGACATTACTACCTCTTCACCACTGCCCACAACAATTCTAGCAATCTCTGTATTCATAGAGCAGGACTTTCTGCTCCTTACTCTGCCTGATTTTCAAGCAAGTTTTCCCAGAGAAACACTTTTCCAAATATGCACACTTCACGAACTTCCTTATGACCCACTGCAATCGACTTTCCATTCTGCTGAATTTACTGTGTCAAAAGTCACCAGTGGTCCCTTAATAGCCAAGTACAATGTCTTCTTACAATCTTCCATGTCAATGACCTCTGCTGCATTCACCTCTTCCTTCTTAAGTTTATCCTCTCTTGCCTTACACAAACCAAGCTCTTTTGGTTCTTCTGTTTCTCTGACCTGGCTTCCCAATACCTTCTGTTCCTTCCTCTTTCTCTACCTGATTCTACCCCACTCTGTGGGTTCTGCCTTTGGTTTTCTTCCATCTTCACTCCTCATCATCTTCTGAGTGTGATACTGACTCCCATGACTATGTGCTGATGTCACCATAATTCTATCTCTCGTCAAAATCTTGCTCCTATGCTGAAGAACCCAGTAGACTTCTTGCCTAGTAGAAATCCACACACAAATTCAGAATTTAAAAAAAACTCATCCTTACTCAAATTACTGTTTTTCCAAAATAGTCAAGCCTAATTAATATCACCCAGACATCTAAGCTAGAAACCTACTGGCCATTCCTTCACATAGAGTACCCCACATCCACTTGCTCACAGCCTTCAAATCTACTTTTGAGTTATCTTTTAAATATGTCCAATTCATTCTGTTAATACTAAAAACAAACAAAAGAACAGTATTTAAAGTAATTAGGGAATATTTGGTTCTCTGGAAGTGAGTAAGCATTTCTTCATGTGTGCATAAAGATTCTTGCCATGCTAATTTCAAACCATATAACATAAACCACTACCTTCTCACAAGTCTGAACTTCAGTGACACAAGAAAATGGAAGATGAGATACAAGCTTAACAAATGGAGGGAGGAAATGGCAAACAGAGAAAAGGCAAGAAAAAAGGGATTTCCCCAAACCAACTTTTTCTCTTATTTTCTTATTTTGAAGAATGGTACTGAAATCCATTTTGTCAATGCAAGTCAGGTTTTTTTTTCTTATTTCTTCTTTTTTTTCTCAGCCTTTAGGTACAATTAGATTAAGAATGCTCTGGTTTCTACCTCTCTATCATCTTCCATAGGCATTCCCATTGCTACTGACCCATTTCACATCCTTTCTGTATCACATCTCATCTTCTGCTGTGTGTGTCCCTCCAGTCTTTTTCTTACTGCTGTTGGTCACCTTTCTGAAAACAAAAGCTTCTTAAATTCTTTGATGCTGCCTCATTACTGTCAGGATAAAGTCCATACTTCCTAGTGAAATGATTAGAGTCATCTCGTTGGTGCTTATCTCTGTTGTCGTTCCTTTGTCACCACACATTTAGTTGTGCTGAATGAGCTATGTTTTTAAAGTACCATTCTGATCCCCACTTTGTCTTTACTAATGCTCTCTTGATGTCCTTCTCTCCCTCATAATCTACCAGACGTCTACCACCTGTCCAGTGAGCTATGCTCCACAAGTCAGCTAAAGCATCACTTATTCCAAATCTCTCCGACGGCCTAGGTAGAACTCACCTAACCATACTTTTCTTCTTTCTCCTTAGAGAACTTTTACCGTCTTCCGTCTCTCAGTGTCTGTAGCACCATATGATGAATTTTGTACACAGTTTCATGAATTAGGCTAAAATTCCTGAAGTTCTAGAGCCATTCTTGGCTATGCTTGGTGTTCTAGTTCTTAACATAATGTCTGGCACTTAGTAGACGATGTGATAGAGAGCAGGGTGCCCATTCTCACTAGCCAGGAGCACGCCAAACCCTATGAACCACGTGCCTATTTTCCAGACCTCTGTTCTTAGAGTCTTGATCCTGGTTCCATCACCTACAGGTCAGCCTAATCTCTCTCTATTTTTATTGCATCTTGTGTCAAATGGTAATAACAATATGACATACCTAATAGCATTAATGAAAGGAAAAGAAATTAAAAACAATAGCGTGTCAAATGCTTAACACAGTGCCTCATATACAGTAACTGCTTAAGGAATGCTAATTGTTATCATCAGCTGATCAATGTGTGCTTCTTAAATGAAGAAATTATTTTAAAAAGTACAGGAAAATATAAAAAACTATCAACTCCCTGAGACTAAGAGTCATGCCTTGAGTTGCTTTTGGGATTTTTTGCTTTTGCTGTTTTTTGGTCCATATTCTCAGCACAACGTCAAACTCAAAATACGACTTCCATACACAGAGTTGAATGCTAGATCAAAAAGGTAATACGTAGGCAAGTTCAAATTTGGGGAGAGGGGAGGTTAGATAAACACAAAGGGAAAGGAAGTCAGATGGGAGAGGGAAATCAGCAAAGTGTCCTGAACTCAGTGATCTATGAGCCTCTGAGTGAAACAGCAACTGTTCTCCTGAAGTACAACAGAGAACAGACTGCAGAATAATGCATTGACTGAGGTGGTTGTAAGAGCATCCTAATAGTCATTTTCTTTGCCCTTCTCCTTTTTTTTTGTGAGGAAGATTCGCCCTAAACTAACATCTCTTGCAAAGTCTCTTTTTTATTTTGCTTGAGGAAGACTAGTCCTGAGCTAACATCCGTGCCAATCTTCCTCTACTTCGTATGTGGGATGCTGCCACAGCATGGCTGATGAGTGGAGTAGGTCCACACCTGGGATCCGAACCCACGAACTCAGAGCCCCTGAAGCAGAGCACATGGAACTTTAATAACCACTTGGCCACGGGGCCAGCCCCTCCCGCTTTTCTTAATTATCATTATTTGAATCAATTATTTTCTCGAAGCTTTACAGTTATGCACTGATTATCAAGCATATCTCAGGGTTAATGTTACCTCTCTGTAGATGTACCCAGATTCCTGCTTCCATACAGCCCTTGCTAAGCACCCCCTCCTCAGATCAAATCTCACTCTCAGTGATGAGCTTGTCTTTGAGAAGCACTGGGCTCTAAATTTGCTTTTCAGATTCCAGAAAGTGACTAAGAAAAGAGGACCTTTGTGGCCTGATCATGTTTAAATTATTCTTTCAGAAAACTTCATTGTGCACCTACTAGGGGTAGGAAACTAGAACCATATTTCCTGTTAAATAAGCTAAGTACGACTTGTTTGAACTGTATTTACAAATTTGAAACATATTACAAGACACTTATGGGAAACTCCTGAGATCCCCTGATCTCACCATGCAATATTTTGTTGTGTTCTCATTGGAAGAAGACAAATTAGCAGGCTTCTCATTGGAAGAAGACAAATTACCCTTTGTTGACCTTAGGAGAGAAGTATCATGGTCACCTGTAAAGATTACCTTTACTGGATAGTTTATTTGTGTCTCTGCCCTCAGGTACCTTCCCCATCGTTCTGCTCTGTAGCACAGTGTGCTAATAACTGAAAACTACACTTCCCAGAATCCCTTGCCCACTGGCTTCCTGTTAGTTTCAGCCAAAGGAAGCACTGACTGGACATTAGGGGGCAGGTAGACAGAGAGTGAAGCCGTAGTATTTCTACCCCATGTCTGTTTCTACAGACTTCTCCAGCAGTGACTTTGTCTCTCCTGACAGTCTGTTCCCACAAAGTTGATTCATCCTCCAAGGCCCAGATTCCTGGGCCCAGGCACATGCCTCTTCCCTTTACACCTCCAATCCTTGGGGTGGTAGCTACATCCTACAGTTGTTAATCTCTGGTTTGTTTCCCTTCGCCCTCTTTTCAGATCTTCCAACATCTCTGTAACTTGCTTTTGTATGAGACTCCCATAATAAACCACCTAGTTATGAACTGTTTCCCTTACAGACCCTGACTAATAGAACCAAAAGTACCTTCTACAGTCTTTGTGGCCCACGTGGGATATCTCTTCTCAGTGTGCACTTCACGGGTAAGCTACCTTGCTACAAGCTCTTTAGAGACCACCTTTAATCCTGGCAGAGAAAAGCTTCAGATTGGTTTTGTTCTACAGCTTCCCTGGGTTTGAGGGTCTCTTTCTGAAGGGTCCATTGAGGCATGCTAGACAGCAATTGCTAAGAAAGAGATGGTGTTAAACAGGCAGGCTGCCTGGAGCCTTGGCTTCTAAGGGTCTCTTCTGGAAGGCAGTTTGTCTGTGATGGAATATTGTTTTGAATGTGACAAAATAATGTTGTCATTGTCTGCCTGAGCTTTCTTCAGCAGCATTACTGAAGGGTATTCAGCACTTTTATCATATGCTGCATAACTTTCAGAAGGGAATAATAAACATCTAAAAAAAAAAAAACCACACACACATTCTGATGGAAACCTCCAGATATCAAGACCCGGATCATCAAAGGCAGTAACTCTACATTGGTTATCACTGGTGAATTATAAACGTTTCTTTAAATAGTCAATTGATCATCTTGTCTTCAGTCTTACCTACACCCAATTTTCAATTCTGCTGAAAGAGTGGTTATACCAAAAAAAAAAAAAAATGAATCATGGCACTTAAAATCTGTATTGGATTTTCATAACTTTCAGGATGAAGACTAAATATTTAAATGTGGCCTTGTCCCTGGTACTTTTTGTTTTTTATTATAGATTTCTAAGAGGTTAGTGTACACAATTTTGATGATTTGATAAGTACAATTAAAAGGTTAATATATTAAACTTGATAGAACTTCGTAAGAGAACTTTTGTCACAGTGTCTCTGAAACTGGTTGATTTTAAACTTTTAGAATAAGAAAGTTTGCCATTGTTTTGAGTTACATAAGTTCCTGACTTTAAAATAATTGTACACTGTCTAGAAAGGAGAAATTCCAAATAATAGCTGATTACAAAATATTGTTTTGCATTTAGTACACATTTTATAATATACACACAATGAAATTTTGGGGCTTTTTTTTTTTAGGGAGGATCAAAATTTAAGTCAGAATCACAAAATAATGTACTTCTTCAGAAAATAGAATTCACTTAACTAGAAAAGTTTCCTTCACATTTTAGCAAATGCACAGTGGAAAAACATGACACTAACCATTTCATTTGGTATAATAAACACACACATATCCACGAAAGGAATTTGGATCTAAATTATTTTTTATAAGAAATGGATATGTTTATCACAGACTCAGTACACACCATACAGATAACAGAATTAGTTCTTAGGTTTTGATCATTGCCAGAATAAGCACATTTCCGGATTTATTTATTTTTTTTCCCAAAGGTTGAGTAAGACATAACAAACACTTCCTGCCACAGGCATGGCGTGGCGGTAGGTCGGATACCTGGGTTATATAAATCTTTATGCTGAGCGTTTATGACATTTCAACGTAGAAGTTCATTCAATTTGATGATTGAGGCAGCAGGCAATTATGACATTAAACAGTTCACAGACCTTAACCCAAGACCCAAATGGTTTAATTTTTTTAATGGCTGACTTTGCCTCGCCTGATGTGTGCAGACCAATGCAGAGGTTAAAACCTTCACCCATCTTAATTGCCCCTGCTTTGTTGCAAGCACCACTGACTGCCTTCTAGCTCCAAATGTCTTTAGTTATTAAAAATTATCAATAGGAAGTAATAGAAAGTAATCCAGACTTACATTGGTGATACAATTGGCCACATATGCCCTAGTGGAGCATAAAATAAGAAAGATCGTTACTATTACTACTGAAGTGTCATATCGAAGAACATATTCTAAAAGTGAATCACATTATGCCTGTTCAGTCAATTATTTCTACTTGCAAAGACAGAGCTTCTTCCTGAAGATGACTTTCCTTTCTTAAGTTAAGACATGGTCTTAGATTCAAATGTGTACTTGAGTCTGAAGATGCTATTCACCAGAATAACGAGACTGGGGGAAACATTAAATTTAAATAAAAGTCACATAGAATTTTATTGTGATAAGTACATTTGTACTCAATATTTCTTTTGTTCCTGAACTCACTGCTATTAATAGATTGGTATCATATTAAAATTCTATAATTTTCACAATTACCTAAAATTGAATTGATTTTTCAGTATTGCTTAGCAAATATCATCACTGTTGAATGTGAAGTCTAGATAGCAGCCATAGTCTTCTAGAAAGATGGCTGAAGCAATGCTTACTGAGGCAAGTGAGTTTAGCGAATGTTCAATATCTTAAGGAATGCCTCTTAGACTCATTAAAAAATCCCTGAGATGGGAGTTTGAAATGCTTGTTGGTTACCTAAGAAAGGCCAAGTTTGCATCAATTCTCTTATCTAGGGCTCGAAATATATTTTACTAATCATAGCGATAGAAAGGAACATCAAGTGTATTTTAATTAATTTATTCTTTCCTATCATCTGCAACATAAAGCCATTTTCAAAAAAGTACAGAACCCTTTGACTGTAGATGTGGTTTCCTTAAAGAGGCTTGACTGTATTTTGTCGATCGATTAATATCAAGCTGGGTTGATGTTTATCAAAAATCATACCCTGTTTCATCTCTCCTAAGAAAAAATGTCCCACTTTCAGCCCAGCTTCCTTAGCAATTATATTTTGAATTCTTCAGATAAAAACAAGGTAGTTTATATTATTTTGTCAATAGAAGTTGCTTTATCTTCTTGGAAAGTCATTTGATAATCCAAGTTATCCTGCCCATTACTCTGAAAGACATTTCCAATCAGAACACTAATGGTTCTAGAGCTAGTTGTGATGGCAACTAGAGGTGGGCAGGGGATAATCGATGGCCCGAATCCCCCTCTACGTCACTCTTGACTGGAACATCAGGTCTTGGGCTTGATGAAGTCTGTGCTGGTCCCACAAGAGACAGAATGTGCCAGATAACTTTATCATTCACAGCAAAATTCATAATTGTCAGCCATGAATGGATTTTAGAAGGTCAGGGATTTCTTACCTTAAATCCAAAATTTTGTAATTATATATGTTTATTTTTTCTATGGAAAAGTTTCAAGTATTCTTCAGCTTCTAGTTGATGACCTAAAAAATGTTAAGAAACTCTGCTTTGTTTGATACTCACTGGGCATGCTCTATCCTAGTCCCCCACAAGTGGAAGACGTTACCATATCAGAAGAGAATTACCAGAATATAAGTGGCTGGTTGTTACCATTGTTCAAGCCTGAGCCTCTTAAACACATGAACATATGTCCACTTGACTGGGTTATTTATATTTGATCCTCCATCAAGTCTCTCTTCTACATTCCCCTAATAGCTTGTTCTTATCACTCAGTGCTTCCCATAGCTGTGACATTCTTACTTATTTTTCTCTCTCTCTGCCAAGACTCTGAGTGTCTCCTTGTCTACTCATTCTGTACTCCACAGCATGTAGAACAAAGTCCTGGCACATGAGAGCTACTCAATAAATGTCTGATGAATAAATAAATGAATGGATAAATGAATGAATGGAATGTCCAGAGGTGATACAACCAGCTCATTTTCCCTGAGGTCTAGATTGAAACTGAAGTTGATGACTTCGAGAAATACAGCCATAGGAGGTTAAACTGGGACACAAGATGTTTCATAGAGGAGCGGGTCTAGGAAATCTGCTAAAACTTATCAGAGTTATAGAAGACAATTCACTATCAACTATCTAGACTTTTAATTTACTCAAAAGTTCTGCTTCTAAAATCATATCTCATTTAAAAGTCCGTCCTTCCTTCATGTCTATGAAATCGGGCCCTGCAACTTCTCACCTCCCTATTACTGCCACCCACCATATTCCAGGCCACCCTTGTCCTCACCATAAGCATTGTCTGCTGCCCACCCCTCTGTCATGAGCCACATTGTCTCTTTCCTTTGATTCCTCACTCTCCTTAGATGTAGTTCTTTCTACTCCTCACGTACTAAATAACATTACTGTAATAATATCATCTAATGAAGGCTTAACATCTCAGGCACCATGCTAAATGCTTTCACTCAATTACCACATTTGATTCTCATAACAACCGATATTAAACTATTTTGATCTCCATTTCAAAATTGAGGCATCTGAAGTTACAAGAGGTTCCAAGTTGCACATCTGCCTCATCCTTCTCGAATGAACTCAGGTGGTTTTTCCTACAGGAAGCCTCTTCAGACCCGGCAGGCCCAGGTAGTCACTCCTCCTGCCTTTAGCAGGGCACCCTGGTCACTGTTTGACTGTTACCTGTGTGTAACTCAGGACCCCAAATGACACTCTACATTTCTTGAGTATGGGGCCATGTTTTTTGAATCATTATAACCCTAGGGCCATGAACAACAACTCTTACTTGATAGGGACTCAATACTTTTTCATTTTATTTTTGTTTTGTTTTTTATAATTTGTTTGTTTAAATAACAGCTAGCTCTTGACCCTTGACTCATTGTCTTCCTTTCCACTGACTCTTCTTGGACCACACATTCAACACTAAGATCTCACCTCAGAAGTGACTCATCTTTGTCCTCATACCACCAATCCACTTGTCTTTTCTCTTTATACTCCCAGATGACAATGGTACTGACAAAATGCCCTACTTATGTCACTTTCCTAGTCTAGAACTGCACACAAACATGTACATGGCAGAACAGTTAACAGCACAGACCCCAGAACCAAGCTGCCTGAGCTCATATCCCAGCCCTACCACGTACAGGTCTGTGACACTGGGTAACTTATTAACCTCTCAGAGTCTCCAAATCCTCATCTATATAGTGGGGGTAGAAAAGGACCTACACAAGGATGTTACGAGGAATAAATGAGCCATTAAATGAGTCATTAAATTTTATATATATATACATATATATATATATATATCTCATATGTGTGTGTATGTATGTGTATATATACAGCCTATTCTTGTTATTTTGGTAGTTATGTTCTACAAAGTTGTTTGAAACGTGAAATAGTGAATATTGTGCCATTGCTCCTAGGGGAAATACAGGTTTAGGTTCCTGCAAGCCTCGGGTCAAAACATTTTCATCAACTGATCAACAACCTTGTGTATTGTATGGCTTTTTTAAAAGACATCTAATTTATATATATATATATATATATATATATATATATATACGTATAGTTCACAGCCAACAGCAGTAGAACTCAGGCCTGAATAAAGCTCATCTAAGACACAAGTTTTCTGTGTCAGATATGTCACACTTTTTGTGCTTACAAACACTAGCCAGCACTTCAGCACCACACTTGGAGGTCATTTTAAACAGAAAAATGACCAATGATAGGCACAACAATGAGAAAATGTGTCACTAAATAAGACCGTAAGAAGACACTTGTTTACAGTGTGACAGCTGAAACAAGACCGAACAGTACCATTTTGTTCCACTTTGGGATATTGGGCAACTCAAAAATTTGCATATTAGGCAACTCGAATTTTTCACCACTCTGCACATGTCCTCAGATGACTGCAAAAGCACTATGGGTATCAATTTTGGGGGGACAAATCAATTTTAGCAAGTGGGCAAATTCATAAATATGGAATCTGCAAAGAATCGACTATACACACACACATATACACACACATATTATCAGCCATTTTCTGAGGGACAGCGGTCTCCGCATATCTGGTTCCAAGTCAAGTCCTCTACCTTTGCCCTCACCACTTCTTACAGCACTTGGTTCTGTCACCCATTCCATTTCTTCTACCTCCAGCCCTTCTTTTGGTATATGCTCAAATCTCTCCAATACAGAAAGAAACAGAATGAAAGAAAGAGAGAGAGAGAGAGGAAGGAAGGGAGGGAGGGAGGAAGGAAGGTAGGAGGGAAGGAGGGAAGGAAGGGAGGGAGGGAGGAAGGAGGGAAGACAGACACACGCACTCTCTTGAGCTGACATTCGCTTGTAACATTAGCCCCATTTCTCTCCTCTCCTCCTGACTGGAAGTTTTCCGTACACTAGTCCTCCCACACTGACTCTAGTCCTTCACCTCCCACCCGTGCTTCAAACTACCACAATCTGGCTTGTGTAGCAACGTTGCTCCTGACCCTGCTCTTCCTAAGACTACCAACGACTTCTTAATGACCAAATTCTACAGAAACTTTCTAATATTGACTTCTCTGGGCTACTTTCCTGAATTTGACGCTGCAAGTCACTTCCCACTTTAGAAACTCACTGATTCCCTTGGATTCTACCATATTACTGACTCACACAACTCAGGGTGTCTTTTTGCTGCCACTTCCCTGGATTCTGCTTCTCTTCCTGCCTTTCAGATGTCATTGCTCCAAGGCTTCCTACCTCAGCCTTCTCCCCTCTTGCATAAATATGCTTCATAACTTCCAATGTCCTGATGATGCTCATACATGCTTCCCCAGTTCGGCCACACCCCAATTTCCCATCACACCTTTGTTCATACTCTCCTCCTCGTCTGGATGTTTTTCCACTGGTCCACCCCTCCTTGCCTGTCCATACCTAAGCAACGTTTAAGATTCAATCAATGTCTTATAAGATTTAAAGTTTCTTTTTATATATACAACACAATGACACTCACACAGATGAAAGGAAGAACACTCTGCTACTTACAGCTCCAAAACAGAAAAGCCTACCAGGCAAGACCACAGAGAGGCTTGTCCCCAGGGACAGGGTAACAGCAAGCTGAAGCTGTAGGGGCAGTTATACATGGTATGCATGGTGGAGTTGCCTAGGTTTCATGGCTCCCTGTGGATTGGCTAACTTGAGTACTTCTATGGGGTTCCTGGGCATCTAGGCTGTTCCTGCTTGTGTGGTACCTGGCCCCAGGAAGATTAGAGTGGGTACCTAGTGGCCCTAAAGGGTGAGATCCCAACCAGAGAAGTGTCCGGGGTATGGTCTAACCAGTTGCTCAAGAAGAAGAACTGTCCAGCCTTAGCCAGGACCTCAAAACTGAATCAAGATGACATTAAAACAAAACAAAACAAAACTGTCCCTTACAGCTGCATCAGTTTCTCCAGTGAGATTAGGAACTTCCCTAGGACCCCATGTCCTTGTCTTAGGCATTGTATTACAGCTTCCCCCTTAGGGATCTGTCCCCTGTAGGTGACTGTTAGCTTTAACGGCAAGAACTGCGTCTTGTTAATCTTTGTACTCCAGGACCCAGCACGCAGTCCAGCACACAGAAGATGCTTAATAAATATTTTCTCAACAAATTAATTAAATGCAAAAAATAGAGAATAAAATAGAACATCACCTGGATCTTGGGAAAGAAGTACTCATATTTAAAAATGTGACCTTTGGGGGAAAAAAAATCAATGCAGAGCAAATGTAAGAAACAAGTAAAGGCCCTAAAGTAAAACTTAGTGTTCAAGTGAACTAGGTATTAAGTTGCTATGGGAAAAAATTAATTCATTTGAGGGGAGATGAGAGGGGTATAACAGAGATTAATTAAAATTTAGTTTATCAGATTTTTCTCAGGAGATTGGCAATTTAGTCAGTAGAAAATCTTATTTAAGAGCATAAGTATATTTCAGCTCATAAGCGCAATGCATGATAAAATGAAAAAGAGAATACCAATGTACTTACCATTTTAGTAATTACCATTTTAGAATTTGATATGCTCTAAAATTCTAAATCTAGAAAATAAAAGTCTCAGGGTAAAAGTTTGCAACTATCTCAGTATGATGAATTTTTTAAATGCCAGATGCATGGGATCGTCAATGATTTTCATGTCCCTAAAGCTAATGGACACTTGTTGGTATTCATCTTACTTATCTGTCCAGACACCTGTGGGACTACTCTATCCAGAAGTATTCTCTTCTCTCGGCTTCTTTATATCAGTCTCTGCTGGTTTTCCTCTTGTTCTCTGACTGCTCCTTTTTGCCTTCATTTCTGACCCCTCCTCCTTAACCCCATCTCTAAATATTCAATTCCTAAGGACTCAGGCTTGGTCTTCACTGTCTTCTCTATCTATACCCTCCCTCAGAGATATTACCTGCTCCTCTGGCTTTAACTCACATGTTTATGCCAACAACTCATACCTGTGTGCCCAGTTCAAGAGTTGATTAGGGCAGCGATTAAGAGTGCACGCTCTCAAGTGGACAGCCTGATTTTCAATCCTGGTTGGCCACTTTTGCCCCCATGTCCACATCTATAAAATGAAGATCATAAATAATAACACAGGAATGTGTGGGAGTTAATCTGAGAGTAGCAGCACCAAGCACAGAGTAAAAGCTCAATGGAATTCAGCCACTAGCATCCCCAAGATTCCCAGCATGTTTCTGGACACCATGACTTATCTCCAATGTAGCCGCCATTGTCTCCCAGCGGTCCGTTGCCACAGCTCCTAACTGGTCCACTCCCTTTTCTTCTTTTCTCCAAAGTGATCCAAAATATACTAAACGTGCTATTTTCTAAATTGATAGCAGAATGGTCCATTACGTAGATAGCTTTAGTATTTTGGGAGAAAGTAAGAAAAATACCCTCTGGCGTCTGACATCATATATAATAATGAGGCCCAGCGTTTGTCAGTGCTTACTTTGTGCCAGGCACTGCTCTATGCACTTTGGGGCCTTCATCATTCAGTAAACTGGTGGTGTGATGGAAGCCACCACCAGCAGAGCAAGATGAGCGGCTCCCCACCCAGCATGCTGGTTGTGGGCAAGAAGCTGAACAGGAATCAGAAAGCCCAGAACGAGTTTCTCATCCCAACACCAGTAGGGCATCTGTGACTTTAAACGTATCAGACATTTTGTTTATTAGCTCCCTTTCTCTTTGTAATTAGGACTATATAACGACAAGCTTCTTGATGGAACACACAAGGAGAGAGAAGAAAAGAGTGAGAGTCACCCCAGGGACTGAACTTTTTTCCCTGCGAAAATGTCAGGTTGCCCCCAGTGGACGAATTCTGGAAGGGGAAAGGAGAACTGGTAGTTACTTATCAGGAGAGTAAAACTGAAATCTGGTCAAAGTTAATTGTAGCTTTGACCTCTGTAGCAGGCAAAGAAAAGAAAAGTTTCTCCAGGAAGAGCAAGTAAGTGGTCACTAGGACTTCTCCAGCTTTTAGGCTGAGCTCCTTGGTCACCTTAGAGGTTCTCTTTTTTTAAAAATGTCCCTTGACAAGTCTTCCTTCATTTCTGAGGATTTGTTTTTTATTTTTGGAAATTCAAGTTTTTAAAAGCTATTATTGCCCAACTTGCATGCAACCAGCTATAGGAGGTTTTGGTTTTCCTCCCTTCTGCAGATCATATAGACACTCACAATTGAATGGACACACTACCTTGAACCATTTCACTGGTCAATCCGATGGTCGGAAAGCATTTATTGAGCATAAAACTCTATACCCTACACAAACAATCTCCAGCATTCGCAGGCCGTGGAAGATTTGAGAGGCACATATATTCAAGACTGAATTACTGTCTTTAGCTTGAAGTTGAAAAAGAAGTCCTAATTTGGATTTTCCTTAGCATCTCTAAAATGTACCCCCAAAATGATACTTCAAGTACAAAGGATGCCAAATACATGACTGCAGTGGAGAACAATGTTTTCCTCTTCCACTAACTCAACCCAGAGAACATACAGCAAATTTTCCCAACTATCTCATGATCATTAAATAAATGTTGAAAACTAATAACAGCAATGTACTCTTCATGCTAACTAAAAGCTAAATTGAGATGACTTGTGTTTGACGCTGGACTACATTTTAAAATAATTTCCTCCATTGTAGTCCCTTCAATTTTGATGGAAAGATAAGATTTTTGTTTACAGTCATACACTAATAGACTCAACAAATATTTATTGAGTGTCTGTTATGTGTTGGCCTCTGCGCTGGGCATTCCGGGAGCTGTGAAGGAATGTGGCTCGATTGCTCTCCTCTCCCGGTATGATTCAGAGATAGTCACTTGTTTAATCAGCTCATCTGTTTATTTCCCAAGAAGATGGTTCTACACAGTAACTTTTAATACAATGTGTGTCAGGATAAAAAGCAGCATGCAATTATCCAATTTTCATCTACTTAAATTTTAATGACCATACTTACTTGCCCATTCAATTTTGCAACTTGGAGCCCATAGGCGCTTAAGTAGCAGTTTCAAACCTGAAATTCTCCCAGATTTAGTTCTACATGGCCAGTGCTTGTTGGACCATGAATTATTTTGTAGTAGGTAGTTTTTGCTCAAAACAACCTTCCACTTAAACTGCCAATGTTCAGAAGAATTAACAAGCATTTGATCCATGATTTTATATTTAGAGAGTAATACCCATATAAAAAATTCTTGAATGTTTCTACATATTTCCCCTCAGGAATCTGGCAAAATGGAGGGCTGAATGATTTCAACCACATGTTTGGCTCAACTAGCAGGCAAATTAAGCAATAATCTCAGGCTTTGAATATGTAAGCACCTAGACTGGCGACAGGTCCCTTGTACCCAATCTGAGAATGTAGAGCACAGGTGAGTGGGTTCCAACTCCCTACTCTCAGGTGTGCTTTGAAAAATTTATCCAAGTAATTGTTTTCATGGCTTTTGAAAGGTGAGAGATTATGACTAGGGAATTTTCACATATAATCAATCAAATATCTACTGAGTACAGATGCATTCGGTTTGGTGCTATGCAAAGAACAATACGCGCTCTGATTCTATGGCAGGAATCGTCACTTCCACTTGTTTACTTGCCAGGATGGAGCTCTGACTGCCTTTTAGGCCCGATTGGTCACAGCATGCTCATCCTATCAGAATCTAACATGCCCTGTTCAGGCACCTGGACGTATTTATTACTTTCTCTCAGAAAAGAAATTGTAGCTGTAAATGCAGCTTTTTAAGGCCAACACAGATCAACTGAAAAAAAATTACCACTGGTTAGCAGCTAATAATTAGATTATTTAAGTTTATATTTACTGCAGAAATAACTTTGAATAAAGGAAAATGTGACAAGGGCAGAAACTGTGAGCCAGGACATGTAAAGAGTTGAAACAGTCATCTTGCAAAGCCTCTGACTTACCTCCTGCGTGACTCTGACTCCAGAGCTGCCTCTCTCCTTCACACATATTCTTGCAATTCCAAAACAATACCTCGTACCTTCTGGGTACCCTTTAGCATTTCATATGGAGGAGATCTGAATCCTCTAGTTTTGACTCAGCTTCTGACCTGGCTTCTCATGTTTAGTACAACAGTATTGTATGAGTCAGGATAAGCTATATTTTGCTGCAATGACAAACAACTCCAAATTTGTGTGGCTTAAAACAAAAAAATATGTATGTCTCACACACATTACATATCTAATGTGAAAACAGTGGCAGGCTTAGTTTCTCATGGACTTGGAGGACCTGGGCCAACAGAGGCTCCATGCAGATATATTCCTCCACAGTCACCTGGACATGGGAATGGGAATGTAGCAAATTGAACACTAGCTCTTAAAACTCCCCTCCCAAAGTAAGATAATTATTGACTAAAGTATGGCTATACTTGTGATGATCAATTTTATGTGTCAACTTGACTGGGTCATGGGATGCTCAGACATTTAGTCAAGTGTTATCCTGGGTGTGTCTGTGAGGGTATTTTTGGGTGAGATTAACACTGAAATCAGTAGACTGAGTAAAACAGATTGCCCTCTCTGGGGTGGGTGGGACTCATCCAATCAGCTGAGGGCCTACAGAGAACAAAAAGGCTGACGCTTTCCTGAGTAGGAAAGAACTCCTCCTGCCTGACTACCTTTGGACCGGGACATCGTTCTCCCTCCTGGGTCTCAAGGCTGCTTGTCTTTTTTTCCTTAAAGATTGGCACCTGAGTTAACATCGGTTGTCAATCTTCTTTTTTTTTGTTTTTTCTTCTTCTTCTCCCCAAAGCCCACCAGTACATAGTTGTATATTCTAGTTGTAGGTCCTTCTGGTTGCGCTATGTGGGATGCCACCTCAGCATGGCTTGATGAGCCGTGCCATGTCCGCACCCAGGATCCGAACCGGTGAAACCCTGTGCCACCAAAGTGGATCACACAAACTTAACCACTCGGCCACAGGGCCAGCCCCAAGGCTATTGGTCTTAAGGCTAGAATTACACCATTGTGCATCTGGGTCTAGAGCTTACTGCCTCACTCTGCAGATCTTAGTACTTGTCAGCTTCCATAGTTGTGTGAGCCAATCCCTTATAATAAATCTCTTTATATATGTGTGTGTGTGTGTGTGTACGCGTGTATGTGTGAGCATCCTATTGGTTCTGTTTCTCTGGAGAACTCTGTGTAACACATAACTTAAGAAGGTAGAGGAATACAATTCTACCACGTGCCCAAAAGGAGAAGTAGAACTATTGGATGAACGGTGCTAACGATTTCCAAAAGTACATCAACAGGATGATGAGTGGACTTTTCATTTTGAGCTGGAATGTACTCTAAGATCCCTAACGGACAACAAGCGATAAATAATACAACCTATATGGCCAGACACCATCGATTGTTTATTAAGAGGTGGCAGAACCAGTCCTGCGACCACACCAATAGCATCCCTCCTTTCCAGTCTATATTAGAAGACTGCAAAGTACAGAAGGATGGGCAGACAAATGGGATGAGTGGTCTTATAGGTACTAAGTGTTGGAAATAAAGAGATTTCTCCCTTCCCTCTCCAAAGTCAAATAAGTGGGCTCCAACAGAATTTGTGGTTGAGTTAGGAGGGCCTACAAAGAGGCAACACCAATGCTTCACTTCCCAGCTGAAAGTTTGCTGAGTCATTGAAAATGTAAGCCCACATTGGGGCCACCACTAGACAGGAGCAAATGAGGGCATCCTCAAGAAAGCTTGATAGGTATATTCTGGTTGTAATCGCCATGGAGAATATTGGGACTGGTGCCTACAACTGATCTGGCAATTTCTGAGAGCGGGAGAAGGACAGTGGGAGTAGCCTTCGGCAGCATAATAAGCCTGAGGTATAACCTTTCCTAGTTCCATGGACCCCCAGAGGCAAGAAAAGAGTAAAGCAGTGGACATGGTTTCAAGGAAGGAGCACAGAGATAAAAGGAGTAACTCCCTTCCCAGTGAAAGAGTTGGGGCCATGGACCAGTGGAGGGAACCAAGAGACTGCTTCTCTTTGGAGGAGTCCTCAGCTGAGTACCACCCTAAAGAAACCCCTGCGCCATCTATGCAGAGGCCAGCATAGTGGAAGAAGAAACCACCAGCATGAGGCGAAATATGACCAAGTGAGAGTGAGACTGGAGACACCTCCTCGATACCAATGGACAACGAAGCAAGGAAGACCAATTTTGACTCTCATTCCTCCACTCTGCCCCAAACTCGCATGGGCTAGCTCCACAGCGGAAGTGAAAAAGAAGCGGACATACGGCAGAACTGGACCCATTCCATGGGGCTGGAGAGTTGAGGAGTGAAAAGGCAGGATTTCTCTAAACTACTTTATCTCTTTCCTTTTTTCACGGTTCTTCATAAAACATGATTATTATGGGAGTATCAAATGTTGCAGTAAAATGCCCAGTCGCAGCCACTTAGCATTAACACCTAAGAGGCAAGACTCTTCCATTCAAAACCACTCCTCTGGCAAGTCTTTCAACACCAGCCGTGGCACCAAGAAGCCTGCAAATGCAGTCTGCTATTGCAGACTATTCTTGTTTTCATTTTCTTTTAATAGAATTAATTCCCATCACATTACATGAGTGCAAAATTATAGTGACAGTCTTAAACCGATTGCAAACGCAGACTTTGATTAATCTATAAAAGGGCAAGTTCAATAGCATTTCGTAGAGCAAAGAGGTGATGTAGAAAAATAATTGTAGTATTCCTGCTTAGCAAAAAAATGTTCCCCCAGAATTTCACATTCCTAGTAAATAAAGGGAAATTTGAGCACCTATTTACACTGTATAATGTCTATCAGGTATTTGCAGGTTTTCTCCACTATTCTGTAAAACTTAGAAAAAGTACGGGATCTTGGTTCACAAATACAGATCTTGAATATTTTAATTGGGAATCACACAACCATACATATGCTATATTAGATTATTTTTCTATGAAAATTCAGTGGCTGAGCCAATAATAAAACTCTTCAAATAGTCCAGCAAATGTCCAGGCACTATCATCCCATTGGGTACACTTTGCAATTTGTGTTTTACATTGAGGGTTTCTTACTGTGTCAGAATTGAAAATAAGTCCAGATGTAAATTTTGGCATGGTTAAGAGCTTTAAAAACATTTCAAAGTGACATTGAGCATCTCAAGATGTATCAAATGCTTTTCTCATCATTTGTTTTGGTTCTTCCTACAGAGTTCACCCTTGCTAGTTCTGCTTTCTTCTGTTTACTAGGGCAAAAAAAATTCTTTTAAATATATCTTGTGTAGGACAAAGTCTCCCTAGAACACAGATGTAAAAGGGGAAATGGAATAAAAAGGCAAGGGCTCCGCTGAATTGCATTTCCCTTTAGGCCTCTGCCCCAGATTCCAAGAGCAGCACCGTCCAATAGCAATGTAATGCAAGCACGGATGGGAACTACACTGTAATTTTCCATTTTCTAGTAGCCACATTCAAAATAAGTAAAAAGACAGGTGAAATTAACTTTAATAATATATTTTACTTGTCAATATTTTCAAGCTCCTTTAACATAAAAAAACTGAGATATTTTAAATTCTCATTTTCAGACTTTTATTTTCAAAATCTCGTGTGTACTTTACACATACAGCACATAACACTTAAAGTGCTGAATAGTCACATGAGGCTACTGGCTACCTATGGCCAGCACAGCTTTAAAGAATATAAGAAACTCTACAAAAGATCTGCTAACGTGTACGTAAGGACCCTGTGTACCGATGCTGGTGTAATGCTAATGCTAATAATAATGACTATAATAACGAGAGCTCTAGAACAGCTCTAACTAACGCCTGCAAATTGGAGCCCTGTGACAGGTTGTTACAGCACTGTTTGTAAGGTGACCGTTATCTACAGTTTACAGACGAGGAAACTGAGCTTCAGAAGATGCCCATGGCACTGGGCTGGCAAAAGCTCTGTAGTTTGGACTGAATCCAGATCTAGCCCCACAGCTATGTTCTTTCTAACACACCACATTGCTACTCAGCCCAGGATGGGGTCCTGGACACGATCAGGAGGTGGCCAGGCCCGGCGGTTAGAACACTTAGACCTGCTGTGGGGGTTCAAGTAAACCTCAGCTAGGATTTGTGCGGCACATACCCCAAGACTTCTAATGATTGCAAAATAAGTGATGTTATGACTTCTCTCAGGAATTTAATCCTCTCTGATGGAATTGCTGAGTGTTTGGATCAAGTCAAGAATGTCCTTTTTCCTAAATTCTCAGGAATCACTAGGGATTCTGATCTCTTGGGGTACATTTAAAGCATTCAGTAATTTGTCGGATGTCACACGGACTTGAGAACTGCGAGAGCTACAGTCACACCCAGGCCTGTCGGATTTTGTACTATACTGGGCAGCCTCCTTTACATGTGAATTCTGATCTGTCCCTCAGAGAATCATATCTCATGCTTGTTCATTTTCACCTGGAAAAAACATCCCAGTGAGTCATAAGTGGTCCTCTCAGCCACGCACTGTGTTTGCTCAGTGACACAGGGAAGAGCCCCCCACACTGAATTGCGGGCAGTCTAGTAGGAGATCTCAGACTGAGCATATTCATGGCCCATTGGATGCAGATGCGCCCAGGCACACGTGTGGGGCTGTCGAGTGGGACTGATTGACACCGAAAGCTGGAGACGCCTACAGGGAAGGTGTCCTCTGGGATGTGGTAGGAAGACAGGTCATCTGAGCGCAGCCTGGTGCTTACTACTCAAACGTTTCTCCTGCTCAATTTTCAGGGACTCCTGGCCGAAACCCAGGATGCAGGGCTGCAAAGCATGAACCTAAAAGAACAGCTTCACTCAGCCTCCAGGGCACTGACAACACTACAGCTTTGGCAGCTAAATCATTTGCAACAACCAGCCCAGGTGCCATACCCACTACGGTAGGGCCACACCAAGGGCATCAGCAGCAGTGGCCAGGCTGTCTGTGGCTCCCAGCTGTGGAGATGCTGCGTTTGACATTTGGAGCTTCCCGAGGCTTTATCACAGCAAGTAAAAGCAGGAACAGAAGAAAGGGCCAGGCTCTGAAGCGTAAGCGGGAAAGAACGCAATACCCTCACCCCCTTAAGGGCCAGAGGGAATTTCCAGGAGACGGAGATAGAAATAGTCTACTTTGCCACTCATTTGCTGAGTGCATTCAGACTAGAGTTGCCAGATTTAGCAAATAAAAATACAAGACACCAAGTTAAATTTGAATTTCAGGTAAATGAGGAATAATTTTTTAGTATCAAGTATGTACCATGTAACATACTACTAAACAATTACTTGTTTTTCTGGAGTTCAAATTTAACTGGTCTCCTGCATTTTATCTGGAAGCTGTAATCTGACCCCCATGCTAGTTTGTACACAAAATATGAGTTTCTGATGCTTTCACTGTGAAACCTGGACGCCAGATATCACGGCCGTTAAATGGCTCAGACTGGAGTCGGGGAGCCAGTGGAAGAAACAAGGTCTGACGCTTACCTGACACTCGGCATGGATGAACGGAAGCTCGTCTCAGCCTCATCTGCCCTCATCTGCAAAGTGACGATGATACCCCTTCCTCTGGCTTTTATTAGAATTTGATGAAATAATAAGTGCCCAGTAAGTGGAAGATGCAATTATTCTAGAAAGTGTTCCTGTTAGAAAATGTCAAAAATAGTCAATAATGCCAGATTTAACTGCTGTGAGGCCATCTGAACTGCCTTTGAATCTTAGTAATTTTTTTAAATTAATAAAAGTGGAAATATTTTTTAAAAAATGATTTTAGATTTAAAAGGTCTTATATTGGATATCTTAAAATTTTTAGAAAATTGAATCAGGTGATCTAGGGATAAATAAAATTTATTTTAAAATAAAAATAATATCACGTAAGTCTAAAACAAGAAAAAATCGTTGTAATATTTACAAGAGAGTCATGCAACGAAAATACTAAACTATGGAGAATGCTTTCTTAGCATTTCTAAGGTGCACCAACTACTCACTAAATTCCAGACACATTTATAGTGTGTATTCGGTGCTCACACAAGTTCAGTTACTGATACAATCATTTATAAATCAGACCAAAACGTAAGTCACCCCTAGAGTCTGAGAACACAAACCAGAGAACACAAACAACACGTACATATACAAATGTACATTTTTTTTAAGTCATCGAGAATCTCAGAGTTCTGAAAGGGAAAAGATGTGCCACTATTTGACAGCAACACTTGGCAATAGTTCTGACAGTTTGAGGAGAAGCCAATCTCAGTGGTAAACCCTTTTATGGGCCCTTGGCTGGGACATTCGGATAGGAACGTAGTGTGCAGGGAAAGCGGGTTGGCGAGAACACGAGGCGGGCTTCTCTGTTTATTTCTGCCGTCACTGTAAACTGTGCTCCTGGCTGAATATGCGTTGTCCCGGGCTTACATTGTTTCATAGAGCACAGACCCAGGGACAAGCAGAGGAAGACTGGAGAAATGTGACATGAATCAGTCCTTTCTCTTAATTTCAGCTTTTAGCAAACTTTGAGTTCATCAAATGGCTTTAGTTTCACCATTATTGAGTACCTACTCTATATCAAGCACTGTGTTAAGCACTTGACCTTCCTTGTGTGCAAAATAGGAATAATGTGTTGCAGCGGGGGGCCATGGTGAGACAGTGAAAGAATGCTTATGAAGTGCCTGTCATGGTGGCTGGCACAGAGTGAACATCCAGTAACTGCTAAGCCTAAAACTGAATGGTAAATTTAGAGCATTATAATTATTGAACAGTTAGTCAGTACGGATCGAGGATTCAGACCCGGCCGCCTGGCTCCAGAGCCAGCCCTCTTAATCACTATCTTGCACTGTCGCCATTAATTATCCATTAATTTTCATAGAACATTGAAAATGCATCATTGTAGTTATTCTTAATATTGATAAAATGAGGCACAGAGAATTTTAACGGCTTGGCCAAGATTTTAACAAAATGGAAGCTTCATCTAACAGCTACTATTAGCAGTAGCTCAGTAAATAAACTTTAATAAACACTCTCAGCACACAAGGTATTAGAGAAATTACTGTAGGAAAAAAAGTAAAAGAATTGGAAGACTCGGTTCCCACACTGAGTGGGCTTACATTCTGATCCAGAAGATGAGCAGACACCAATGACTCTAAAAGAAGTCAATGAATAGAAATCTACGCCATGTGAACACACTGATGTAAAATGTGCATACAAAGGATTGAAAGGAGAAAATTGAGAGGGAGCAGTCCCAGAAGCTTCCAGGAAAAGGGGGATTTAGAGCCAAGTTTAGAAAGAAGAGAGGAGTATGGGTTGGCAGAGTCTTCCCACTCCAGCCATCCTGCCAATCAACAAATCCTCTCTATCCAAGGGCGGTTCCAGAAGCAAACCATCACTGCCTGCATGCACAGCTCCAGCCTGAAGTCGTCCCCGCAAGCACGAGTCAGATCAGCGCCCACTCAGAAAAGGGCCACTGACAAACGGCCAAAGAATGCTCCAGTGTTGTAGAAGGTGGCCTAGTCAAAAGGAAGAAAGGAAGAAGCATTGTAAAGACACTTCGAGTCCCGTAACATTCCTAACCTTTTCCGGTTTTGCCATCGTAAATTATTTTCTTGCCAGTCTGAGAACACATATTGGCTTTTCATCCTTCAATATCTGGACTTACATATGGTCTACAGTCGTCCCCCTTTTTCACCCTCCCCCCTTCTATGCTCTAATTCCCACCCTCTCCTTTTCTCTATCACCCCAAAAGACAAACGAAAATAAAACAAACAAACAAACAAATATGTGAAACTTCTTACTTGGAATGATTCAAGAATCTCTATACTATTAAGACACTGAGTAATGATTGGCTGCTTTCCAGGTGGCTCTGCAGTCTGTTAAATAGCTCAATTAGTGAGCAGCACTCTCTCCTCTCTCTCTCTCCCTCTCTCTCTCTCCCTCCCCTCCTCTCTCTCATTGGATTTTGCCAAGTGCATGCTGCATTGTTGGAAAGGGCAATGCCAAATTAGCCTAGCAGCGTCCCTGTAGAGCCCTCGTGTCTGGGACACCTGAGAGCAGCAGAGAAATCACCATCTCCAGGCCCTGTGGGGACCACAAGGCAGCAGAGAGCATTGTGGCAGGATGTTTTTTCCTTCTGAAGGGTGGCTAATGAGCGACGTAGGTGAAGACCCTCGGGAGGCACCTGGGCATCCTGCCCACCCAAATAGAAGGAAGCAACGAGATAGCTGCCGAGCCAGAGTTCGTGACCAGAGAGGGCTGGAGGAAAGGAGAACAGGGAAAAAGAGTACGGGCCAAAAAAGCAAAGCTCTGCCTGTCCTCCGAGGTCTCAATGGCCTTCAGCAAGCCTGAATCCCTTAAAAAAAATACAATTCTCAAAAATACATAAGCCAAAAACGTCAGTGCAACGTAAATCTGCTCTGTGCCGTAGCGTCTTTTATTCTAGGGCTGGGCGGTTGAGCTCTTGCTCCCTCTTCCCATGAGAGAAGGTTTAGGGACAAACTTTGCACTCACCACACACTCATAAAGTGAGTCCTCAAATCTATGCTGTATTTATGTCTATTTATGGCTCAACCAGACATAAACAGTGTCAGAAGAACAAATGAGAAAGCTATGCCCTCTATGGAGTCCACAAGCCTGACATAATTCACAATTCCTCAGCTGAAACTTGTTGCAGTGCTCTGAAAATTCATACAGAAAGCAGGACATTCCTGTTGTAAGGTAAACAAGTTTAGTCTGTTGTCTGTTTCAGTAACACTTCTGTTGGTACGGGCTACGTGACACCGACGTATTCATTACATCTTGGCATTTACAATATACAGTATTTCTCTGTTTGACTCATTTCAGCCTTCATACCAATTAGGTGAAAGAAAATATTGTTTGCAAAAATACTTTTCGGGGGATTACATTTATCCTAGAATATTATGTATCACAATTTTAGAAACATTAAGCCCCAGCATTTACATATAATTATTACGGTTATACCCTAGAGAAGATATTTAAATGTCTTTACTCTATCTGTTGAGTATACGTTTCCCTCGGAAGGAGGACCCTGTCAAACAATTAGAATGCTGAAATAAGAGAAAATATTCTTTGTTGCTAAATTGAAGAAAAAGTTGCCCCGAGATAAAAATTCTTAATGTAAAATTGTACTTTGATTTGGATGGTTTATTTTTGTTATGACATTATGGGAATTTTTTTTTTTTTTGGATTTTAAGCATAAAATCACACAACTCAATTATCAAGATATTTGCATCTGAGAAAATCAAATACTGAAATTAGACTCATAGATTTTTATGTGGACTTGAATCTGTTTCTTTGTAATTTCAATGGGTACTTGGAAGTGTTTTGCCATGAATGCTAATAGGCTTTGTGTTTTAAGTAGTGATTCTGCACATGGTGAAACAGAGACACATTTGAGCTGGAGACACAGGCAAAGCATTCTGTGGCATGCTGCTGAAGGAAATTGTAAAGGTCCTTCAAAAAGGAGATCTCCAAATATATCCTTCTTCAGATCAAAAGACAATGTACCTAGGAGGGTCTGCCTTTCTTTAGGCTGGATATATATCTTAATAAAGGGGAAAAAGTTAATTTTAATAGCGGGTCCTCGCTATCTTAGCACAAACCTGTATTTTTTTATAAGACAGATCAAAGGTGATAACAGATACCTGTGTAAGTTACTAGTAAAATTCTGCATTAGGATAATCTGTCATCCATTTCCATTTTTTTCTGAAAAAAAAAGAAAGAAAGAAAACGAGAGAGAGAAAGAAAGCATAATCAAAAGCCTAAATGACAAAGAGTTGACAGTCAGATTCTGTGGTAAATGATTCCAGAGTCGCTGGCCTGCGGAGACGCTGAGGAAGTCCCCAGCAGACCTGATTAATTCCAGTCTCTCCAGCTGCCAGGGGAGCAGAGGGTAAGCAGTTTCGCAGAGAGGAGCCTATTACCACTACTAGGCTGAAATAGATCTAATCAACTCACAGCCGCTCAAAAGAAAACTTTACAGGTTTAGCTCACGAAGGCAGTGCTTTAAAATGATGACTACAAAGGATCATGGGAGTCTGAAAGCATTTAGTCTTTATTGCAGCTCAAGGAAATTTTCTGCTGTGGTTAGGCCATGCTAATTTAGTGAACATGACAAAGCCTCCCAGACTGTGTGACATCATTTGTTTAAAGGCCCCAGTGCTCATACCGGAGTTTTTCGAATATGACTTTTTTTTTCTTCAAAAACAGTTAATTTGTTGATATTTCATCGGTGTTTGGGCTAATTACACGCACCATTATAAATGTCTGGACTAACCTACTTTAACATTTAATTTAAACAACAATGCTCTGTAATTTGTCATGGTGCTCACAAAGTGATGAATATTGCAAATTTGTTTTCTAAGCAATCAACATTTTATCAGTGCATCTTAAAAGGAAATTCCTGACAGGAAGGAGACCCTGAGAAACTGATGCAGTGTTCACATCCCAAGCTTCAGAATTAAAACCAAGTTACATAACAATTTGTATCATAAGTAATACTGGGATCTGAATATATTGAAGGTGGTATGAGCTATCACACACACTATCAAAGTTCTGAAGTTTTATAAATATTCCCGTTGGATTGTATAACCACCTTCTTTTTAATGGAAAATAAACAGAAGGAAATTATTAAGGCCAGAAAGATGCACATGTTAGATTGAAACCAAATAACCATTTGTCTTTTTTTTCTTTTGGCTATTGGAAATCTCTGTAAAGATTTGCAGAGGTAAAATCTGCTTTTGTTTAAATAATCAAGATTTGGAAACTGCACGAGTTACATGATATGTTGTTTAGAATGCTGTGCGTGATAGCAAATATGCACACACACACTTATTAAATATATTGATTACTAATGAATTCACTGATCATACCACCAAGAGAAATTACAAGGGAGTACTCAAATCATTGAATTTAAGTTAATTACAGAAGATAATCTGCAAACTGTTTCCTTCAGAAATTTTACGTTGAAGGAAGACACAGTAGACCCAAAAGATGAACAGAGAGGAAGCAGAGATGAGATAAATGATGGATAGTTTAGAATTTGAGTAATTGCTTCTGAACCTCTCTGTCAGTCGTGATTTCAAGCACAGTCCTTTGCTTAAGGGGGTGTGATCAGGGGAAAGGGGGCAGTTGAGCAAGACTGCTGGGCACACCACAAATTCAGAAAAAGCAAAATGTGGTGTGTGTGATATCCACTGGCATCTGACTTAGAGATTTAGAAAAATACCCTAGCCTGCTGAGCAAGTGCAAAGAACTTACCACAACAAGACCTAGTTGATTCCATGACATTATTATTAGTATTTCAATTAGTTGTTCATGTACTCAGAGCTCTTGATGATGGGGTTTTCTTCTTAAAATTGAATTTTGAGCTGTTTATCCCTAGCTCACACAGAGCTCAAAACGGTGCCTGGACTTCCCTTCATATCAAGGAGTCCAAGATGCGTCATAAAAGTCCATATCTGAATACGATTTGTAAATTTCTGACTTTCATCAAAACATCATCATTTGGTTCTAATATCATGTAGTTGAACAACATTCCTGAAATTCAAGCTGGACTTGTGTTTTAGATCAAATAAACATTTCCTTTCCTGAGGTTTTTCAATTTTGTCTCATTCAGGTAATATTGAGCTACTTAAAATTTAAACACCAAGAATCCAGCAGCACCCCTAAAATAGATGCAACTGTCTCTGGAACTATAAAACTGAAGAGGTCAGTCCCCAACAGACCCGTGGGTCCATCGTAGTCACAGAACACCAAGGGCCGGATTTACTTCTGTGTCTTTCAGTGACAGTTCCTAGTGGCCCCAAATGTGCCAGCAATTAGACAGCTGTACAGATAATTGGTTTGACACACCTGTTTTGTTCTTCCAGAGACAGAAACTACCTTTAAAAATCCCATGGGTGAATTTTTGACTGTATAGATGACTTTTAAAAATATGATACTTTATAATTCTGCAGTATCCAAATGAAACTGTAGTATTTTTGGAGAGAATCAGATGCGTGTGGCACCTGTGGTTGGCTTGATCCTTGAATGCAGAACTGGGCTGTTGGGGCCCAGGTCATGAATACTCTTACCTAACCAGGCCTGTTAGTTTCTGTCTGTTCCAAAGCCAAATGATAACACAATACATACTACTGTTGCAGAAAGATACTCAAGGGGACGATAGGCAGGACCAGATAAAAGAAAAACAAAACAGTCAGTATAAATCCATCCAGAAAAGGAGCTCAAAACAAATGGCCTACTAATGCCCCATCAGTAGCAACATTTTCACACACAAAACAGGGCCTTTTGGAACCTTCTCTTTGTTACCTCTTTGTTATTTATAAAAGAAAACTAAAAGTACTAATAATCTAAATCTTACAGCTGGGTGGCTTTAAGAGTAAGAAAAACAGAAGGAATATATTAACGAAGGTAGAACATTGAAGAACTAGAAGTGAGAAGGATGATGATAGATAGAAAAACCCTGAATGAATTAAACTTTTTAGAGTACATATGGGTATATAATTTTAAGAAAGACTGAGCTATCGGTCATCTTACTCATGTATGTGTTATTGGAGGGTTTATTTATTATAGATTTTACCATGGTGCTGTCCAGTGGATGTTACCACTTTAACACCATGGTGTTAAAGTACAAGTTGTGTGTCTCTAATCAATGCCATGCATATCCCAGAAAGTCATTAAGGAACAGCCCTGCCACTAGAGCCTCCAAGGGACAGATAACGGACCACAAAAGGAATGTGAATGTGTGCACATGGAGTCCATTTCCAGACAGTTAGAGCTTGGGACAAGAGGAGTCCATCCCTGCCAGAAAATATCGCCAACATTCTAAAGAACATTCTGTATCTTGTTTTTGAAGGAAATAAAGATGGTTCTGAAATCGCCTGGGTTTGTTTTATTATTTTATTTCTTCTGCAAAGATCACAGTGATGTCATATGTGATTCAGCAATAGAGACATGGCTGCATTGGCAGATTTTTAGACAAAATTCCAAGAGCTGTACTTTTTGACTGGCTACCTCCATGTGGTTTGGCTTTTTAGTGGAGTTCAATAGGCTTTATGTTTCTTATTACAATTTATTTTTAAATCTCTATGTACTATAGTGTTTGTGCTACTGAATATTGCTCTAGTTTTCTTTAAGTGCCAAATCCTCAACATGGAATCGCAAAGATGTGCTAATTAAACTCAATCCATTTCTCATCTATTAATTCAGACTGCGACCTCTCATCAGACTTCACATGTTAAGTAGGATTTAGGGCTGGCCAACAGATGTCAACTGTTAAGAAATGTGGTGAACAACCACCTCCAATGTCCATTGCAGAGTCAGTTTTTTGTTTTTGTTGTTTGTTTGTTTTTACTTTTTCAGATGCTTAAAGATTATACTTCAGTCCGGCTAGACATTTGGTATCAGAAGAGAAAATGGCATTTTATGGCTCCCCTGAGTGTATATCAATTGTAGTTACTTTAATTGTTTTCAACATTTACTTTTTCTTCTGAAATAGCTCCTCTTTCTTTTACTCTGCCATTGATAAAGGCCATGACCACTGGGCACCCCATCCTGGACAGAGTGAGAACAGCACAAGTTGACCGTATCGCCCGCCAGTACATCGGGCAGGTCCCTCTTTTCCAAGAAGCTGCTCGCATCCTAACCAAAAACACAAGAAAGACACCACCACCAAGAAATATGGCAGCAAAGCCCTCTGAGGAGTACAGAGAGGTAAAGAACTTGACTTTTTCTCAGAGAACAGTTTCAGGAAAAATGCTATACAAGATTGTAGGCATTAAAATGATTAATAGTCCTGTTTCTGTGCTTTTGTGAAATAGTGGCAGAGGTAACCCACCAACAAATCTTATATACACTGAAAGGAAACGCATTCTGTGCCTCAAAAGACAAATCCACCAAAATATGAAGACCACCAAATGTAATATGCAGCACCTTCTTCACAGCTCTTTACTGTAAAGTGAGAAAGCTTATAGGTAATGTGAAGTTCAGAGCTTAACGCAGAATTGTGGGGTTTCGTCAAGAAGTCCACATGGATCCATCCTTGGTGAGTGACATCTGACAGTGAAAAGGCTGTGCAGATTACAACTATTCAAAATCAAAATTGAAGTCCAAAGATCTTTGGCCAATCAAAGGGTTCCTTTCTGCCCCCTGGTGGACGGAGACACATTGCCACATGCCCATTATGATAGCTGTAAAATGGGGACTTGTGGGTTTCGGAATGTACGTTTCTGAAAAAGGCAAACTATGATGTCGTCAGATTTAATCAATTTTCTTTTTGGTGAATGTAACAAAGTAACCATTTATATGGGCAATTCTGCTCTTCCTCTGTCCTTTAATAGGTGAGGTGACATTTCTATTGGGACAAGTGGCTCTTGGCTTATTCTCCACCATGTGTTTCCCTCTTCGTATCAATTTATTTTCCCTTCTCATCTGCTCATATCCAAAACAGAAGCTAAAATGAGAAAGGATACCTTGATCTCTCATTATTTTCTTCCCTACATTTTTTCTGGTGCCCATCCTTTTACAATTTACTCCTTTTTTTTATCTTTTCCTCTTTGACGGTAGTATTTGCTACACTATTGCTTTCAACAGATTAATGACTTTAAAGGACTAGAAACTTAAAGTTTTCATTTATTTTCCAGGTCAAATAAAATAAAAACAACATTAGAACAAATTAATAAATGCAGGATTGGTATAGCACCCAGAGAGACTTCATTTCAATTTTGTCGCCCTTATAGAAGTATTTTTGAGTGTGGTATACTCTGAAATTTTGTAAAATTCTTGCCAAAGGTAAAAATAATATGTAGTGATGACATTCCCTCTTCACAAATGCACATATTGGAGAACCTGTGCCTAGCCACAGGATTTCACAATCTTTTGGGATTGGCAATTCACACAGTGCAAAATCCCATTTGCAACATGGCTTTCCCCAATCCCATGGGATTCATTGTGAGAGCATTTTAATATAATAGTTTTCTTATAGTTGAGAACTCTGGAATGATAGCCCCTAGTCTAAGACAGAGGGACATTAACTAGGGTTGAGATAATGAATTGATGGCATAAAAAAAAATGGTTTATCTTTTACATTTTTTTATCCTGTTTGTGTTTCTTACCTACTTTTCACTGCATTTTTACAATTTCTTCTGTTAGAAGGACATAGGAACACAGACTTTGGATTGCTACCACATTGACCTATTCCTTTTCAGAGATAATAACTGGAATAGTACGCATTTAAAGAATAATCTTGCTATCCCATAACCTAGAAAAGCCACTTCATTTCCTCAGACCTGGGAGAAAACAATGCTTTCTGACTATTATCTTGTTTTCTGTATTCACCTCTTTTCCATGGTAAATGTTGTTTGAAGACCAATCAATGTTCTATTGTAATCAAAAGCTCCCCACCCCAGCTTTTTTCATTTTTATTTTCAGAACTATCAGGTTCACATGAGAATAATTCTTTCAAAAATGGCTCAAAAGTTTCCAGGAACAAATTCCAGACAGGGTTCCTTGTGTTTGCCTCTACAGAGAGGTCACGCTTCGAAATGTCCAGTGATCTCCGAAAACTGAGCAGACCGTGGGGTGTCAGCTTGATCATTGACTAAATATCGATGACAATATTAACAGTGACACGTGGACACGAGGAGTAAGAAATGTGAAAGGTGCAAAGATGACACAGAAGCCTCGTCAACTTAGAATTAGATTCCTTCCCAACTGTTAACACGAGGCTGGGAAGTCATATATCATTCTTGGAGCAAATCATCACTTTTAAAGTCAGACTTCTGATTTAAAGGGGAAAAAATCTCTGCTCTGTATATTTAGCGGTTATTCAGGAGTTGAGATGTGAACTCTTCAGAGAAAGCCTCCCTTTTGTAATCACCAGGATTTGTGGTTTGCACAGACCCTTTCAAGCCTTGTCATCATGACACATACTTAAGCGTTTAGATCTTTGCACAGCTGTAAGTCATAAACAAAAACAACAAAACTTTTCCCCTGAAAAAATATTTAGACCAAAAAATTATAGCATACTTCAAATGAAAGTAATCAAATGCAAATGAAAAAGTTCAGTTGAGATAAAAGAAAAAAGGTAAAACCATCCCTGAGCTTTTTGCCTTTGGGTCTTTCTCTTTGGGTAAACAGATAACTGACCTCACATCCCTTCATTGGCAGCATTTTCATTGTCATTGTCACTAGGAAAAAAAGGGATGAGGACGAAACCAAGGCTTATTACTGATCAGGACAAAAAGCAACTAGTTTAGTAATTCAGAAGATAGCCCAACTTTTTTTGGCAGATGAATTGTCCTCACCTGCGATATACATTTAAGAATGAAACTTAAATTAGCTCCTTAAAGTGGCCCTCTGATTTTAATTATTCAAAAAGTACACAAATTTAATGAGTTTTTAAATATTAAAACTCTTCTCTATTGTCACTACCGTGAGCTCTTAATTTACAGAGCAATGAAGTCAGGACCCTCATTTATCAGGACATGTGCATTTGTTGAAAACATACTCAGGTTTTATTAATTGATGCTATAGAAATACCGAGGTGAAATTAATGTGTGTCTTCAGAGGTCGTGCCGGTGGAGGTGGGGAGCTAGCAAGGAGCAAGACGTGAGATAAATAAGTCACTGCTATTTCCTGATTCCTCCAGTGATTGCTGAAATATTAAGTGGCACAATGGTTACCGTTCTCAGCCAAAATGCTTGCAAGAAAATGCCCCCTGAGTTTTTCTCTGGCAAACATCTGTCATGGGTAGTAGCTGAGAAATAGAGAAACTTCAAAGCAGTACTTTCTGATTATTAGTGGAGTGTGGAGTGTAATGTTCTTACATTTTAATGCAAACCAAGTGTTGATGAGCTGAGAGGGTAGAATTAAAAAGTAGCCCAAATTTCCTTTGTTCTTCAGGATGGGGCTGACAAGAACATTCACAGCCAGTAGTATTCCTCAGTCCTTAACTAGCTGTGAGGCATAAGAAATTCTAGCTCCAGAGGCAGATGGTGGGAGCAGAGCAGGATCAGGTGAGGGAATTGCCTTGCTGACCGCCTAGAGTCAAAGCACTCTGCCCAATCGTCTGGTGTCTGCTGTTCCGCATCCGTTGTTTATGGACAATCTTGTTCATGAAGGTGGTGACAAAGGGGCTTGACTAAGTTCAAGTGCTGTGTACCTGAGCACTCACCCACAGAGGTAACAACCGCCTCAAAAGCGTTTGCTGTAAAGCTTGAAGTTGCAAGACACTTCCTGTTTTAAAATATAAATATAATCAGAGCATGAAAAGTATCTGAGCAATTTGGCAACATTTCAGGCAGTTGTTGAAACGACTTGTACACGAGGAGACTGAATCTTTAGTTGAAGTGGTCATGGGTAGACAGACAGTCTTAGGACTTCGCTATTTTTTAAGCATAAATTTGATAGTGCAGCACACTCCAAGCATTCTTCAAGCCTGAAACTCCACAATCCACGCTGCGAACAAAACCGCACAACACAACAAAAAAATACTTCCTAATGTCTACAAACTAGGTCACAATCCTCCTTGTGAACTTGTGGTTCTACCGAATTTTCATTTGGAGCAGGTTGTCCTATCCGTTCCCTGAAGCAAAGGTGAAAGGGAGGGACCAGCATTTCACTCCAAAGTCCTTGGGGTTTGCGCTCCTGGACTCTCTAACACTAAAAAGTTTGATGGGACCATGCCACGCAGTCCCTGTAACCAGGACTTGGTTAATATACTCCCGTTTCTCACTCAGACAGGCAACAGAGGAAAAAAAAAAAAAAAAAGCCAGCAGCAGGGCAACAAATGCTGTCTTGTGCAAATGCTCTGTAATAAATTGTTCTTTCAGCAGTGCAGAAGACAGATTTTCTTCCTGTGCTTCTTTCCTCCTTTGCCGGGAAGCCACCAATGGGAGGCTAGCTTTCCCACCTGGCCCTGGCTGCCGGTGCCCATAAATTTGCCTATGCAATGCCTGTTTACGGGTCGCTGATGGAACATGGAGACGGTGCATTTTGTAAGCACCGGGTAGATAATCATGGTAATTGATGTTTGGAGCTGTGAGCTCCTAGGAGCACAGGGTCTCTTTCTCCCAGTGAGGCCCTGCTCTCTGTTATCAGTCCAGCCCATAATTAAATATCACTCTTTTACAATATGTTTCAGGCTCCTTAATGAGTCTAAAGCAGAAATAGTCACCTCTTTCCCCTCTGAGCTTTATTTGCTTGTTATTAAACAACGTTATTGAGCTGCCTTCTTTCCCTGTGTTGCCAAACCTGCATCATTTCCGTTTTATAATTGCACAATTAGAGCCAGGGCTTTGCTTTCATACATCAGCAGGCCCTGCGTGTGCGTGCGTGTATGTGTGTAGAAAGAGGGAGAAAGAAAGAAAAAATCAGGTGTTCATATAGACTACTCAAATGCATCTTATTTTCATTAACTGCCAGATTTTGTAAAATGGGAAGCGATTTATCATGAGCCATTTTCTCCTATCAACCACCTCCACCAACCAACACCGTGACTTTCGCCGTGACCTTGCGCTGTGTTGCGGAGGGTCCAATTTGCTCATTGTTACTCGCTTCATAATCCTAGGCCCCTCCCCCACGGCCTTTTTTTCCCCCAAGCAAAATCCAGTCATTTATATTCCGAGGCTAAACGGTATTCTTTTTGCCCCCAAAGCTGGCAAGCTGTATAACACTAGTAATTCCTTCTAACGAATTTCCAGAGAGCTCCTCTTACACACGCTTTCTCTCTCTCTCTTTTTCTCACACACACACACACTCCCCATGCACACACACTCGCATGCACCCCCTTAAGCTGCTCTAAGCAGTGTGTTAAGTAGCTGAAGAAAATCCATTCACATTCTGCTGTGTCGCTTTCTTCTCAAGTCATGAACCCATCACAGACTTTTTCTAGCTGTAGGTTGCCACGGTGAAGATTTACAATGCCAGTTATTCATACATCTGCCTTCTCTTTTCTCCCCCCCTTATTCTTAAATCCCTTGGGCGAGGGCAACCTTGATACTGAGACTCGTAAAATTCATGCAGGCTTATCATCCTTGGTGAGGGCTCCAGGCGTGTGTTCCGCATCCCCCTGCCTGCTCACGGCCATGACGGGTGGGCCCCGGGCTTTTATTTCTCACCAGGAGGAGGGAGGCTGGGGGCCGAGCTATCGTTGTATGACACATAATAGAAAACTTGTATTTTTAAAATAAAAGCAGTATCTCTTTCACTAATCGTTTATTAATTTTTTAAAATTACTTTTGCGTCTCTTGAGGCCCGTAGTCATATGATGCTGGAATGTTAGATAAAAAGTGACCTTAGTTGGAGCAAAATAATATTAGAAAGTACACTTCTCCGTGTTCAAGAACTCAGGGAGCAGGGGCCCACACCCCCTTCTCACTCCACATCAAAGAGCGATAGGAGGAAAACTCGGCACTTTGTAAAACGTGCATTTGATGGTCAGTGGCGGTTTCGTGCTGTTTTCTTCACTTAATTATTTCTTCTTCTCTTAATTATTACTAAATTCATTATTCTTAAAGAATACTGAAAAGAGGGAAAAATAAATATTTTCAAGCAAAAATTAATATTTTAATGAAGTCATTGAAATGTTCCCTAATCTGGAAAAGAAAGTAAGCCTGTGATAACATAGTAGAGAACTACTGTGTTCAAATCATTAAAAAAAAAAAGACTTTTAACATATTGCTGGGAAATAGCAATTATGATCATGGCAAGTGATTATCTGAAACTCTTTTTTAAAAGTTTACATAATTATTTTTAGCTGGTTTGAAATATAATTGTCTCGGAATTGCAAATTTTTTAATCTTATATTTTCATTTATTAATTTCAAGATTATTAAAGATGGGCTCCCTAATATTCTTCACTTCCCTGGATTTGGCTGTGGTGAGTGTGACCGTGGTGGCCGGTCCCTGTGCGCGCGGCGCCCCTTGCTCCCTGAGGGTCCACTGTGCGTGCTGCTGCCACGGCCGGGGCGCCCGGGAGGCCAGGCAGGTGCGCGAGCCTGAGCTGAGCGGGCCTGGGCCGCCGGCGGACTCACCGCTGGAGGGAGAAGCCGGGCGCCCCTGCTTGGATGGCGGCAGCGCTAATCGCAGGGCCACGCTCTAATTTAATTGGAGGCATCGATGAGCGTGCCATAGGCTGCCTTTCAGGCGGTGTTCAGCTTTGAGAGAGGTTGGAGGTTTTTACCTTCCATCACGGAATACAAGGTGTTGGGAGAGAAACCAAGCCCCAGGAGGGGGCCCTGACTTCTTCCCACGTGTGTACCACCTTGGGCCTCAGATTCTTCCTCTGTAAAATGAGGAGAGTGTGCTGTATTCCCTCTAAGGGCCTTTTCTAGTCTTACCTGATCTAGCTGTGATTCAATTAAATCCGGGCAAAAGCTAGTAATCCAAAATCTCTCTTTTTCCAGTGCAAGTCCTGGTGGCAGAGTGCAGTCTCCCCAGGGTGTGGTCAGGGGTGGTCTGGGATCCCTGCCTGTGGGCTGGGCCTTAACTCTGCAGGTCACCATGGGACCACTTAGGAAATTGCCTCAGAACGGAATGTAAGGTATTCTGTTGACTTAGAATTTCCAGAAATCAAGGTTTTGATCCACAGTCCACAGAAAACTGGGAGAAAACCATTTGTAGTGGCAGTTGCTATACTTTCTGAGACTGTGTTCCTGAAATTAGGACAAGACAAAAGCATCGTAATGAGAGAAGTTCTGTTGTATTTTCTTTTGTTTGTTTTATTTTATTATTTACTTATTTATTTTTTCCCCCTTCTGGACTAATCTGTTTTCCTTTAGGTAGAAATTTCCTCTTCCAAACCGTCTCCTGGTCCTCTCCTATCCCCATGGCTCCTGAGCACCCCCAGGCCCCTGCCTGTCAGCAGCCAACCACCTTCACTGACCTTGGATATTCCTCTGAACATTGCCACCTAGAGCGTTTTACTGCCATGCAGCCCCACCGCCTCCTAGAAAACCATCTGACCTGTGTCTTACCAGAGGAAGGTTAAGTTCACATCCAGTTAAACTTTTAAAGCAATCTATAGCTGCTCCCAAATCAAACGTTGAATTTTACAATATACAATTCCATCTGCCTTTCTTCTCTACCTGGGACCTGGATCTGGTAAAGTAGCTTGCCAGTCAACTGTTCTACCCAGCTGAGACCCTGTTTCCTTGTCTGACTATCCAGTAAAGGCAACAATGCTGAAGAATCTGAGGCTCAAGTACAATAATATGTGCATACTTGTAAACATTCTAGAATGCACTATGTTGATATAGTATCATCATTTATTATTATTAATCTACTAATTACTATGATGACAGACACAATGGCTTTCAAATGTTTCTGACCATGACTTAAAGAAATACATTTTATCTAGCAAGCCAGGACATACCTGTGTAATCATAGCTGATACAAAAGTTTTGTGAAACAATAAGGCTTTATTATCTGTGAAGCATTCTGATATTTTCTGTTCTATAGGTGGAGAATTTGCACACCTCCAAATGGTCCTAGACTACAGTTTGCAAAGCGTGGGTGTAGAGGTCTGTGTCAGTCCAGGTGGCACCACAGGGTCCCTATAAGGAGCCTCTGCGTGAGTTAGGAAGAGCCTGCCCTTCCTCCAGGGCCAGAGCCTACAGCCTAGAGGGTGGAGTGGGGCTGATTTCAACCCCTACTTGCCCCTCAGCTGGAAGCCTTTGTTGAGTGCTCTGCACACACAGCCCTGCATTGAAAATTGGTCAGTATTGGGGGTTGGGAAAGGGGAATTGACCAAGGTATCAAAAGGCATCACGTAAGACTGTGAAATAGATTTTGGAGTAATATGAACAGTGTAGGGTATTTCCGAATCTGCCTACGTACAAGTCAGATGCAGCCCATACAATGCAAGCGTGGCCTAGAAAGGAAAGGAAGCAAAGATTAACATGATTTTTGCAAATTCTAAAACTTTGTGAGAAACTAAATGGAAAACAAGGAACAGAGCAAAGAATTAGAATTGATCAAAAGCTCGCCCTCATGTCCATTACGTAGTCCTGCGAATTAACAACGATGTCTTCGAGGAAGATCATATTTCTGACTCTGCTACAAAGTCTGAAAACCATCTGAATCCATCCCCAACATCCACCTTCATCATAAAATGCATGATCTAATAAGCAGGAATGTAAGCTGGGAGAAGATCTCGAGAAGTTTCTCCTCCTACAGGCATTCTACCTCCATTACTGTGATTCCTGTTGTCCAATAAGATATGATCAGCAAAAGGTCACATCAGAGCATTTCAGAGTTCCCCAGAAGGTCTTTCTCACTGGGCAAGTCACTGACCGATCTCTTTTATTATGGGTCTCTAAGGACACTGTACTCTACTAGGCTAATGAGGTCAAAATTAAGTTTCTTCTTCTTCGACTTCATACCAAAGTTACTCAGTTGGATCTGCTAAGAAATGAAAACAAAGATAACTAAAAAATAAGCAAGTCTTACCCTTCTTTCAACATTCAGAATTTAACTGAGTCTTTAGCTTATAGGTAACGTTTCTTATTGAATGCAGTATTCACTATGACCTTGACTTCTGCTAGGCAACATACTGTATTGAATTATTTTCGTTAATGTAATACAGGCTAATGGAGCAAAATAACAGAGAAGCAAGTATTTTTCCTAATGCTTGTTTTTCCCCAAAACACATACACACACGCTCACACACACTCACAGTTGTGGCTGTTTTTAGAGTAAAGAATTGAATTTGAACAGGAAGAAAACTATTTTATTCCAAAACATTTTGTAAGTATATAATGTACTGCCATGATTGTGGCTGGTCTCTTTTTCTCCATTTGTTTTTGTTTTAATAGCTGGGTTTTATTTTTAAGTTTTATTGAGATATAATTGACATATAACATTATATAAGTTTAACATATACAACATAATCACATGATATATGTACATATTGCGAAATGATTACCACAATGTTTGGTTAACATCCATCATTTCATAGAGTTACAAAAATTTTTATTCCTTGTGATGAGAACTTTTAAGATTTATTCTTTTAGCAACTTTCAAATATATGAAACACTATTGTTAACTGTAGTCATCATGTTGTACATTATATCCAAGAACTTTTTTATCTTGTGACTGGAAGTTTGTACCTTTTGGCCTTGTACTTTTGAATATCTGTTTTTAAAACTCACAGCAAGTATTGTTCCTAAAAAAATCGTGAGAGGCGGGCCCAGTGGCATAGGGTTTAAGTTCCCGTGCTCCACTTTGGTGGCCCAGGGTTCACGGGTTTGGATCCTGGGTGCGACCTACACACTACTCATCAAGCCACACTGTGGCAGCATCCCACATACAAAATAGAGGAAGATTGGCACAGATGTTAGCTCAACAACAATCTTCCTCAAGCAAAAAGAGGAAGACTGGCAACAGATGTTAGCTCAGGGCCAATCTTTCTCACCAAAAAAAAAAAAAAAAGTGAGTATTTTAAAATGTCTTATAATTTCAAGGAATTGGCAAAATAACTAAACTCATTTTTTATATTCTTCACATGAAGATGATCTTCACATCTTCTGATGATGTGACTTGCTTACGTTAACAGCTAAGGATAATTATCAATAGTAAAGAGACTTACTCTGCATTTGATGCACACGGACGTGGGAATGGCTTCCTCCCTTCCGACTTGTATGGGGAAACAGTAGCCTCAATGCCACCAGATTCCCTAAAGGAAATGCAGGCATAGGTCCTTGGAGAACTTTCGCCTTGTTATCTGCTTTACCTCTTCTCTTTTTTGCTGTATTGTTACCTGGAAATCATTATGCTATCAAAAATCACTTTTCTGTCTTCTTCCTCAATCTTTTGACACTCTTGAGACAGTAGGTGGTGTAGGAAGAAAGCAGGCAGCTCCCTTGTGCAGACAAGCCTGCCAGCAGTGCTCGCTTCGTCTTGGGTCAGAAAGAACCTTGACCAGCTTCAACACAGAGCAGTGTGCCTTATCAGACTTTTACCTGTTGTTCAGATTTTTACCCAGAATAGCATCATAGAGGCCAGAGTCTTTTCACTATTGTCACTGGATGGGAGCTATCTTTTCTCTGCCCACAAATAGCCTCCTCCACCTGGCGCCCTCATTTCCCTTTCTGCTTCTTACACAATCCCCAAGTCTCTTGATCTTGAAGCAATCTTTCTTCCCTGTTTCCTTTATGAACTTTTAGGAAGAAGAGAGGAAGCAGATTTGTTGGTGCCCAAGTGTATGTAGATCCATCTATAGAGATGTCAATGGCTGGGTATAAAGATTTTAATATCAGAGAGGCTTAAAGAACTTAGGTGCAACACAAGATTAGGGTACCCACTCTTTGAGTGTAGCACAGCCTAGAGTCTCTGGGCAATAATGCTACTTGTAGTGGGGGTCGAGGGGGAGAGGCCAGCAAACACTCAGTTCCTGGGGTTTCATCTGTGCTGAAGCAACACCCACTTCAGCCGGCATCGTAGTTGGGGGCAGTTCCAGGCACCACTCCAAAAAAGGCAGTTGCCATAGGTAGACAAGCTCTGCCAGATATGTGGCACAGGGCTTCCATGAGGAGAGGTTCTGGGAGTACATCCCAGCACAGGAGTTCTCTAGTGCCTGATTCTTCCTGTCAGTGCCTCCACTTGCAGAATCGAGTCTTCTTACCCGGATTTTAGCTTCTTCTTGCCTTGGCTCTCCTGCATAATTTCTCATTCTTTAATGCCCAGATCTTCCACTGGGCCCAGTCTTTTGGATGTCAGTTTTCTTAGCAGGATCATGATTTGTAAAACATCCTAGACTTTGGGGATGGCATTCCTAGGTCTAAGATGTCCAGCTATTTCTCCCTTTGATGGCCAACCTCTCCAAACTTGACTTCTGCCTGGAGTGACTTTTGACCCCTTGCCCACCAAGAGACTATCTTCTTTGACTTCAAAACTCAGGACACTCCTCTCTGTTTTCATTAGCACCACAGATGTACCTCTATTTTTACTCTCCTTACATTATATTGTAAAGACTTATTGAAAAGTTACGTTTATCTCACAAACCATAAGCAACATGAAAATGGGGAAAATCAGAATTGCGACCTCTAGTCCCAGAAATATATAAGAGGCTATTAATTATAAATATTCAGTATATGATGGTTGAATGAATAAATGAAAATGAGCCTGCCTGGTTTACGGACCTTATGTAACCACCTCCCTTGATACACCCATATCTCCATATCTAATTGGCCAAACACATAGATAAAAAATTGTTTAAATTAGGTCTATCATTTTAGCTAATTTTGAATAGTACTCTTTAAATCTGATACCAGCATGCACCCCTTAATGGCTGAGATGTGTTCTGAGAAAAGCCTCTTTAGATGATTTCATCCTTGTGTGAACATCAGAGTGCACTTACACAAACCCACTACACATCTAGGTTATATGGTACTAATCTTTGGGACCACTGCTGTATATGCGGCCCACCAATGACCGAAACATTGTTATGCCACGCATGACTTATGTGAGTGTGTTATAACTATAAACTTCAAATTTTGCTTCATGGCTTACAACTGACATTAGATAGAAGCTTAGTCATCAAGCTCATTTTGAATTTAGCTTAATAGCGGTATGTTAAATGACTGTGTCATAACCCATGAATAAATGTATGTGGAAATCCTATTACTTATTTACTGCCTATAAGATGGTTATCCAGAAGAAGTAATTAATAAATTAATGGAAGACATAAGTTTGATAATAAAATGTACAGATTTAAGAATTTTTAATTATTATTATATCTGATCTGTATAAGTTTTTTTATTCTTGGAAATGAAACAAAAGGACACCTTTTAATGCATGCGGGTGTTAATAATTTCCTAGGGAGGGCTTGGGCAAACTTGTTTTCATGGTTGAAGACAGAGCATTGAGATGAAACTTTGCACTGATTTCATAACCCCTTTTGGTTCTCATAACTGAAAAAGATTTGCATCTTTTCTTCATTCCTGTCACCATATTAGTGGTGCCGTTGGCAATCCAAGTAGCACTGCGAGCGCTCCAGCAAGAGGAGTGTGCTATGAATCCTTTGTTTTGGAGGAGCTCGATGTCTCACTGGGTGCCTTTCTACCCAAAGACAGACATTACTGGAATCACAGCCACAGGTTATAGCCTTGCTCTCAACCTTTCCAGGTGAGGTGGCTGCAAGAGTCCAGTGCGAAATTCTGTCTTCCTTAGCATTGCCCTCTGAAGGTCTCTTCATGCCACAGAACTTGAAAATGGATATTTCAAAGTCATCTTAGTAGTTTCTGTAAGAATCATAGCTATTTTGTGTTTATTCTATTTTCCATATTCTTGCTTTGGAAGGCACAAATATTTTTCCTGTGGCCTTGCTCACGTTTGTCCATTTGTGAAATAAGAATAATGATATTTTAACCAATTGCATTCTTAACACTAGTCAGTAGTTCATGTCTCTTTGTTACCTTAGATTTTGCTTTTAATTCAATCTCAGACACCAAGTCTATCTCTCCTGGCACAGAATCCACAGGTGAAAGAATGGGGAGGCCTGAAGTGGAGTCATCTCCCAGAGGGCAACACCAGCTGAGTGTGGTGAGAAAAGAATTTTCGATTTTTTGATGGTCGGGCCAGTCCTTTGTCCCTAACTCCTTTCCAGTTCACACCCTGCTTGCTTACTTGCTCACTTGCTTCCTTCCTTCCTGTCTTTCTTTCTCATCTTGCATCTTTCTTTCTTTCTTAATTCATGGAGAGCGTGGACAGAAGCTGTAAAAAGTTTAAATCAACCCATTCAAAGAATAGATAAAATCCAGTTCTCTTTTCCTTCTATATCTTTTTCAGATTCTTATATTCTAAAATAGCCAGCTTTAGCAATACATACTGTCTTCTTTCTGAGGCACATTACTCTTTCATAAGTGTGAGTTTTAAAAATAGTCGTGCTAAGAACGATGGGTCAGACACAACCAGTTGTAAATGAAGACACCGAGGGCCTGAGAGACTGTGCGATTTGCTCGGGGCCATCGTGACTCAGCAGAAGCTCACTTGGACTTTGGAACTTAATTTATTCCAGAGAAGGGCCAAGTTCCAGACTATGCAACTTACACACGAAAAGGCAACCCAAACAAGACTACTTTCTTGAATTTTAAGTAGAAGTCTTAAATTGCTTGCAAGTAAGCACAAAATTCCAAGTTTTACTGTGCAAAATCCTATAGCATAGGCACACAGATGGACAAGTAACAGGAAAATGATAATAGAATGAGAACAAAAACTCACCTTTTTAACAACCTTTAAATTACATGGTAGGATGCATTATGCATGCTGGGAGATACAAATGTTTTTGCTTGTGTATAGGTTTTATGCTCTTCATTACCAATATACAATCAAGGTATAATTAAGGATGAATATTCTGCTTTTATGTGTTTTAAGTTCAATTATGAACATTTTGAAAAATTTTCTGGGCTCACCTTTGACTTTTAGAAATATGTTCCCTACGTGTGAGGTGGAGATTTAAATAAGCCAATTATAATGGGAGCTTATGTTTACATCTTACATGACGGTTTTCAAAACGTTTTGCTGTATGGTATATTTGATTGTGATGTGTACACTGGAATACATTTTACATTCCACAATTTTCCATATTCAGGGCAAAATATTGGCAACACTTTAGCAAGACGAGACACCTGGATGAGACCCCAAGAAGTAGCCCCAGAGGTTAAAATCTCAATTGCTAGAAGGCTAGTGCAGGCAAAAGGCAAGAAGTCTGTGCTCAGAAACAACAACGGTCTATGAAACCACGGGCTCAGCCAAGGTGAGTAGAGAGGAGCACGGGATGAAAGAGGAAGACTTCAGCACACAACACGTCTCTTTAGGCCGAATACTGTTGCCCCATGGTCTCTTTCCCTCTTCCCTAGTAGGGAAGGTGGGTGACCATGGTAGCATGTCTGGGCCCAGCGGGTGTGAACAGGGTTTGAAGATGGCTCGGGAGTATCCTAACCACAGCTGCAGGTGAGCTCAAACCTAGAAAAGGGAGACTTTAGCAACGCATTCACATCCAATATATAGAGCCAGTGATGTTTGTTTTTCTTTCCAGCTTTCCATGGATATTAATCAGGATTTCTTGATTTTCATGCTGAATCTATGTGCAGGTGAGTATGCTTGTTTATATAGTACAAATGCAAAGAAAAACAACTTCGAATGTGTAAGTACACATCAAAAAGGGTGAAAAGTTTCAAAGGTTCTTTAAGTTGCAAACTTATAACAGGCAAATAAAATTCTCTCCAAATAGCCAGAACTGTTATTTACATACAAAATAACCTTTAAATGTCCGTTTCTAACCTTGTTAGGCTTAACCTTATATGGTCCTGGATTCTCAGCATTGGTTTGTAAGACTCCTATAATCAGAGAAAAAAAGAAGATTTTGAAAAATAGAAAATAAGCAATACTAAAAGACAAATATTCCACAAAGCTTTGCATAGAAAGAAATGTACCCTAAAATGGGGTGACTAGTTAGAATGAATATGAATGAAAATTCTGAGTTTCTATATGTAGTTTTGGTTCCATTTTTGCAGCCACGCACTCTCAAAGTAAGGGAAGAAATGAGAGATGTTTTTAACAATAATCTATCTCTAAGTTCAAAATTGTCTCAGAGTTTACCAGAATTTCGTACTATATTATGGATTAGAATGAACTAAATAGATTTATAGGTAAATTTCCCAAAACAAATCATTCGAGGCAATATCGTAAATGGGAAGATTCTGTACCAAGAATTTTTTTTCCCAGAAAGATATGGATGAATTAACACCATAAGCTCGAAATGGTAATTTTATGTTAATCATCTTCTACATTCCAGAGTACATCGATACTTCTGTGCAAGGCACAAATGTGCTCTTGTGTATGTGTGTGCATGTGTGTATACATATATGTACGTATATATAGATGTTAATTGTGAGTCTGCTTTTCCTATACAGGCTGGGTTCATCTTAGCAAATTCCCAATGAAGAAATAAATGTCCTTGACATTCCATTTAATAGACAGTGGGTGGCACCATCTTAAGGAGCAGATGATGTAAGGTTGCATTTGGCACTATTTTCTTTATTTGGGCTACAAACTCTATCCAAATTGTGAAGGACTTTCCACATTAGTAATTAATAAGGCCCCATTATGCTAACTATCATCCAACTTAGGACATCTTAGAGGAAAGATAAGAGATGAATAATTTGAAGTAATTTTCTTGTAATCATGCCAATCACTTGAGCAAAGTAGTTATTAAAGGAAACAGTATTATGATGAATTATAGGACATCTAACACTGAATACCTTGTCTTATCAGCTGCTTATAGTTTCTGATGCTTAAAAAAAGGCAAACAAGTAGAAGTCTATTCCGAATAACACTTATCTTACTGTAAATAATAGTTTGTTTAGCAAACCCTGAATTTTAATGAGGCATGAAAGACAGACTTTACCTTAGTTTCTGCTCATCTCCTTGAAAAGAGCCGAAGTTTGCCCGCTTTACCTTCCCTTAAAAGGTACATGTAACAAGCATGAGTCACCTTTGGTGACAAGGATTCTTCCAGTTCAGATTTGCTGGAGTGATTAGACATTATTTATCTAATTAAATGTTCAAAACACATCATTATTGAAAGGAATCAATTTAGTACATTTGTTGAGCGGTGTTAACTGAAATGTACCTACACATCATTTGACTTTTTAACATTTTATTATATCTATTAAGTCTTTCTGTGCTTAATTAAATCAACTTATTTTTTCCAGTTAATTTAACGTGATTTCATTTTCGTTAGAGTCTGAATCAGATATTACGGAGAAAGCCAACTGTATACACAAATTAAGCTCTGACTCCTCAGGTGCTCTCTTGCATTTCATTCAAGTCTGGCAGCTTCTGGGAATTACCATGATTTTAAATGGATGTTATTTTTTACGTAGTGGAAAGCTTACTCTTCATCTTCCTTTTTTTAACGCAGCAATTTTTAAGCCTACGGAATCATCAGATTTGTACCATTTGCGTCATTGATCATGGCCAACATTTGGAAGAAATAATTTTTTTAATGCTTGGGAAAACTAAGTAAAAATACAAATGTGAAAGTGTAAGCATTAGTTGCTGCCCCTGGGAGCTGTTCCTCTTAATTATCCCTGTAGGAACAATGGTGTCTACACAACAATGCTACAGTTCCTGAGAAGGCACAGAGTGTCTGAGCAGCAATAACTAGGGCATGGGCATCATGGAGGAAGTTATTTCATTATTATTTACATTAAAATGAGTGCCTCTCAGTGATCAATATTTAGCAGCATTCTTTTCTTCACAAGAACCTGAACTCTTGTCACCACCCCTAAAATGGGGGTGACAGGAGGAGCAGAATTAAAGCCACAAATGTTTGGTGCCAATTGACTGCAATGAATTTTGAGACACCGGGCCGAAGGGAGAGATTTGGTGCATTCAAATCTACCCTGAAAAGTGTTAAAATGGAGAGCATGGCTAGAAATAAGTGGGAGAGGAAGAGTCAAATGTTGCAGGTGGCGGCGGAGGCTTCTCCTGGGACAGTCACGTCAGCCCGCAGAGCTCCCTGTTTTCCCCGAGTGTTGGAGTGTTTCGTGTTCTATCAGTCTCCAACTAAAGTCCTAAAGGGAAAGGTTTCTGAAACCCTCACCAAACTCTCGGAACAGTGAATTAAAAAGGGGCCACAAATGCATTTGCTTGAGATTAACTATCCCATACCAGTCAACAAAATTAAAAAAAAAAGGGAAGAAAAAGAAAAAGGAAGAAATTGAATGTATGTGTGCCTGTGTATCCTCCCCTCCAGGGGCCCAGGACAGTTATCACAAATGGCTCGCTCCCTTTGCTCCAGGTGCCCAGTTCTGGCTACTCCGTGGCTACTTGGACAGGCTTCGACTCCCCTGGGGAAGTGTTCATGATCGCAAATTTGGCCAAAAGATTTTTTTCATTACCCTCCAACATTTCCTTTCACCTCCAACCTCAAGGCAGGGCCCTGGCTTTCCCTTTGGAGCAGGGAATATAAAGACGTGGGGCCATCCAGGCTGACCCGGAGGGCCCTTCTGTCAATCACTGCCTCCCCATCTCTGCTCCCTTTCACACCAGGCAGCTGGACCCATCGCTGTCAACCAGGTAACAACCCCCAGACAATAGAGGCCTGAAAGCCTGGTCTAGACACTCTTTTAGCCACTTATTTGCTGCTCTTGGCAGCTGTTGAAGCATAAATAAGCAGTTTGTAATCAGAAAGCTGACATCATCGCAGCTCGGCTGAGAGAGGAGATTGTTCCTGAGCACTGAGCGGCTTTTTTGTGTGTGTGTGACAACAGATTCTGGGGTGGGGATGCAGATTTGTGCCATGCTAAGCTGGTCTTTCTTTGATTTACAGAAGACAATTGGATCAGGTCCCCAGCTCCAGGACCCACCAGAATTATTTTTTCACATTCAGCTTCAGATGACCAGTAAAATCAAATAACAGACTGGGTGGAAATGTATCATGGGCTAGCGGCGGGTAGAAAGATAGCAGGGTGCATGGGAAGTTTGGACTTGGGACATTTTCTGGGCCACAGGCACACATCTCATCAGCCCCTTGAAAGCGCGCCTGTGGCATAGTTTGGGTGGGCGACACCGAGGGGAGGTTGAGTACCCGATATATGTGTCTGCATGCTTTGAGAAATGGTTTCACAAAAGGCAGCAAAGAAACGGGTGTATTTATTCCTGCATCCCAAGTGCGGTTCGTTGTTTTCTTTTTTCAAGATCAAGTTTGCCATTCAAAGTGATTGGCAGTTATCCTCGTGAAAGGGAAGAGACATGGGCCATGCTCCAGAAACGTTGACTCTTCATCACCCTTACAGCTGAGAAAACCCCTGCGTAGGTTTTTTCCCCAAAAAACACTGGCTTTGTTATTGGAAGGAGCAGAGATGGCAAGATGCTTCCATTTATTTATATATAATAATTGATTTCTTATAATTGTTTTGAGGATGTTCCCAAAGGAAGGAGAGCTTCTCTGGTTTCTCTCAACAGTGTGGTTCTGATGCCCTGACGTCTGCCTGGGCCATCTGACTCAAGGTCTCTTGGTGAACGGCGGGCCAATGAATGCCAGGAGGCCACTGAGCTTGCTACCCGAAACCCATTCAGGTGGTTTTGCCCACCTCCAGTTTCACTTACAAAAAAAAAAGCAGTTCAACAAAAATATTGACTTCTTATCTCCCTGAGGGTTTCTGGTATTACTTTGCTATAAGTAGCTCATGATTTAGAGTACAAAGGCATTTCCAGAATGCATGTTTAACAAAATGACATAGCAGATAATTGAAATTTATTTGCAATTTTCAAACTACAATAAACACAATTCTCCTTTTCTTTCATTAATAATCGCACGGCTAATGCATAGCAATCCCTCTGCAGCTTTTACAAGCAAACTTGAGCTGCTGTGTTGTAATAGCTGGAAAAGTTAATGTAGCTTGAACAAGGTTCCTAATTGTCCCTGTCTCTGTCATATTTGTCTACTTGAATGGTCCTAAATACCACAGCGATTAATTACTACAGAGCAGGTATTACAAGATGTTATCATCCTTCCCCAACTGTCTGGGTGAACGGAGAGAAGCAGGAGATTGTTGCATGTTTCATCTCTGCTCTTCCTGTAAGGCACTTTAACCAGAAGATTTAACGTGTCAAAGTTAACTGCGTGCTCCAGCAGATATTCACATTCTAATTAAAGATTAAGAACGTAGTACATTACACTGTGATTTGTCATACATGGCTTGTTAAATAGGAAACCTACCGGGATTCCCTAACATTTTATAAACATTATTCAGGGCTTTTAATGTGGGCAAAGAGAAAGATGATTCGACTGCATTGCAGTATGGAAAGCAGGCTGCCCTCTCCTCCCTGCCCCCTCCCACCCCCCAATAAATAACAAAATAAGACAACTTGGGCAGTTGGGAAAGTGTTTTTCTGTGGAGATTTTGTTCAAACCATGAGTCACCTCTGGTTTGTGTGTGGTGGTGAAGGGGGAGGTCTGGATTATCATCCTTCAGCATTTGTTTTTTTCTTTTTCACTTTTGCTTTTTGCTGTCAGCTAAGTAGAGGAAGGTAAGAGTCTTTGTTTGAATTCGAGTGCCAAAGGACAGAATGAAGATGAAACAGTATTTCAGTGTGCAGTTCTCACAGCCCTGATCGGCACCATTTCTAGCACTAGTGGCACAAGACTGGTTCACATTCTATGATTGCCTGAGGAATAAATTAATGAGGTTACTGAGACACTGAACATTTGCATATTCACGGATGCTTATTAGGTAGAAAGTGAATGCCAGGTGCACTGAATTTGGGGGATATAGGATTTGTTAAGAATTAACATCTTTCCGTTCCTCAGAAGAGAGCTGTCTTGTCACTAAAAATAATATGCAGGCAAAACTCCTGCTTAATAACTATCTGAATAATGATGAAATAATAGAAAGCCACAGCAACAGAGAGTCTTGCCTGAAAGCAGCAGGGGATCCACTGGGCTGCCCTCCTTCTAGGGAGACCGGGATGCGGTGGTCCTGGGGCAGAAAGGAAACCACTGCTTTGCTCTGTTTGGACTTTAGGCTTCAATTATGCTGGTGGCGTGCACAGCAGAACAGGATGCCATCACACTGAATGCAAAATTATCAATTTAAGGAGACCCTTACATTTGTAAATATTATTATTGACAGGTTGCCAATCCAACCTGGAGCAGGGGAAAGCTTTCCTAAGAAAATTATGTCCAAACCTGATCACAGAATTAGCCTTGACTGTTTCTCTGGGGGGTATGGGTCCATGGTTCCGTAGCTGGTGATTTCTGCTGGGGCTGTGTGGAAGCACATTGTTTGAGCTATTTGTGTCTCATTATTGAGAGAAGTTTTTATGCCGTTCTGGGTTGTGGCTTGGAGGCTACCTCCTCAGAGCTTAAATGGGCAGATTTCGTATTCCTCCCGTCCTTGGGAATACTTCATACAACAGAGCGCTGACTGTCCATGTTTTTCAGAGCAGTGTGCAGTGGGAGCCTGCCTTGCCTTATCGCTGCCATTTTATACAGGTAGGTTTTCTTTCTTTCAATTTATTTTTATTTTTTCTTTTGTTTTTTTCCTCTTTAAAAAAAAAATGATTGGCAGCACTGGACCTCAAGGAACTGATCTATCAAAATCAAGCTGGGATAAATGTTTCTTTGAGAAATAATATATATTTACCAACAAGCTCTATTCTGCCCCCTTGTTTCACTCTATCTTTCATATCACTTCGACTTCCCGGCCAAGGCCAGCGATAACTCTGTATGAAGAACAGAGACAGTGTGCCTGTATGTATATACATACATATATTTTTCAAAGAGTCCCTGATATGCATTCTATATACATTTTACAGTCCTTTTTCTTGATTTAAAAAATATTTCCAATGTATAAAGACTGTTTTGAAAAATTTTTCCCTATATTTAAAAACAGCCTCTAAATATGAATGAGATTCAAAGGGGCTCTCAGTCTTTATTTCAGTATTGAATCAGACTTGAGCTTTTTATTTATTTTTTCAAGGTTCAGAGGTATAGTAATTGCCAGAACAACCCCCGCGCCAAAATAATCCATGCATGTTTTAAAATTCAATTTGTTTTCTCACACAAATTTTTCATGCATTCATGAATACACTGAAAAAAATCACAATTATTTTCACGTGGCAGAGTTGCAACCAGGCAACTATATATTTTCATAAACTAGAGTATTACAGATTTATTATTATTTGTTGATAATATTGTATTAAACATTTTTTAAAAATGTATTTCACCCCAAAAGGGCCTGCCTGAAAACATACACTGCAGTAAAATCACAGCAGTCCAGGGTTTTTGTGACACACACACAGAGCACAGATTTTTTTGATTATGTAGATTTCTTTTCCTACTGCAGTTTCATATGCAAAGCATGCATCAGCCACATCCATGCTATCTCCTAAAGCAGTCACTCTGAAACCCAATCTGGGGACAGTGCAGACTAAATAAAATTTCATTTTGATTTGGCCTCCCGCTGCGAATGGGACTGCTTTGTCTCAGCCGACAGAACCAGCAAGCCAGAAAGGTATGTTCTGTTTTGCATGGCTGATGGTGTGTCTTGAGGCTCACAATGAGGCCGTCCTGCTCGGCTCCACAGCTCCCGTACCCTCTGCTCCGCTCGGCTTTCTCTTCCCCCTTCCATTTGCTCCCCTGCTGCCCGAGCCTACCTGCAGGGCAGAGCCACGAAAACCCACACTGATTGTTTACTTTGGCATATGTTTAATAGCTTGCGTGGCTGTTTGCATTTTTTTTTTCAGTCTTTGTTGGTGGTGGGTTTTTTTTTCTATTTTGGATTTCTTTGGTTGTGCTTTCCCTGTTTTTCAAGGTGTTGAATACTAAAATACTACCTCAAAGAAAAATTGTGTAAGTACTGTTATGATGCTCCAGAGGTTTTTACTGGGAGGTTTGTCATGCTGAATTTTACTGTAAATTTGAAGATGCGTTTAATAGCTTTGAAGGACTTTAGTTTTCATGGCCCTTTTGAGCCTGTTTGGCAGAAAAGCAATCGCCCATTTTAGATAAGGGGGAAAATATAAAATAAAGACTCTCTTCCAATGGGACTGAAATGTTTTGCCATCTTGATATGTTTTATAAAATGCATTGTGGTATTTGCTTGAAGAGCTGCTAAATATGACTCTATTTTAAATGATGACCTTCATATGGAGTCATCTCACTAGAGACTAGATTGTCAAATGCTTTTCTTACACTTGTCCCACCTTTTGGAGAATCTACTGGCAATCAGAGGACAACCTGCTGCGATGTTCTTAGAAGAAGCTTTAGATACAATGGCTAAGTGCCAGGGAGGCTCACGGTGGTGGGAACTCAGTTTTCAAGCCCAAATTTCTCCTTGGAATTGTCATTGCCCTTGACCAATTCATATGGACCCATAGGGAAAGAAGTTTCTCCCTGGTTTACATATTAGCATATCATTACTGTAAATTAGATTATAGAAAACTGGTAAAGATGGATATAAAGTAAATGAAAATAAATTGCTTAAGAGAAGAGCAGGGAGAAACTGCTCTCTAACTCTGGGTTAGGCATAAGGAATTCCACGTAAGATATAGAGGAATAGAAAAAGATACTAATTATCTTCATAGGGATTCCATCCACCCACCAAGAGTAGAAGTAAAATAAGTCACATAACTTTGTAGAGGGTCAGAAATTAACTTTTGTAAATCCATAATGTTGCAACCATCCCAATGTTTTGTGGTGAAGGGTCATCCAGGGGTCATTCTTGACATCATTTTTGAAATTCAGTGGGTGAAGTCTTTGCCATTACAATAAATCTTTCTGTTACCACAAAATCATTAAGTTCACTATTTTGCATCTGTTAGCCAAGAGCCTTGGGAGAGGAGATTCATCAAAAACTTAACTTATTGAGAGCTCCCCTTTCTACCACATACAACAGGTCAAAGAATAAAGTAAAAGTTTAAAGAAGATGCTAAAGAAACAGTAGTCTGAGAACAGCACAGAATGTTATTTGGTAAAGATGATACAGTCTTATATAAGAAAGAAGAAAATAGTGGTGTTGGGTACCACTGGCAGGTTTGGATTGACAGATGTGTAATTTCTAGTATTTCCCAATAGTAAGTCTTTTTACTTAGCCTCTCTTTCAGAACCACTTGGTTATTTTATAACCGTTAGTTGATGATGTTAGAAAGCACGAATTTGTTTTTTGTCTAATTTGTAAATGTTCTTCTATGGGCCACTTATCGGCATTCTAGGGACTTTTTTGATAACTAAGTGAACGTCTTAAAAAGTAAAACCTGTAACATTGTTACATAGGCTTTTTTAAAAATATAATTATTTAGCAAGGATAAAATACCTTTTTAAAAATTACACTGCAAACACTGGTTTTGGGAAACAAAGTACTCATGGAGGATTTATTTGTCCATAAAAATATATAGGCATATATGTTTACTTTATGTGTGTGAGTATGTATATATATACATACATACAGAGAGAAGAGATTGAACCAGTTGTGCTGTTAAAACAAGTCACAAGAGCCAGTCCTGATGGCCTAGTGGTTAAAGTTACATATGCTCCACTTTGGCCCCCTGGGTTCAGTTCCCGAGTGGGGAACTACACCGCTCATCTGTCAGTAGCCATGGTGTGGCAGTGGCTCACATAGAAGAATTAGAAGGACTTACAACTAGAATATACAACTGGGTACTGGGGCTTTGGGGAGGAAAAAAAGAGAGAGAGAGTAAGACTTGCAACAGATGTTAGCTCAGGGTGAATCTTTCCGAGCAAAAAAATAAAATAATAAAAACAAAAAGAGTCACAAAGCTTATCTTGAGAATAAAAAACAATAAATATATCTAGCAGACAAAATTCTACACTATGGTTTGATATATCATATACATGTAATGTACACCAAAGGTTCGCATTAAGACATATGATATTTTTATTAATTCATGAGTTCATCTTGGACCTATCTGCAGGAGAAAAATTATTATAGTATGATTTAACCTGTCATGTGGTTTGAGCAGATGACCTCAATGAAGAATGAATGTTTGCCTTAGCATACGTCTATACATCCCTGTCTTTTTGGTGTCTGCCATGCCTGTTTTCCCTCATGTTTTAGTTCATGTGCTCCATAAACATGATAGCTCAATGTGTCTGCAAGCACTTAATATAATAATTTCATGGAAATATTGAAGATAATGACTATAATGGTGGCTCTTGGCATGTGAGTTTAGTTTATACATATTTTATTTGCTAATGTTTGTGATGACCATAATTTGACCTTCCGTATTTCATTATGTGGATCCCTCTACAAGTAAGAGAAAGAAAGAATACTGACTGGAGTTAAGCATAAATTGTGGCCAAAGACAGAGCTTTCTGTTTCCTGTCAACCCTTCCTAAGTCTTGAGAAACAGTAGACACTGAAGAAATCTTTCTGGAGACAAGGAATGAGTGATTGAATGCCCTTGGCTGAGAAGTGGAGAAGAGAAGGCCCTTCCACTGTTTGGAGCCTGTCTCCATACCACCTACCTGGCAGTTATCCCACAGGAAGAAAAGAAATCTGAAAGCCATGGCCTCTCACCTGGGCCCACAGCTTTCCTGGGTGTGCAAATACGCTGAAAACGCAAGTGCATTCTTCCAGAGAAATAACTTATAAGACATGCTCAAACAGGTCTAAACAGAACCCCCAAATGTTAAGGATCCAGGAGTTCTAAGAATAAGAAGATCTAGCCGGAGAAGAGTCACAAGCAGCAGGGGAAGGAAAATCATAACATTCTCCGAAAAGATCAATATGAAAATAGGAGGTTCAATTTATGTATACTTTGTAACTACTTCCTGGTTACAAAGAAAACATACAACATACAGAGACTAAAGAAGAGCAATATTTAAAAAAAAAAAAAATAGGTACATGGAAAGTTCCTTTTACATATCTGTAGGCGTGGCAATCGAGAACCAGAAACAGTAAAGACAATGCAAGTCAGAATCCAAACACTGGACTCTGAGGAGGTACCACTGAGAAAACATCTTTGGAGTTACTTCTCAAAAGATCACACTAAACTTGGAATAAAATTGCTTATGTTGTTTTAATACAAATAGATTCATAGATATAGGTTTATAATAGAAAGGCCATTTACTATACCAACCTTCATCGAAAAAAATACTCTGCTATTTAGATGCAAGTGATAATAATAAAAGACATTCTAGATCCAGAAACTACACCAAGAACTGTGAACATTTAGATTTTCTGTTAAGAGTTAGGCAACCTCGGAAAATCCTCATAGTGCAACAGGTTAGGGAAGAGATTCAAGTTAAGGTTAGCCCTTGCACAATTGGAAATCTAATTTTACTGTTGGAGAGAAGACTTCTGCTTGACCCATGACATCAAAAGTTGTCTGGTCAGAGAAACTCTCTCATCTGTGGCTTTCATGCACTCAGAAATAACCTTAGACCTCAATAGTTTTATCTCATGAAAGTGTCCAGAAAATTTTAATGTCCAGAACAAATAGGACTAGAATGTTAAAGGTACAACACTAGGTGTTCTCCATACGATGCTTGCCCTCCAAAACATGAAGAATTGACACAGCATTTCTTACAAAGCCCACATCAAAATGGCCATTGCCCTTGTCATGTGATTAGGCAGAGGGAGGTCCCACTGAGCTTCTCTGACTACTCTTGGTTACTTAAGGGGTGGATGCTCTGTCATGGGGCAAGAGAGCCCCACAGTAGGGACTGCAAATGAACCAGTGGCTGCTGAGCTGGATTGAGCACATGGCGGGCACTCAGGGATCCACATACAGAGAGAGCTGAGCTGAGGCCATAGCCACAGGAGGAGTTGCCTGCTCTTCCCCTATCATTCTTCCCAAGCCAAAGTGAAGGCTCACGAGTTCGCCAGCTCCAAACTGCTTCCAGGGATGCAAGCAGTCATCCAGAGGCCACACAGACAATGGGCTTAGCAAGGAGAGGTTCAGAAGATAATACAGGGGATTATGTGCATCTGAGAATTCCTACTATATCCCCAAGACCAGTAGGACTCATAAACCGCACCCACCTTTCTCCACACATCAGAATGTCATCTTAGGGGATGAAGCAGGGAAAGGGGTAAATACATAAGAGACTGGGCATTCCAGCCAAATGGAAGAATGAACAGCAACCGAGAAAAACAGCCTAAATTATCAGGCCTGACAGCTCCAAACTTGATTGGACATTTAATTAATTTCTCTCCCTTACCTCACTCACCACCGATTGAGGGCTCAGGAAGAAGCCAAGAGGAGCTGCGACCAAAATAAAGAAAATAAATTACATTTTTGCTTTATATGCAAGTTGTATTGTGACTGAAATTTTGCAACCAGCTACACCTGAAAGATCCTAGATTTTCACACAAATGCCTACCATCAATGACCCAAGGAAATGTTAGAGACTTTATATACCGATCTCAGAAAAAGCGAGGAAGTAACATTGAAAAAGTATTGATTTCAATACGTCAAATTAATCTTCAATACTTGCCATACAATATACCTGTAACTCCAGAGGAGTAGAACTCTCTTACATGTGGCTTTCTCACAGCAGTTTCTCCATCTCTGGGAGGGATCCTTGATGCACAAGGGTGGACCTCGGCTCCACTGAAAATGTCTTGAGTCCAAATGCCAGGGCCAGTCTGAACAAGGGCCCAAATAAAGCCAGGTTCTCTCTCCCAGGAATTTGAAATTTGAAACAGAGTCCCACTTGCTGGCAGTGAATGGAACTGAGTGACGTTAACATCAACATGGTGGAAGACACATGAATTTTATACCTCCTCCCAGAAGACCTAGAAGCCAGCCACCTTTCTTCTCCTTCTGCAGATCTAATCGGTCAATTCCCTATGTTTAGTGCCTTGAAATGCCACAGTGTTATCTCAATCAATTCCCCCCTTCTGCTTAAGTTTTCTAGAGTCCATTTCTGCTGTTTTCAACGTATAAGAAGCTTATATGCTGCCAAAAATATATTAACAAGAAATTCTTAGAAATCAGTGCAATGTCCTAGACATTCGAACATGTGGCCTAAGAAAGGAAGTGTGGAGACGGTAAACACTCGCTTAGTCTTGGACTTGAAGCCCCATACTAAAGCTGAACAGTTGTTGAATTTGTAGTGGTTACAAATGTACATGATGTCAACCAGAAGTTTTCTAGAAAGGCACATAAATGTCTTCAGGAATGCCAGCAGTTAATAGCATGAGGATGCCATCTTATAGAATTAAGTGTTCTGGGGCATGGTCCACCGTAGAATCGCTTTCCAAAAGTTATGTAATATTCTTTCTGTTCCCTTGGCTTATTTATTCATGTAAAATATGTATCAGGTATCATGAATGTAAGCAGAAAACTAGCTTAAAATTCAAGATAAAAGTCAAATGAATTAGGAAGTATTGTAGCGTTCAAGGATAGATGAAGAATCAAGCCACACTGTGAGGATCTAGATACAGCAGGGATCCAATTATTTCCTAAACAGAGACCAGGGAGGGAGTTTTGCCACACTGGAGGAAAATGAATAGAAACCTCAATTTTTAAAACATATATTATTTTGAGAGTTTGCTACTAAAACATGGTCTTTTGACTTTGCCAGTAAATCTAATTGGCAAAGTAGTCTAAATATAAAAAAGAAGTTGGGGTTATGAATGAGACATAAATTAAGGCTTGGTTTTCCCCTGTCTAACTACCACCATGTAATATTTTATGTAACTCTATTGTAACAAATTATTAGTATTAATGTCAATGGTTTTATTAAATTAATGATTATTAACAGATAATATATTATCAATAAATACTTTTGTAAACCAGGAAAAACACTCTTTTACTCCATAACATGGAAGGATAATATTATAAAAGAGCTAGTATAGAAATGGACAATTTTGGGGAAAAAGCCTTCACTCAATTGTTTTAGCGGTTTGTTCTGTGTCTGTGTAAAGGGCAAAAGAAGGTGAATTTAGCTATACCATTATCAGTCGCGCACAGTAAGAATGTATTTATTCCACTGTAGTCCGTTACAGACTGCTGTGCTTTTCACTTATAGACTGTTTTTTTGTGTGCTTATTAAAAAATACTTGACTCTTTTAATATCAAATAATGTTTTTAAGGAGAATAGTATTTGTGGGAACAGACATATTTTTCAAAGAAGAAGTAACTATCTGTGGTCTAGCTAAATGATGACTGAGAGTGTTTTTCTCAGCAGCTATCTATTAGTATTTGGAGAGCATAAACACTAATGAGGGTGAGGAGCTAGGTGGAACAAGAGGATAGGGTTGGAGTAATGGGATGGAATTAAGAAAAGGGGAATTTAGGTTGATTACCAATTACCAATTGAAAATCTTCTTAATGTTGAGGTCTATTAGACTGTAGGGTAATCTTCCAAGGGAAGTGGTGGGACTCCCATTGCTTAGATGTTTAAAATTAGAGTGGACAGAGCGCTATCAAGAAGCCCCCGTGGTGAATGATCCACCCCGTCGTGTGGAATGAGCAAGTTCACCTTGGTTGCCTTTATGGGCTCAAGCTTCCTCATGACCTGGGGAGAGAAGGGAAGCAAAACCACCCCAGTCTGTCCCGTACAGATCCACCATGGCCAAGTGATTGGGAGAATAATTTTAAAATATTTCTTCTTCTTTTCATCTGGAATAGTTTTCCTAGCACTTCAATAGAAGCACAAAAATGTCAGTTCTGTTGGCAACAAAGACCTTCCCACGTAGGAAGCTGACATCTGTCTGAGACTCATAGAAACCAGTATCTTGTGTCATGTAGTACTCAGTGCTTCAGTAAACTAAAAATTGGAGTGACCAGGCAAGTGACCTTTAAATAACTATCATGCCATTTGTGGGCATGCAAGTTCTCTCATTTTTGAAAGACAAAGAGATGAGGGGAATGGGAAATGAGAAAGAGAGCTAGAGATTGAGAGAGAACAGATCTGATTAGCAATTGATAAGTATTCCACCATGTGCCAGGGTCCTATGGAAGGACATAACAGCAGTTACGTGAGAAAAATGGGTGTTTCCTTTCATTCCCCAGGATCCATCGCAGGACCTGGAAGTCAATTTCAGAAAAGCATCTTTTACTTAATGGAAACATTTCTAGAAATTAATATGTTAGAGAAGATGCAGTTATATCTTCTAATTTTAATGAAATGTTATTTCATACTCTTAGGGTTTCTGTCAATCATCATAAAATAGGAAAGAATATTATATCCATGTGGTATTAAATCAGTCTCTTCTCAGAATACCTGTCTATTCTGGTTCAAATAAACATACCCAGCTTCACAAAAGCTAGAAAGAGGTGAGGCATAAGATAATATACACCTTTACATAAATTGCTGAAGTGAATGCACAGTAGCAGTCAGAGACGTGAATGAGGAAAATCAGGTATCCAGCCCCTGATGTCCTCTCGTTCCTAGAGATGACACAGAGGAGGCTGCACGTCACGGGAAGGTGAGGGCGGAGAAAGCTTGTGCCCTGCCAGTCTATATGAAGTAAAACCGGTCTCCTCAACCAGGCAGAATGTCAGCAGACCCCACTCTTCCTTCATCTTTACCTTTCTAGTAGCCAATGGTTATAAAAGTAATCTTGGGTCTTCAGAGAAGGTAATTTGGGATGAGAGAAGTATAACGCAGGGTTTCAATTTCTCTTCTAATACGTGCAAGTGCAAGAAGGGGGAGAGATAAAAGATTAAAATTGTATCTTAACATATTATATTACATCTGCTGTTGCAGTTTCCCATTCTTTCTCAAGTAAATGCTTTCTGTTTTTATGAGTTTAATGTCTTACTTGATTATAAAATCACTGTAGTCTAAGTCAGTCAATAAAAATATCTCACTCCTACCAACTGGTTTCACACATGAAATGAACATTTTCCAGGAAAAAAAAATTATCTTTTTTTGCCTTGTGGGGAAAAATTTCTTCAGAAACTTGTGATTGTACACAAGGAAATATATCTTTCAGAGGTCAAATACTTACACACAATCTATCGCTTCAACTTGCTGCTTGAAACAGATCCATGTGAGGCTTATTTCATAGGGATGTTCTTTGGAGATAACATGGGTCCTCTGTGGTGAGCTCAGAGTTCTGAGCGATTGGCAAATGGGTCCTAACCACTAGGCTGCAGCCAACACCCAAAGAGCAATGCTGATGACCGTGGCCACCCTTTGGAGTGCCAAGACTTGCAGCACAGGTTTGACATCATAAGCCAAATAAAGATACCAAACTAGAGGGGAAGCACAAAATCACCATGTCCTTTTCTTTGCTCTATCCTTGGCCAAGCTGACAAGAGAGATTAATGGTTGATAAACCAAATTTTCTAGATAAGAAAGCAAGTGACTTGCTTTCATGAAAGCGATTGCTCCTGGTGAAGATTCTAGCCTGCCAAAGACCGTGTGTGCTCCTGTCCTGAGAAATCTCGAAATCACCAGTTAGGATATCTTAACGTAAAAATTCGGAATCCGAGCAATGTTATTCATCTGAAATAAATACCAAAACGTTTTCACTACAGAAAAAGCAATACGTCTAAAAACATTTCAGTCACTCAAATTTACCTTGAAAATTGAGTATATACAGTATTAAAATATCCAAATGCTCACTTCTTATTTTCACTTAGGGGGGATTTTTTTTTTCCTAGACCTAAACATCGCAATTTACTTTTAAGATAATAAGACTTTATATGTAAATATAATTTCAAAGCACTTTCATACACATTATTTCATTTTATCACTTAAGAAATATTCAATTTTTATTACCAAAAAATTTAATTTAATGGTAATTTAGTTTTATTTAACTAACTGATACAAGAAAAGTACAGTTGAAGCTATGCATCAATATTTACATACAGTAGTAAACTTGGTCATAATAACAGATTTTAACAAATCATGACCACTTGATGCATTTTCCATCATATTTGCCGAAGCACGCTTTCAACGGGAGTAGAATATTCCTATCTCATAAAAATTATGCATCCTTCTTGAGAATATAGATTAACCAGACCTCAACATAGTCGTGCACTGCATGACGACATTTTGGTCAACAACAGACTGCATATACCATGGTGGTCCATAAGATTAGTACCATGCAGCCTAGGTGTGTAGTAGGCTATACCGTCTAGGTTTGCGTAAGTGCACTCTGTGATGTTCACACAGTGACAAAATCGCCTAACGATGCATTTCTCGGGACGTATCCCGTCATTAAGTGATGCATGACTGTACTCTTTGCTTTTTTGACCTGCAGAGTGTTTAGATTCTGTTTTTCAGGAGATAATTTATGTTCCAGTCCACCCCTTGGAGTTCTGGCTTCTACCAGTCATTCACATGTGGTTCCCACTTCCACCCTAGACCAAGAGTCCTGGCTGATACAGGGTCGGGTTTGTGCTTTCTCTCTTTCTCTCTCTCTATTGGATTATTTCCCCAGCTTTAACAGCTAATATTTTAAATGACTCAGCCATGTACTCATGCTCAAGGCCCACTCTCTAAAAACGTCCAGGTAGCTTTGCTCCTCCTTGTAAACTTCTCACAGCCATGTGACTGTGAGATGATACATGATACCTGAAAAGCAGCGAGCAAAACAAAGAGAAAAAACACAAGGCCTGCATTTACTGTGAGCACGTCTATCTGGTGGGGGTTCCAAGATGTTTCTCTGTGGTCTCTGAAACAGGGTGGGATGGGAGAGACAGGGCTCTCGGCTGGCCTCTGAGAAACCCTGCGTCCAAGTTCAGCAAAGCGCCAGGCTTACTCAGCGCTCTCAGTCCAGCTTAGCTGCAGCCCTGGGAGGTAAGCAGGCCAGATGAGGCAAGGAAGGCATTCAAGGTAAGTGTCATTTCCAAAGTCATAGAATCAGTAAGAAGCATGATTCAGCATTGAAACCAAGTGTTCCGACTTTATGCTACTTGTTGGCCTGAACCCTGCTTAACTTGGCCAAAACAGGTACTTCTACTTTGATTGACAAGGGAGGATTTGAGATAGTAACTCAAAAGCAAAGGAGAGAAAAGCTTAATAATGCTAATGTTCAGAGACTGCGTCTTAGTCAAATTTGTATTCCTACCCCATCCTGGCACCCCCAATGAATTTAGTGGCAAAAGGACAGATGTGGGGGAGGAAGCACAAGGAAATGGAAAAAGTCCATAAATTAAAAACTGGTTTGCAATAAGTCCAAAAAGTATTATGTATATACACTGACAAGATATATATAACAAAATAAAATAACATCAGAAGCCCCAAAAGGAGCACGCTGTGTAAGAGTTCTTATCGGTCCCTCATTTTAAATCACAACTGGCACCAGGATCAACTGCATAACTTATGGGGCCCAGTACAAAATGAAACTATGGGGCTGTTTGTGAAAAATGATTAGGAATTGCAAGATGATGACAGCAGAGCATTAAACCAAGCATGGGGACGTGTGTGACTGTACAGGTCCCACACCCATGAAAGGGGCCTTGCTTGGCATTGACTCTTCTGCATGTTGTCTAGTTCTGCTTCAAAACGCCCAGAATTCAGCTCAATATAAAGGAAAACTATCTAACAATTAGGGCTGTTTACCAATCTAGCAGACTGCTTTGTTAAGCAGGGTTTGCCCTTCAGTGGAAAGTTCACACGGAACCTGGAAGACCATCTGTCAAAGACGGTGAAGGAGGGATTGATTCCTACATTAGGACAGAGCCAGATTTGACCTTAGAGGTCTCTTTTCGCGCTACGATTCTGTGAGTCAGACTTTTAATCTTCTTCAGATTTTTTGAAAGGAACGACTTTATACGACTCATTAATACGACCTAAGAAGCACACCAAACTTTTTGACACTTTCACCTTAAAGGGATACAGCAAAATCTCAGTGCCATAAAATCTTGGCATTATGGTCATTTGACATGAGTAAGGGGGTCACACATACCTGGGCATTATGAGCATTTGTGTGACTCCACTCAGCATGGAAGAAGCTTGTTAATAAACATGAAAGACGGCCAAGGCGGCTTGGGTATTTCATTATTTCAAAATCCATGTGTCCATCAGTGCTATGCAAAGCTTGTAGTCTCCTTGCCCACAAAGTATCACAACCAACCCTTTTTGGTCACTGTAAGTCTTCATATAATTGTGGTGTCATTATACAGAAAAGCTAAGGTAAGAAGCTACTGAGGAAGTATTTGAAAGTGCTGGAGCCATAATATTGAAATGCAAATTAAGATGATGCTGCACAGTTGAAAAGCAGCAACTGCGAATCCCATGCCTTCTTGAGTTGATCAACAAAGAAACCAGCCCCCACATACAGTCCAGCAGAAAAACCATTCAGATTCTCAATTCGCATTGCAATCAAGGACCAAAGCAACAAGGGAAAAAAAATGAAACTACCAAGGCCCTATTGTTTTGCTTAAGTAACAGAATCATTAACAATACTATTAATATCTTCTGTTTTTATTGAGTGCCTCCAGGCTGTTCAGCTACTTAAATCTACTTAACATTAGTGAAACACAGTCTGGCGAGTGGTTAGGTTGATGTGCTCCTGTTTCCTTCCAGAGCTCTCATTCAGTAGCATTTACCATTGCCATTTTGTTAATAAAATAAGGATGTCATTGGTTTCTAGCATCCTGGATTTTTGTTGAGCAAAGCAGCATAGTGTATCAAAGGCATGTCAAGAGATGTGACGTAAATGGAAATCGCAGAATACCATAATGCGGCACAACAGGTGCACAAAATAGATGTTCAAAATGGTTTCCATTATTTGGCTTTTTTGGAATCAAATCAGAATCAAGAACAATAGTGGCCATTTCAGATAAATTACTTCTGCACATTCTTGCAGATTGAGCAGCTGTAAAGGAGGGGAGGGGGATGGTGGGGGTGCTTGCTATTTGGAAGGTGGATGCAGATACATTTGTAATGTGTATACAGTATATTCAGTATATTAAATTTTTGCCTTTCATGTGCAACGATAAAAGTAGTTTCCTTTCCAGGATTGCATGTTTCATTAATACCACATTTTAATAATTAAATAGCACAACTCTAGAGGCAATAGCTAAGATAAAAGTTTGCAGACAATCCATTATTTTTCTCAGACAGCCCTTCTGAAGAGCCCATGGAGATGCAGTTTAATGATTTAAGTTCTAAAATGGGTTGTTTAATAAAATCTTGGGTGTTTAGGTAGTTTTGTTCAGGCGGGCAGTTTCTTTTCTTTTGTCAGGTGTGGTGTTATTAATGATAAGAGATGGGGTGAGGGCCGCTACTCCCCTCTGTACATCATTATCCACTTCGGCCCACTCGCTGGCTATTTTTGTTGCATTATAGTTACTATCTGTAATTTTTAATGTTGGGAAGGGAGAGGTTTGTTGTTTTTTTAATCCTCTCCGTTAGCATATTCTATTTTATTAGACATAATTCAGAGGGAGAGAGAGAAAGGGAGGCAGACACTGGTTAAGGGGGATATATAATTGGGTGTAGTGGGATTAAACTATTATTAGTATACACTCCTAATGGATGCCCCATAAAGAACCCATGGCAAAGGCATTAATGAGTTATGAAGGAAGAGTAGGCAAGCTGAACAGTGTTTCCATTATTACAATCCTACTTACAGTACACAAATTGTTTAGCAACCACTTGAAAGGAACACCAGATTCCTGATGTATTTAAGCAGAGAAATTTTCCTTCAGAGTTGTCCCTTCTTTTTAAATCTGTAATTTCCACCTTGCAGGATCTTTCTCACATGCCAATCCTGATATTTAGCTTTGATCCAATGTCGAGCCTTGAATATTAAAAAAAAAAAATTCTCTGAAAAATTCAAACCTAATGGAGAAATATATAAATGTATATAAAAGCATGGCCTCTTCTTTGATTAAAAAAAAAAAAAAAACCACAATCTGTGAACACTAATGCCCCCAGGTGATGGGAGTGGGAAATAAGTTAAAGAACGTTATTTTTTAGGTATAAATATGTAAAAGTTAAAGAAAAGGTTAAATGTGCAAATTATAACATGCTCCTATGTCAAACCAAAAAAAAATCAGAGCCACACCCTTTTGCTGTGGTTCTTGTTCTTGTTGCAGGTGAAAGTCAAAGGGAAAGTGAAAGTACGTGGGTTCTCACAGATGCATTCGACCATGTCTTCAGTGTGTCTGATGGGTTGCTCTTTGCTTCAAGCGTATGGTATCTGATGGATTACTCTCCACTTTAAATTGTGTAAATATGTACAGTAAATCTACCCCTCCTTATATTTTTTTCACTCTTTCTTCCTCTTACAATCAGGTGGGGCTTTTTCCCTCATAAAGGAACATATTATAGATTTGATGACCACGGCAGAGAAGCAATGACACATCATTGAGATCACACTTCTCTGTGATATTTTTTCAAACCTCGCAGATTTTTGATAAAATTTTTATCTCAGTTAGAATTGCTGCTACGCTGTACTATAATTCAGAGCAGCGAACGTCTGGAAAATGCTTTCTCCCCAATGAAAGCATCACATCACATGATGATGATTATTTTGAGGCTTCTTTATTTTCAACTTGTATGAGAATTAATGCTGGAAGTCCTGTTCAATGGTGAAGTTTTGAACAATATTCTTCTCCGAGTGAATATCTATTTTAAAACAATTTAAATTCAGTGGCTAGCTGTGTTTTCTATAAATCCTCTCTACCTTTCTTCTGTAGAAGTGTGTGCAGCATTTGTAACTTGGGATTCGTTTGTAAAATATGAGGGAACCAAGGATGGTGTTCCGATGGAAACTGAGCTACCACCCGAAATGGAATGTTTATGTAAGCAATTTCGCCCGATAAGGTTTACAGTTAAGGGAGCACACAGCCAAGATCTAGGATTTAACCTTCCAAAGATGCACAGTTTCGTTTTTTGATGTATCTTTTCGCTTTTATAAAATGGGTTTCAGTTCTCACACATAAACTAGTAGGCAGAGAAATGAAAAGTTCTTTGCATGAGAAATAGTATCCTAAGGTATATGAAAACTTGGTGTTGGAAGTAATTTTCACTTTTTTCCATTCGTTTTTATTGCTTTCCAAAGTGAAAACTCCATAGACTCAGAAGCCAAAGGGCCTTTTGAAAAATGCCACTTTCAGATTTCAGCCAACAGCCACAGCTGAATCGACAAGAGAGGCTTCTAACAAGACAGTTGCTTGCTGCCGGCTACAGTTCCCACTTTTGTTTCCTATGGAAACTAACACGGGGCAAATTGAAAGAGTGATTATTTTAAGGCTCCACTGTCTTTCCTGATCCAGTGTCTGCAGTATTTTCATAGAGAATGGGAGCAGGAAAAGCAGGGGGAGATGTCAGACCTTGTCAGTTTCAGCTGTGGTTGTTGGCAGAGAGCTGAAAGTTCTAGCTTTTCAAGCAAGCTACAGAAATCTCTGCTTTTTTTACTTTTAAAACAAAAATGTTAGTTGAACATCAACTTCACCTTTATAGCTGTCCCTTCTATGCCTTCCTTGTGCATTGTGATTTTTGCGGAGGAAAAATGGCACGATAGTTCATTTGGGCAGTTATGAGGGAAAATTGCACTGCCAAAACTTTGTTCTAATAAATAACCCATGAATAATGGATTCTCTCTACCCACGGGACACTGTATCTGTGAATGTAACTGGTTTATCCAATTGGCCATTTATTCAGACCCTTGGTTTTCTCTATTGTTTCCTTCCCAATGAACATTTCTTCATTTGTAAATCTCAACTTTTATGAGGTAGGGGAAAAAAGCAGTAAGTACAATAAATATGAGTTGCTCAGAAAACACAAATTACTACAGATTATAATGCTAAAACTGACAAATTAAGAATGAGATCACCTTTGTATGGATCAAACCTATCCTGTCATCCATCACTAGCTACTTCTTTAGTTTTCTCTAGTAACTGAACAAAATAAAAATTTACTAATATTTAATCCCCCGATGATGGCCAATTTTTTAAAATCACGTGATGGTTTAAATGGGTTCATAGTTTAATAACATTCTATTTTAAGATGTCAGAATATATAATTAAATGAAGGAATGGGATTTTTTTAGTGCTTTGTGTTATCATGGAAAGGGAGTTCTTACGATTATGCCTCAGATAGCATCTGTTATTATTGCGTCCTTACTATGCACCAGGCACTTAACATGCATTGTCCAAATTCCTTCTCCCAACAACACTTTGAGGGAGTTCTTACTACCCTTATTTCATAGAGGAGAAAACTAGGGCTGCGTTAAATAACTTTCCACCATCACACAGTAAGAAATGGAATGGTCTGCAAACCCAGGTCTTTCTGACTCAGAATACCTATTCTTAGCAATTGTCCTGTCTCACATTTTTCACCTCCGCTTGCTCACACATGGGAGAGGGGAGCTTGTGAAATGACATGAAATGATTGTCCATGTACTGCTTGTCAGTGTAGACAAATAGAAAGCCCAAAACTGTTCGGCTGACACACTGGAGGGCACAGTATACATACTCATTATGGTGCTGCAAGGTAATTAAGAAGGAATAAAGCGGTTCAGAGAAGGAGCC